>NW_005054467.1:1316487-1400018 GCF_000277835.1 Geospiza fortis
CAGCAGGAAAATCCTAAGAGATGATTTTTCATAAAAGAAATGTCTGTGACACAAGTTCTGTCACAGAGTAGAGAGAGAGATTGTGCTTAGATACTGAAGAGGCATGAAGTAACTCTAGCAAAAACCTCAGCTGCAAAGGATGATGCCCTTTTCAGCTTTTACAGAACTAGTACTGTGTATTGGAATTCAGTCTTAACTGAACAAGACTATAGGAAAGACAATGAATTTTTTAAAAAATGCTATTTTCAGTGAAAAGTGATTGAAAGACTGTAATTTTGTGCTACTTGGAATACTGGTATACCATTAAAGTTAAGGTTAAAAAAAAGTCAGGACTGTGAGCATATTCAGCTGCGAATCAGGAAGGAATAAGTTGTGTTGCATATTACTGCTTGCTAGCAAATCAGAGATTTTCTTTTTAATTAGAAACCAAAGAATAAATTTTTTAGTGACAAGAGCAGGAAATTCACAGGTAAGATCAGCATTTTTGTTTAGATTCTTGGTTCTATCTTGCTCTTCTGCATGCGTAAGAGGGGAAGTAGTTGCATCTTTTCAATCACATACACAAATGAGTATTGTTTGCAACTGAGTTGATGGTCATATGTTCTTTGTATTCCTTCTAGCCATAGTTTTATCCCTTTTGGACACTGCTGGTTTTTTGTAAAATAGAGTAGACTGCATGCCAGATTAACATTTTACAATCTTTGACTTATACATACTTGGCTTCAGCTGCTGCCATTGGCAAAATGTTTGTTGAATGAAATGAGACTAGTATCTGATTTTTTTTTTTGATTGATTTGTGAACATTATGCCCTTAACAGATTGCCTTTCTTTAAAGTCTCTGCTAGAATGAGTTACAGGGAGGAAATTACAGAGAGAACGATATTTTTTCCCACTCTTAGAAAGACCAGTAGACCAGCTTCCAGCTCCACAGAGTACTCACGTAAACGAAACCATTCATATATTATGGTTCCTGTTTTCATCAGTTCACAGTTTCCTGTGAGTCCATGCATTTTGATGGCAGAGTTTACATCAAAAGCATTCCAGTGTGGTTGAGCTTTTGGACTGTTTCCCTGCTGCTGTGCACATTTTTAAAATAGAGCCATAGAAAATAAAAGTGTAGGAGTGTTTGGCTTTTATAAAGATCTCTAAGAAAGAGATAAGCACATCATTTCAGTAATCCTTTATGTGGAGTGCCACATACATCACCTATCATCATTAAATAAAAAACAAAAACCCAAGCCACTGCACTGAAGTGATAAGATGTTTTTAAAATAAAGAATCATGCATGAATGGAAATGTATGGTTTGTATAATTTAAAGTGCATTTTTACATATTCCCCTTCATGGATGATTTGTAGAAGCTGTCATACATCAGGTATCGGTCAAATGATATGCAAATATCAAAGTATTAAAACAGACCTTGGCTTGGCTTGTAGTTTATGCCAGGATTTTTCCTTTTATCCCTTGGGAAAGAAATTACCTGTTGCTCCTTTTGGGAATGATACAGCAGATGCAGCAGAACTGACAGTATTACTACTGTAATTTCTACTGGAATTACTACTGTAATCTCTATTACTTTGTATTTGCTGGTAGTGCTCACAAGGTATCAAAAACTGTGCAACATAAAGGTACTTTTTCCACCCAGCCCAAAATATGAACACTGGGGAAATGTATAATTAAAAGAAAAACGTCCGTGTAATGACCCAATAATTTTACATCTTGTCAATTTATGTATACGTTTTCATGTAGCTTTGACTTTATATTTATGTAGAAGGACAGGATAGGTGTGCAGATCAATACACATAGCAAAAACATATTTTTACCTATTCCTGTAGGTAGCTCTTCAGAGCTTTGAGAGATAAATGTCTTACAGAGGTCACTCCACAAATGTTCAAAACTAAAGCTGTTCATTTATTGAACCAGAAATATACTATACCAGCCCTAAAAGATGGAAAACAAAGGAGTGGATTTTCAGACTTTAAAGTTTTGGTAGAACTACTTTTCCATAAATTTACAGGTGGTGCAATAAACAATTGACCATTGCTGCTGATAGGCATTAATTGCTGGGAAATATGTATTTAAATAGCTCATATTTTAGAACAATTGGGAGATCAGAGGACTTTAAATAGCTTCCACTTCAGATTAAGATGTCAGCAGTAGCAAAGCTAGCAACGTGTGATGTGAAATATTCCATATGCTCCACTGAAATAATCACAATTGAAAGCCATTACATAATCAGAGCTTTGGCTGAGGTTGACTGACAGTGCTTACTATTCAATTAAGAAGCATGTTATTGGGCTCAGATGGTGATGCAAATCTAAAAGAAAGCTTAATTTGTTTGACCTTTGTAGCCCACGAGCTTTGATTTTATTTGAAGCTGTGCCTAATGCATTTTATGTACCCGAGGAACACATTATTTCATCATAAGAAGGAGATTTCCAGTTGCTGCTCTAAAACCCTACTTAAGTTTTGTTAGCATCATGATTTATTAATAATAATAAAAAAAAAGGAAACAGGCTTAGAGAACCTTTAACCTTTATTTAATCTTTTTTTTATTTGCTAACCCAAACAGGAACTAATCATTGGTGCAAAGGATTAACAGACACAGGAGACCAGATTATACATTTTTAAGTTCTGCTTTTGAGTCTTGAGGGAATCCTATAGTGTGGAATTGGATTAACCTTTCTGACACTTTTTATAATAACCCAAAATCTAGAGTATAAGGCTTATTCCCCTGACAATAAGCATGGTTGCTTTGCTTGCTGTGTAGAGTCTATATTCATCTGTGTCAAGATGTATGTTACCAAACACAAAGTAAACAATGAGGAATATTCAGAGTTTGCAGTGAATATTCATCCTGTCTCTATAAATTAGCCACAGTATTTGTAAATGATGTCCAGGTGCCAAAAGATGTTGGTAGAAGCAATATTGATGGAATTTGGGTGATCTCTCATGCTTTGACAATGAACTTTGTTTAATCAGCTTTGTGACTGACCTATCTGAGTGAATATAGTTGCTTATAAATTTCATTATTTCTCTTTTGGGTCCAGATTTCCTCACTTTTTCTCAAAGCAAATGGCACTAACTTATCTGGAACTCACTATTCAAATATATATATGTTCCATTTTAAAAGGTCAGGTTCCTTCAGAGCAGTTACACTTGTGATGCATCTGTAGTCTGGGACGTGTGTTTACACAGGCTGTGTGAAAAGTTACATTTCTGTAATGACACCTTCATCCTTTAATTCAGTAAAATAAAGAGGGACAGAAGTGAGATTGAAAATTGCATTCCCCAGCGCAACCACGTTTTGCTGGTGTAATTAAAACTGCTGTATTTCAAATTTAGCCTGGCAGACCATTTCCTTTTCATTCTGGAAATCTTACTTGGATTAAAAAAACAGCAAAAAAAGTGGAATTATGGCGTTCCTGAAACCTGGAAAAATTTGGCATATCTTTCACGCCTATCACCATCAAGCATTGAGTGTAATCTCTCCTGTCCTGAATGGGAGATACCAAAAATCCTTCCAAGTAAGCTGCTTATGCTCAGATAGGCTGAGACCATAATTTTCCATCCCTCTCTGCTGTAGAGGGGTGCAAAGAATTTAGAGCACAGTCCTATTCTCATTGAGTATTCATCTGCACTTTAAATCAATATGAATACCTCTTGTTTCTAAGCTCCTTTTTAAAACAAAAAGAATCCTGAAGGAAAAGAAAGAAAAGGTTTGCGCATAATTGCAGTATATTCATATATTTGCACAGTTGAAAAAAATCTGATAGGAATCCTTCACAGAACAGTGAAGCTGATTTCAAGCTGATTTTTCATATTTAGAGAGTAATTTTTGCTTACACATCACCAGTATAGAAAAGTTAAGATCAGGTGTCCCATTAGATCATCCTAGGCATTAATGCACTAGAAAGCAGAAATATAAATATTTGCCTTAGAGGTGGAAAGTGGTCCATATGCTGTTTCTCTGATTTCCTCTGCCATTCATATTCCATTTGTTTTTCATATTTCCTTAGTCTCTTGCTCCTCTCTCTGTCTCAGATGCAGCTAAGTTTTGTGGGGTGTTTTGTCAAAAACACTGCCTATAACTGCCCTTTGCATGATTACTAATCTGATTTTTGGGATTAGTCAATGACTTTAAAATAGTTATATCATCATATGCTAAAGATTTTTCCCCTTCCACTTTGTCTTGCCCATAACAAGTTGTCAGTGTTAGGACTTGACCTAGGAGGTAAAGAAGGCCTATTTAAAGTCTGCATATTATGCATTTATTTTTCCTTGTCACTGTGCAGCTTTATATTGCATTAATCTATTCCTCAATTAATATAGCTTTTTCACACAATTTCAAATTTTTTTCAACTTTTTGGTGGGTGGCATTATTTCTCATGTTTGTTAAAGATTGTATTTCTCAGAAGTGGATGGAAAAATTATACAAAAAGAGCTGTGGACTTTCAAAAACAGTGAAATGAATATTTCAAACTATTTTCAGAAAGCTCTGATATTGTAGATAAAGGAAATGGTCACATGGGAATCACTGATAATTAACTACACAATGCCTAAAATAATTTTTTGCTAAGCCTCTCAATATAAGCATAAATATTCCCACATGTATGTTCCAATAAATGCATCTGGAGGAACTTCATGCTTCCTGGTGACATTTTATAAATCCACAAGTCATGAAGAAATTAAAAATATTGCTTTACCCAAAAATAGCGTTTGGCTGTCTGTGACATGAAAAAATGCATTCAGATGACAGAAGTTTGTTTATCAGTTTACTTCTGCATGCCATTAATGGCACAGTGTCTGGTGTAAGGCTGCAATATTAGCCCTGGAAAACTGTTCTCATTCTGAGGCAGACATTTCAAATGACATTTAGCAGAATCTCCCAGTACACTTGCAAAACTTTGCTAAAAAGGATGCTTAGTGTATTATGTGTCTTTGTGCATGGAAACAAGAAAAAGTGTTTAATTTTACTGAAAGAAAGGCTACTTTCTTCTGTCAGAAAGGGGGTAAAAATGTACCTAGATCAACGTCTTAATGGATAAACAAACATAAATTAACAGGTCCTTCTAGTCCACCATGTGTTCTGTATAGTGACAGTGTCAAGATAAACCACAGCATTTGCTTCCAAAAGGAGTTTCTATCTTCAGATTGCTCTTGAAGTGGCATAGAAATATGTAAAGGAAAGGTCTGCTAAGACCAGCAAGATCCTAACAAAAGTGTTGCATATATGTACAAGTTCTAAGTTCAGTGAGTTTTATTTATAAAATATTTATGAAGAAATGAAAGAAGACGCAGCTCTAGCAGCTTCCAAGGGGAGTTTATGCAGGCAGAACTCCCACTGTTTGCAGTGGGGCTTTTCCCTGCTTGTGGTCTTATCTAATAGTCATTGATATTAATAGGAGTCATTCCTTTGATTTTCACTGGCTTCGGACCATGGATTTTCCTTCTAATAGGGCCTGGGCTGTATTTAGAAACAGTCATACATGTTTTATTTAGGAAGAAATATTCAGCCAAATTTGTTTACCAACTTAATTTTCAAATATCAGTCTTCATAATAGCTGCCTATGCTCAAGCACACTGATCAGGTAAACAAAAGGACTTTTCCCGTCCATCACTTGTCAACTCAGGAAAAGTATAGAAACAAAACACATTAGCATTTTGTAAGTCTTCCTTTCTGGAAACCATTTTGATAATTTTCTGTAATTCAGTAGAGTTTACATAGAGCTAACTCTAGCAGAGCTCAGTGGGATTTACTGTAGCTTTAATGAATTAGAGATGGATTAAAAAGCTCCTCTGATCTGTTAGATAGTCTACTGACTACTGATTTATAAAGGTTTTCACTACCTTCTCAACTAATCCACTAAGTTGACTATCCATTTCAAGCAGAAGCTAGGTGGATTTCAGTCCATAACAAAGCTATTCTGAGCACACCCAAGCATTCAAATACTGTATTAGCTTTTGCCTGAAGAGAAATTAAATCTAAAGTGAGTCCTCCCAGCCCAACACCAACAACAGACTGAATTAGTGAAAATCCCTCACCAATACTTTGTAGAAATGAAAGATTTTAAGGGTTTTCTTTCAACCGGGGAGTTTGGAAAATTTTTTAACTTTGAAGACTTAACTTTGAACATTGAAGATTCCTGAAAAATAAAGTAACTTTGACACATGCAAAGCCCTTCCCTGAGAGTCCATGTGAGTAGTCTGCATATGCTTCCACTTGATAATCAGAGCACCATTCTCATGAAGACCAGCAAATTTCTCTTCTCTATGAGGGTCATGGAAAACTGTTAACTGTTGATTAGCAGTAACATGAAATGCCAAAGGCACCTGTTGTGTTATGTTTGGAAGCAGTTTGTGCAGAAATAAAAACTAGATCCTTGCTCCATTCTGTTTCAGAATTGAGAGCAGCTGAATTAGTGTCATATAAACCAGGGACATTTTGATGTTGCAGGTGTCCATAAAATTGCTCAGCATTTGGTCTCAGGTGTCTCCAAGGCAATTTCATTTGCCTTGCAGCATTTAGCTATGCATTAAAAAAAGCAAAAAAAGCTAACATTACTATATTATTATGATTTGGTGGCTAAGTCAGGTTTCTAGTCGCTTGAAAATAATCTTATGGGAAATCGGAAGGGTTGAGAATAGATATATTTTAAGGAAGCATCTTCTGTCATTACTTCTGAGTTTCATTAACTGATATTTGCTAGTGCTGGACCACGTGCTTAGAAACATGTAAGAGCTCCTTTGATATACTTTTGTATTTGTATCAAGATGGTAAATTATCAGCCTCCCAATACAACAGGCATAATAACACCAAAGAAAATTTGTTCTTCTGAGGAGTGGGTAGGGATCAGTACACAGTAATAATGCCTTTTAGAATACATTTTTTTATGGCATGTTCAAGGCTTTGCTTGCATTGTGTAATCAAGCCTGTAAATTTGATTAGTGTTATTAACATTTCTTGGCTACTCTTACACCTGTCATAAGGCACAGAAGAATCAAAAATCCTCCTGTTCCTGTTAAAAGTGATGCATTGAAAAGTTTTTTTCCTCAGGTGCTTGCAAGATATACTGGTATTTTAGAGTTTTAATAATTAAGTAGAATAGTGATAACAGAGTTTAGCTCTCTCAATATGTTCACCAAAAGAGAAGGGAATCTTATGCCTTTCTAGCACGTTGAAAACTGAGCTAAAATGCTATATAGTGTAGGTCTAGGCAAAGTGACAATGTCAACTACTACCCAAGAAATATCTGCCAAGATACAGAACAGAAGTGGAAAAGCAGGCCAGCTGGGACCACAAGGCAGTACTGCTAGTGTGTTCCAGACTTCTCAGTTGGACTGGTAAAGTGGACAAATCAAAAGAATACAAATGCTGAGATTTTCTGCTTAGTTCTCAGTAGAAATCCTTATTACAGATGAAAACTCAGCTTATTTTGAGCAAGGCTAGGACTTTGTTTGTATTGGCAGAAGGAGAAATGATTATGTGGGTATGATTCAAGTGGCAGTTGACTACTGTGTCTGCAGTTCTCAATGTCAAAAGAGGACAGTGTCATTCAGGTTCATTTTGATCAAGAAAAGAAACTGTAAAATTGCTGGATTTTCCTATTCCCCTAGCTCCTTTGGTTTGCAAGGAAAGCAGCATGGGTGATCTGAGAATAATCTTGCTTCAACCAAAATTTTTGCTTCTCTGGGATGCTTCAGGCTTGCACATGACACAGAAACTGGTCCTTAGCATTTCTGTATTTTAATTTAATCATGTATAAAATGCAAATAATAACTGTTTAAAATGTTCTAAGATAAAAGAGGATGTATAAAGTAAAATACAGGGGAGATATTATACTCATGTTAATGGAAAAGAAAAGAAGTGGAGAACTTGATTTTGCTTGTGAAAATAATGAATTGAGTATGTATTAGCAGAAATCAAAAGAATCTGAGAGTTTTCTTTGGTCATTCAGACCTTGCTGGTTACCATCTCCTGTTCACAGCCATACTAAAAGCCTATATAGTGATGGAGAAAATTCACTTTGACAGCTGAAAACCTCTTTTAAATTTGTGAGTCTGACTTTCTTCTCTCCACCAAAAATTGTTGAAGTAAAGGAAAAAAAAAGATACTTGTGAATTTTGCCCAGTATCTTCTCACTCTCCTTGATGAATCCCATTATCTGGAAAGTGACCTTTACAGTTCGTATCTCTTTTGCACCTAATGCAGGTATTCTCTATTCCATTATAATGAAAGTATTACATGGATAACTATCAAGCATTATCTTTCTGAAGAGAATTAATTTGGGAAAGAAATTAAGTACTTTAATATGAAACCAAATTTCTTTTTTTTTTTTTTAACCTTGTAAGTACAAGAGAGATGATGCTTAGTAAGTTCACAGACACAGTAAATACACTGAACTACTTACTTACTGTAACAGGTATTTTCTATTTCATAATTTATGGGCAGCTGAATCAATTCCTGTCTTGAATTACAGCACTTGGGTGAGTAGTTTGTGCTGCTGTCTGAAAATAGACCTATTTGACTTTTTGAGGTATATAACTGGAGGTTATATCTATATACACATTTTCCTCAACTCTGTGCCCCTTTACAAGCCATTTTGTGAACATCATTAAAGAAAATAGGTCCTGCTGTAATTAATTAACTCTATATCCATTTTATTTTCATATTGCTTTGAAGTAGCTATGCAGTATGGTGTTATTTGATCCATAAAGAGCTGTGAGTCAGGTAAAACGTGTGCAGGTTTGTGCTATTAGAGCTGCTAAGATTTAATTTGACTTCAGCTGGTTGGCTTAGGACAGATCAGTCTATATCTTTCTTCTCTTATCATTTACTCCTATGTGATGATAATTAATAATGTCCAGTAATTTCTAGGGAGGGATGAACCATTTCCAATTGACATAAATACACATGATAGGGTGAGTCCAACACGGAATGTGCAATTATATTAAATCAGATGACGTGAAATACTCTCATGCAGTGAATGATGCAGATCATGATTTGCTGAATAATCATTTTCCCACTCTTTCTCTTCTGGAATAAAGCTTGGAAAAAGGCAAAACAAAACAGTATCAGAGTTCAGCATTTAAGAAGAAAAAGTCTAATAATTTTTTGCCCCTCTTATGACTTTCCCATCTTAAGCACTTTAAGTTGCTAAAATGGTAGCATTACCCACCCAGAATTTTGGGTTTCTCAGAAAGCGATGAGAGAAGTCAAGAAATAAATGTCAATAGGCAATAAGTCAAGTAGACTGCTCTTTTTTTTTGCTGTTAGCATGGTACAATAGTTAAGGAAACAAAAATAACAATGGTTCAGATTTAATAGAAATAAACTGGATAGTGTAGACAGCCACTCTATAGCAGACAATGCTGTGCAAGACACTACATGTTTGAAAATGTTTATTTCACTACAGTTTCTAAAAGGCATCAGCATAATCAAATTGTATATATTGACACATCTGCATGGAAAAAATGCTGAATTTTGCCAGGTTTCTGCTTATAATCCTCTTTAGAGAATCACTTTCTTGGTTGATGAAGCATGTTGGATCTTCCAATATGCTTCCATGGCTAATTTGAAAATCTGGAAAAAAAGATTCACCAATCTTTCTGTGAGACTATCAAACTTTTGCTTCCAGTAACAAAATGATACAAGAAAAGCAGCAACACATCTAGTTGATATTAATGAAGTATCTATAAATGGTATTTTCTGAATTGTAAGGCTGTGTAAAGTAATTAAAGTTTTTGGGATTTTGGCAACTAAAACAAGAATTAAACCAAAATTACTTGGGTTTGTCTTGTCAAAATGTTATATTCAATATGAAAACAAACACTTCATTTCTAGACATTAGGAAAGAAAACAAATAAGGGAGTTGTTTTAAAATACGGTTAGAAAATTTGGGATAATTTCTTCTGGAATCCCTGTCTCTAGGGCTCTTAGCCAGTTGTTGGAAAGCCAAGTTCCTTCTGCCTGAGCAGATTTTAACTCCCCAAAGAATGCCCTAGCAGTCAGGGCATTGCTTAGTCTACACCAAGGATGCTCTCCATCTCTTGTTGATTTTCTCTTCGGCATAAACAATAAACCCGTGAGATACCAGCAATCCTCTCTGAAGTGATATTTTTCCCCACTGGAAAAGCAGGAGGAGAGGAGTGATTGAAAGAGATGTTCTCTCAGTGGTAAATTATGTCCCGGAAAGGACAGTCACTTCAGGAAGCACAGAGAAGAGCTGAGCATTACTCTGGCAACTCTTTTAGGCACTTTCCAGCGCATTAGGAAGCTTGGATCATGTCACCACAGGTCAGTGAAAGGAATGAATGTTGGTAATGCCTCAGCAGCAAAGATTTAAATCACTGAACTGCTCTGTTGATGAGGCAGTACTGCTTTTTTTTCAGGGTGCTTGTTTCCCTGATCACTTTTTTTTCTCTCTGAATATTTTGATGAATTTGTAAAGATAATGTCTCCAAAATATTTTTTAGTGCCTAACTGACTCAGCAGAAGAATAAAAAATTATCTTATTTTACCACTCCAACTTATTAGGGGTCAGAGAAGATCACAGGGTGTTCTGCAGTGCTCATGTCTTCTGCTTCTACACACGAATTTTGCAGATGCTCCATATTGTTTCCTTAACTCTGTAACAAGGAATGGGGAACAAAGCAGAGCTGTGGGAACTGCAAGTGTTGTCACCTCTGCAGCCTTTTGCTGCATCCTACTGCCTGTCACAGGATATGACTCTTCCCCTCCCAGAATTGGGTCTACCATGGGAAAAGAATGAGAGTAGCTACCTTCCTTCCATTCCCACCAGACTTGCATCTTCCCTCTGGTGTGTTGTTACATTCCCAGATTTTTAAAGTACCAGACAGCAGGAACTATGCCAGCACTCTGGGCAGCATAAGAAATAGGAAAGATCCTGTATTTTCCTGTGGGGGTAGCAATTTTCAGACACTTCAGGACACGTGTTCTCACTGGAGGTAAATTGACCCTTAAGTGCAATTCAGTTACATAATAAATGATTCAGATTATCTTTAATTCTCCTCCTAAGTCTAAAGTTTTGGTTAGTTCTGGCACATACTTTGCATTTTGTCCTACTTCATACATAAAATGAGGGAAATTATAAAAAAAAACAAATATTGGGGCAATTGGAAGAAGACCCTGAAAAGTTCTTGTGCAAGTTGTTCTTCCTTCCCAAGCAAAGAATGAAAATTTTGTTTGACAGATATTTTTAATGGAGCAGGGATTTTTTTTTTTTGTTTTCTATGGTGAATTGACTTCCACATCCTCAAGAACTCTGAACAATTTAATGATCCTAAGAATATTTTAAAAATTATCTGTTGCCTCTATGATAACCTTTTGTTTCTTTCAATTTCAATTCACTTTCTCATTCTTTTGCTAGCCCTTTATCCTTCAGAGAGAAAACTATTTTGCAGTCATCAGGAAGAAATTCTCTTCCAATCAATACAAAATGTGCATTTAGAATCTCCAGCATTTAGTTAGGAGTCAGCTGTTAGCTTCACCTGAGTGCCTACAAGTAGGCTTGGTAGAACTGCTATTTCCTCTGCACAGCCCCCTGCCTTGTTTTCTCCAAAGCAACTCAATCCTCTAAGAATAAAGAGTTTGAAAAATATATAAAATAGAGGTTGTCCTGTTGCACCGGTTAATTTTCTTATGTTTGTGTATTTCTCATATTCTGTGACCCTATCTATAATTTCTCATACATTCTTTTGATTCTGTGTATTGCCTTCCCTTCAAAGCTTTATCTTGCCTTTTCCCCGAAATGTTTCCTTGTACATCTCTTTTGTCTTTCTGCTCTTAGGATTCTTTATGCTTAAGGAAAGAAAACAGGTTGTTTTGCTGTTTATTTCTAATTTGATCCAAATATGGGCTATGTGAGATGTTCCAGATTAACTATTTTAATACTGATTTTAATCTATTTTTTTCCATTCAAAAAGCAAGAGTTCTAAGTACAGTAGTAGCTGAGAAAAAATTGAGGTATTGATGTGATTTTCATGAGGTCCAAAAGAGGTTGTACAAGCTTGATAAAAATACGAAAATATCTCTGTATTAGGAATTAGGCCTGCTACTATGCATGAAAGGGAATCTGGAGTTATGGCAGTGGGAATCTTTTTCTTTGTGTGTTTTTGTTTTTTGGATTGTTTGTTTTGGTTTTGGTTTTAGTTTTGTCCCCAGGGCAGAGCACTTTGTGAAAGTATTTAAAAAAGCAAGTAGCAAATTTTCTCACAAATATCTGCATTAAGCTACTGCAGATATTGACCTAGAGACTGTGATATGAAATTGAAACCTGGTCAAAGTGGTGTTTAATGCAATATGATACTTTTGAACAGAAAATTATCTGATACTGTTTTTTGTTGCGATGTAGTTTAATACTCACTAGAAAAGGTTTTTCTATTTTTACTGTGGTGAACCTGATGATGAATTTTGCCATTTGCAAGAACATAGGGAGGTTTTTTAGATGGAGAGAAGTGTTTTAACCCTGTTGTACTCACTACAAGTGACAACTTGTAGAAACTGAGAAACTGGACCAGTAAATGAATCAGGTTTTTGGAAGAAATAAGTAGCTAACCCAGAGCTTGGTCAAAAAAATGCTTTTTAGAGGATCTTTACAGTAATAAAATGCTCTTAAGGTGGGCAAAATGACCCAAAATAATTATGACACCATCGATTGCACCTGAAATAGACCCTTGAAATGGAAATGGTTGGAATGAAATGACCTGATAATTGAGTTAACTAAATGACCTCTTAATGATTTTTAGATAAGGTCTAGGCCTTCTACCTTGGAATTAGAATGAAGGATCTGACCTGTTGGGTCATTGAGTTACATGATACAAATTAGAAAGTGTTTGTGCTGGGGAATAATGGGTATTTCTGGCCATGAGATTGTGTAGATATTTTAGAATCAAAACTGTTTCAACTCAAGGTACCAAACTTGTTACAAACCAGTGACCACCAAAAATACTATGGCATTTCAAGTATAATGTAGTTAAGGAAAGTTGATGTTGCTCAAGCACATGGTAGCATAAGCCAAGGGGAAAAAAGAACGTTTGATTTTTGTGAGGGGGAACGTATAAGGTAAACTAGACAAGATGCAACTGGTGGTATAGTACACAGGTGAAATTGGCATTACTCACTGCAATGTCTGAAATGTAACATGAGAAAGCTTTTTCTTGCGGCTTTTTTCGAAGTCTAGATCAAATAGATACTCTAGTTGCCTGAATTTCTGCTGAGATTCTATTAGGGATCAGATTTAAAGTGAAATTAAACTTGTTTAGGGAGGGAATTCCTTGAATATATTTAAATTTCTTGAACTGGAAGAAGGTACAAAGACCGCAATTTCTTCTGCAAAAAGGAGAAAAAGGCTTGAAGCTTGGAAGCCAGCTTGGAAACCAGTATGAATATAATAAGACACAAAGTAAATATGGAAAAATAGGAAGGTATATTGAAACTTACTAGACAAATCCTCCCTCTCCAGCTACCTGAGAAATTATATTTTCTGACGTTTGAAGCACTGTGATGACATAGTGTAGTTACAGATTTTCATATCTGAATTGCCTTGGGGTTTCCTTGCTAAGATTAGTTTGAACTATTTTATAAAAAAAGAGAAAAAAGTCAAAAAAGTCATTCTTAGGTAGAATGAAGTTTGAGACTAAGTAAAACCTGCTGCAGACTTAGTCTGCCACCCCAGCAGAATTTATCTGAAAGTAAGTACACCAGCTAGAAAAGGAAATCCTGAGGAACAAAGTGCTTACCTATTGAGTGACAGAGAGAAAAGACTCGGGATTGATGCATAATATTTTCTGCTATTTAATGCCTGTAGTTAGAAAGTGAGTAACTTTTAGTAGGGAGTAGCAAGATAGTCTGTGGCGAGAGATAGTGATAAACCTGACCAATTTTTGTATATTTTCTCACTTCCAGCATGTTCTTGCTTTTATTGAAGTGAAATAGTCAGTCCAGGCACTCAAAGAAGCAAATAGAGACTGAAAAGGAGGCAGGAGCATGGCACAAAGATGTGTCAATGGTTACAATGAAGAAGACTTTTTAAGTGAAACTTTACTGGGGAACAGAACTGTTTGAAGTCTGCCCTTCTGCTTCTTGGGTCTACTATACTCTCACATTGAAGACCTGGTTCTTAACTCAGAAATTTGTAATGTTCTTTGTCTTTGGGTGGTTTTTTTTTTTCTTTTTGTGGGTTGGTTTGTTTGTTGGGTTTGTTTGTGTTTTTGGGTTTTGTTTTGTCTTTTTTTTTTTCCTTAGGAAATAACTGTAGGTTACTTTAGAAATAGTCAAAACATCATAATGGTGTGTCTTTGTTTTTTTACTAGCTCAATTTGAATTCAATGTGTTTATAATATGTTTCATGGTGTGCAAACTGTTTTTAAGGAAAAGGATATAGGAAATAATTGATTCCACTGTCAAAGGCAAAATTGCTATTTTTTAATGCCCTTTCCATCCAAAAGGTTTGGATTCCTCTTGGCTGGAGGATCCAAGTAATTGCAGCATGATAGGTAGGTTAAAGGCCAGAAGAACATATGTGAATGAAAGTGAGCTCTGGAAGTGCTAGTGGGATTTATTCTTGCTAATATAATGACTAAGACGCTTGTACACGTGCACCTGGATCATGTATTTTCTGTGAAAATCATTTAATTATTTGAGCATTAATATTCTTAAACCTTTTCTTATTCTATTTCATGAATTTTGGGTGCAGTATTTCTGAGCTCTGAGCAAGAAGCAATATTAGTTGTAGCCTTATATAGCGAGAAACATGGTTGGAACTCTTGACTCCTGAATCCCTCTGCCCTGTAGGTTTATTAAAACTCTGTACAGAACTTTGCATCTTCTTGACTCCCCTGGGCTAACAGTTTAAACCATGAGCTCATATTATGTGAGATGCAGTCAGAACCATCTGTAATATCCAGGAAAAAGCAATATAATTTTTTTTTTGTTAGAAATAGTTGTCTAAACAGCCAGATGATAAATATTTTAGAAAAGTGCAAGCACCAGGACTGCTGTTCTTTTCTGAGTTCTCTTTTGCTTCACAGTTATACAGAGAAATGGCTAATGAAAATGTGATAGTCTACCTAGCTTAATGGCATTTGGGTAGAACTTTTGCTCTACTGGTATCTCTAGCTATATGATGAAAAACAAAAATTCACTGAAACTTTGGCAAAACCAGTCTGTTAAAATCCATTATAACTGTAAAGAACAAAGCTGTGGGAAAAACCACAACTCTTCTATAATTTTTTTATATCTTTCTGCCTTAGAACTTGCATTTATCACTGCATAATTCTTTTATAAAGATGGGAGAAGTAGTAGTGAGCTAAAATTTCCTGCACTTTGTAGTGCAAAAGTATTTAAAAAAATTTTAGACTAATAGCATATTGTCTGTAGTGTAATCAAACAAGCCTCTTACTCGCTTTAATTAAAAAATTTTGTTCCTTTGTGCCACATTACTATAAGACAGATATCCAAGGTCCAGCTGCAGAGAGAGAAATTATTCTAAAATGCATTGCAAATAACGGGGTCTTATTATTCACTAATGGGGTCTTATTCACTAAAATCTATGGAGAAGTATGAGATACTAACTTGGAAAGCTACCTAAAAGTCACTGTTAATCCTTAGCCTGGGTCTGCTCCCTGTTTGGAGAACTTACAAAGCTTATTCCTTATGTCAGAAAGGGTTTTCAACAGCCTTTCAAGTGTACTCCTCACAACAATGTCCTCAAAATTCTTCCTGGTATGAAATTCTTAGTACCAGGTCTGAAGCAGAAAATTGAGCTGGCCTAGGGAATGATATCATTGATTTGTTAGAACCACTGAAAATCCTTGATACAAATAGTGGCTTGCTGTCAGTCGCTGGAGTTGTACTCGCATGAACATTTCCAGCTTTATATACCCATCAATTTACTAGCTGGTGATCTGGAAGGGAAAGACTCCTTTGTCTGAGCAGGGCTGGTTTCTATCCTTCGAGAGATATTTTGGGTATTTGTGTGTGCATGGAAAGCACAGGCTGGATTAAATATTTATATAACCCTAAACCCAGGTGACTCTCAGTCACCTGCTTTGGCAGCTGGACATAAAATGCCATTCACCTTTTTCTTTGTGAGTTTGGACAGGTGTGACTTCCTCTTTGAAGAGGAGGTTAATGTTGAAGGAAGAGTCCAAAAGTCAGTGTGAAATGACGTGTTTGCAGGCAAGGCCTAAGACAGCAACTAATGAGAGCAACTATTACTTCCCAGGTCTGGATTTTCATCAAAGTACAGAAGACCTTAAGGAGTTAGAGGTACAGGCTGAGAAACTCCAAGGACTAAGCTGAGAGAAATCTCTATTTAGCGCCAAGAAGACTTTAGACTTTTGAATCTTTGGCCCAGATCACCATCTGGTGTTAATTCCACTGAAATCAAAGGAATTATGCAAGGATCTGGGACTGCATGTGAGAAAGGTTTATAATTGTAGTTTTGAAAATGAGCATGAGCTCACAGAAACAGAGCATGTCTAGACAAATGGATAACCATAAGAAGCTAGTTATTGTATTGTACTGTGATGTTTACTGTTGCTTGATGTTGTCAGGGTAACTGCTTTAATTAAGTACCTCTGAATTCCCTCTAATCTTTACCTTATTATTATTATTAATCTTTACCTCTCTTATTTGGGTGAAGGCAAACTTTTTATTGTTGCATATGTATTAATCCTTGAAGGTGTACAAGAGAAGAAACTGCTACCTAAAGCATTTGTGAGTGTATCCAAAGTTTCAGTGTTTGTTAGGGCTATGCTAGGTCTTTGCAAATGACTGTTAATTTATCCAAAGAAATGTGAAAAATACATTATAGCATTAAACTGATGAGTGAACAAAAACATGCAACTAAACTTTTCCTGAATTTCTGTTATTTGCTCTATATTTTAAAGTTTTTGTTGTATGTTTTCTCTCCTGCTGGGCTTTTCTCACCACTCATAGCAAATAGCACACTCTTAGCTTGATAAAAAGAATCTGTGTCAGTATTTTTATGCTCTACAAACAACTTTGGTGGTGGGTTACTTTTGTTGTGGTCCCATCCTTCCCCGCCTCTGTTGCAGTTAATTAAATAATTAAATAAATTTTGTTTTCTCCACTAGTGGCATTGCATTTTGACTAATCCATGCTGTGGGTGCCTTCTGGGATTTGCTTTGGATCTTGACATCACCTTGTCTTTTACTCTTTCTTTTCATATGCTCTTTGCTTTTTCCTACTCTCTCTGCATAACACATTCAAATGTATTCTTGATTAATATTAGATGAGTCAAAATGTTTGTATGCATGACAACTTCACCTTCTGGTGTAGATTACATTTGTTTACTAAAAATGTAATAGTTAAATTTTTCCAATGTGTTCTACTAAATGACTTTGATTTTTGATTGAAAGAAAGTTGTAAATAGAAGTTATTTACTATTATTAAATTTTTGGAAAGGCTTTTTTTCTAGGGTAGAATGCTATCAGGAAAGAAATTACTCTATCCTTCAAGGGCGGATCTCAAACTTAGTATTTTCATAAACTTATTGTTAATAGATCACTAATGTCTCCATTCTTCTCATCTTGTATCACACAGAAAAAATGAGATGAGACCTGTGCTGTGTTCAGAAAATGGGGAAGCTAGACTTATTGAAAATTAGCTTCCCAGCTAGAGTCATTGATAAAGCTGTGAAATAAAAATGGGAATTAAATTCCCAAGCCTGATGCAGTGTTGAAATATTTTTCTGCTTTAGGCATTTGTAGTGTTTGTGATGAAATGATGTGTTATTAGTGATGAGAAAACAAACACTCATATTTATTTTATCTAGACTTTTATACTTTAGCAAAGTGATTGATTCAAGTGTCAGTCAGAGATGTTTAGGTGATGCTTGTGACAGCTGGGAATAGCAGAAACTCCTATGATATTAATTTATGCAAGTGAAAATCAGAAGTTGTGTGGTCCTTCAAGGGAGCAGAGGCTGTGATGGGTACATTGATTTCCTAGGGGCTGCCAGCTCAACAGACTAAAAACTTGACTGAAAACCTGGAAATTCTGAAGAAACGTACCTGGCTGTGATTCCTGTGACTGTGCCAGGGCTGCATTGTGGGCATGGCAGGGACAGGTTCTGTGTGAGCAGGAGAGCAAGTTATAAACCCTGCAGGACCTGTGTTGCCTCTTCTCGCAGAACTTTGGGCAGCTCTATAAACAGCAGACAACACCACTGTACTTTTTACACTTCACAGCAATGATATCTTTGTTCCACCTTGGAATGCCTGTTCATGAGGGTCAGAAGGCAGATAACCAGACTGGGCTGCCAGTCTCTGAACAGAATATAGTCAGGTTTTGATTTCTAGGACATAAGATTGGAGAATGTCGCCTTGGACATTGTGGAGTCAAAGGACAGCGCTCCTAACTCTTCTACCTGTTGATTTCTCTCAATTCTTACCATTGCAGTTTGATAAAAACTTAACAGCAAAAGGAATTGAAGAAAAGTGCAATGAACTTTTTGTATAGTTTAAAAGAAGAAAAACAGAGCATATTTGTAATATTAATAATTGAAAAAAAGTCTTAGTCCATAGTTCTGTGTTTTTTTCTTTTTTTTTTTTTTTTTTTTTTTTTTGTGCGTTTTATTTAAAAATTTTTTTTTCTTTTTTTTTTTTTTTTTTTTTCTTTGAGCGTGTTAATTAAAAGATTTTTTTATGAAATAGAAATGTGATCTTAAAAATTAAATGGGAAAGTAGTGGAGGTCTTTAAGATTAGAAAAATTCCTCTTCTCTATATAACCATGCACATATATTTAGTTGGTAATCTACAGTAAGAAGTGGGTTTTTTAGAACTAGTGTCATTATTGTTTCAGTGGGCAGAGTATAAGATACCATTTATTGCAAATAACAAAAAAAAATGCATGGGAATTAATATCTGACTATGTAATCTTTATATCCTCATGCTAAAACCATATACTCCTGTCACCAAAATTGAACTTGACTATATAAGAAGACAATTTCTGTAAGGTCAGTATTGTTATATAAACATTCAGGTGCACATAAATACACGCCCTGCCTGGAGGTTTCAGAACCTTCAGGTTCTGAAATTCAGCTGACAATTACAGTTGCAGGTCTAGAACAGCAATCAGACGTAAACCGTGAAATATTTTTGTTGTTTCAGGTTGAGATTATTCAAGTGAGTCTAGTTGTGATAAACCAAGCCACTATCTGTCTATCTGAGGCACTTTACTGTTACAAGTGAAAACACCCCAAATGAATGTATGTCATTATCTAGCTAAAAGGACCAGCTTTTATCTGTATCTTTTGTCCATCAGCAGCAATATATGAATTCCTGAGAGAAGACTCACCTAGCAGCGTACGCTCTGTCTTTTCAAAGCACTCTGAAATGTATACTTTTGAAAGTATTATTATTACTACAATCTGAAAGATTTACATTACAAAAATGTGGAAGATATCTGAACACTCAGTTAAGCTTAGATTTCAGTTGACATACTGATTTTTTTCTTTAAAATAAGAAATTACAATGGCATATGCAAATATTTTAAGGAGCTGGGTATGCTTAAAAACATCCCCTTTAGTTTTGTGTTGGATATTTGAAGTGTGAAAAAGTGACATATTCATACCAAGGTTTGGGTTTGTTTTGGTGTTTTATGCCAGTCTTTTAAAGTATCCTGAGGTTCAGAGCATGCCCAAAGCACAGTTTGCTCAGGCAGTGCAGAGCAAAGAAATAAACGGGTGACTTTTCTCCTTTTGTCAGCAGTGTTCGACAATATTTTTCAATGTAAATTACTTTATAAAGTAACAAACCCCATGAAAATTATAATGAAAATTATAACTAGTTAGACTTAGAAATCTGAAACAATGCGAGTAGAGACCTTATTAAACTACAGCCTTCTGAGACTTTACTAAAATGGTAATGTTTACACAGCTTTCTCCAAATGAAAGTCATCCTAAAAGAGGCATCATCACTGGTTAGATCCAGGAGGGCCACACAGAGCTGTATAGTTCTACCTGTCTAGAGGAGGTCTTTATAATAAAACAGAATTTCAACAGAAGGCTTCAAATCTCAGCAAAATTGTTGCAAAACTCCTAACACTTTGGTTTTCCCCTGACCCTTTTCCATTCCATCAAGCTAATATTTGCAAAGGCTATACTCTGGAATTATTCTTGCTGTTCAGTTTTGCACCCTCTGTGGAATTAGCAATGCTGTTAAAAAAAAAAAAAAGGTAAAGGGTTGTATAGTAATTTGGGTGCTACTCAGCTAGATTTCGCTACACCAAATGCAGTTATTCAGATGATGGCAGTTCTACTAAAAATATAAGGTCAAGTGAATATGATCTTCCAGAAGTATTTCCTTTCATACACTGCTGCTCAGGCTGGATTTGTTCTCTGCTGTATTCATATATACTACAGATTAATGCTATGGAAATAATGCATGGCTAGAGATGTAGGGCAACGCTGATGCTGAGGGCACTGACATTGCTTTGGTTTCTTAGCTTACTTTTTTGCAACATCTGGATTTTTCCAACACCCATTCTATTATTTAGGCCACTGCAACAAACTTGCAGCTCTTTCTTCCAGAATAGCAGAAAGGAGTGTTTGCAGCTGCTGTGTCTTGCTTTCCATTACTTACCATACTGACAAGTTTACCTCACAAGAACACATCAGGTGAATTATGATTTTTACGTGTAGTGGTAGTGTGTAGACCTCTGAAAGGAGAATTGGAAAAGGGAGATGATAGAGAAAGGGCAGGGAGTGAAAGGTGGAACAGCAACTACAACGGAAACTCCATTGGCTGTGCTAATGGAGTGGCATTGACACAGAAAGGGGAACACTGGTCCTATGGAAGTTTAGGCTGGAAATATATAGAAAAGACCCATAATTTAAAGGATTAAGCTCCTTGAATGGCCTGCTGATAAAAATAGCTGGGGCAGTGGGTAAGTTCTAAGATGAGGCTCAGTAAGCCTATGAAAGGGATTAGGTGATGATGGGGGAGTGGAGTTGATGACCCAAGAGATTAATTCATTCCTATAGCCCCTCACACTTTTTTCAAGGGATAGTTTGACTGAAGATTTAGGGCATCACTGAGTCTCATTTTATTTTGAAGAGTAAGTCTCATGATCAGCCATTAGCACAGTAGATTTCCTCTCTTGGAAGAAGCGGTTTAGATGCTTTACAATATTCTTGCTATAGTGCAGATTAATCTGATATTGATTAATCTTACATCTTTTGCACTCACTAGAAAGTTATCACAGACATAGCAAGCATGGATAAATTGAAAGAACTATTATCAGTGATGTCCCACATACATGAAGAAATTAGCTGTACGCACAGGCCTCAGGAAGTCAGAGTAAAACAATCCTATCACTTATAAAACAATCAAATATACGTTTTCCCCCCTGTTATGGCGTCATTTTGAACAATACTACATTGTTTCATGCCAGCAATGGGAGACCAGTAGTCCTTTGATGTAAAATTACTTCATCTTTGATGTGGGACATCACAGTCATGTAAATTTTAGGAGTCTGCTATGCTCCATGTGTCTCAAGTTGTTTTATCTACTTAGGAGATACAAAAATGTGTGTTTCAATAGCATGCAATTATATTGATACTTGCAATTGTCAGGAATAATTGGGAAATTATATGGTTTGTCATCCAATTTTTTATTCCTTGCATTTTGCAAAGATTACATCAGCCCATTACTCCACCTCATTCCTTAAGACTCTTCATATAATACATGAGGGTCTTGATCAAATGCAGTTCTTAATTTAGTGAAATAAGAATGTAATCCTTTGATGCCACTGGACACCACAGAGAGATGCAGAATAAGGAGATTTCTGGAGCAAAATGTGTAGTAACAAAATCTCATATTAATCAGGCACCTCAGTCTCTATGGCTGGAGCAATGACACATTTGTGTTTGATTGGAAGCTGAAGATCTGTCTCAAAGTTTGTGCTATAAAAGCAAATAATATTCCTGATTCTGTGGGTTACTCAGTTTCACAATAAGAGCAAATATAAGTAGTGTAAAGCCACTCATTATGTTTAAGCAATCTTATCTTCTGCTGCACCTTTTTACTCCGTGGTTACCCATTCTTTGCGCAGACTGAATTAAGGTGGGAATCTCATGTGTCGCTGTTTTATATTTCCATTCTGTGGTAATTTACTTCTCAGTTATTTGCAGTTAACTGAAACCTATTGGGAGCTGGACACACATACCCAGCATTTGGAGTGGAATATGGATTTTTCTCCTAGTCTGCATATTTTCACTGTGACTGTTAGGGAAAACAATGAGAAGGATTGGAGGATAGGACTACTTTTAAAATTGATTACAACCCAGAAGATGAATACATTATAAAAAAGTTGCTACATATCTGACTAACTCAAATAGCATGGTTTTATCAGTGAACTTCTTTCCAAACTGATCTATTCACATGTACATGCACACAGAAGAAGAGGTTGAGAATTGATGGAGTTTTAACTGCCTTCAATTTGTTAGAAATTACTAACTTGATTTACATTAATGGAGAAAAAAATCCAGAAGTCTCTGCCTGACTGGGGCTTTGCATAATTTAGATTTCTTTGTTAATTGTTTCTGCCAACTGTTTATGGGGTAACATTTTTGTTGTTTTAACAACTGATTTTGTACAGGCTGTCTTTTTGAGAACTTGAAGGTCATTTAATCTTTGCCACAGCTCAATTTATGCCATAAAGATAATTTATTTTGTTTTTCATTTTAAAATTAACAGGCACAGACATACACCCACCCATACACATACACACACACGCGCGTGTGCGTGCCCTGCCTTGCACACTACCAGCTAGGAAACTTTTTGGATATAGCATCTTGTTTGTATGTTTTTCTGTATGTTTTTCTTTCTGTTTAAAGATGCTGACCTAGCTGAGCTGTCTATGAATGAGCTGCTTGTGGGTATTGCTTAATCAGAGCAGTAAAGAGCTTGGTTCAAGCTGTTGAACTTTAATTTCTTTGGTTTCACACAATACATCATCTTCAAGTGCCTCAGTGAACAGATGTGTCATAGTGTCTTACTACTGTGACATAAAGCAGTAATGGTTAGAACTCATAGAGGGATTTTGAACACTTTTGACTAGTTCACCCCTTCTCCTTACCTGCTGGTTGTGAGTAACTAGTCAAAAAAGCTTGTGGGAAGCACAGCATCTCTCTGTACTGTTTTTGGCCCTGCAAGCCTTTCCCTTCTTTTATGACATGCATTGAGGAAGGTGCTAAGGAAGAGGAATCAGTAATGGTTTCTCTGCACCTAGAGACAACCCAGACAGGACTGGTCATCTGGATACAGAAACCAGCGCGGCAGTGTTAGTGCAGTTGTCCACAAGACAGGCCAACACAGCCTGCTTTCAATACCTGTGAAACTATACTGTTTTCTCTAACTCTGCTTTAACAGAGTTTTGGTTTCTTATTCTGTGTTTGCCCAGTAGTGCACTGTTACGTCCTATTTAGCCCTTTGTGGTACAAGAAGCATTCCACCTCTTCTGTAAGAGGTAAAATGATGGAGCCTGATGCAACAGGCCAAAGAAGGTGAGGCTGCCTCAGCTCTGTGTTCCCTGGCTCAGCCAGAATTGTGGATGAAATTGTCCTCCCACCAGGTGCATCCACACAGAACAGCTGTGCATGCTGCATGTATAGAGATATACATGCCTGGCCACACATGTCATAGGTGTACACATTTAGCACTCACATGAACTCAAACAGCACCAGGGCATTGTGATTTGACACTGGGCCAATGCCAGGCACCCATGAAAGCATTCTTATTCTCTCACTCACCTTCTCCTGCCACAGATGGAGAAGGAAAAAAAAAATACTGCAAGGTTCCTGGGTTAAGATAAGGACTAGGAGAAAACACTCCAGGCATAACAGAAGTTAAATTCAAAGCTACAAAGTGAACTTATTACTAACAGAGTCCAAGGAGGGTAATGAAAAGTAAAATAAGTCCTTAAAAATGTCTTTTCCACCTCAATCCCTCTCTCCTTCCCACTGACAGAGCAGGGAAACAGGACATGGAGGTTTTGGTCAGTTCATGACCAAGGTTTTCTTCCGCTCCTCCAGGAGAGGAATCCTTCCCCTGTGAGGCCATGGGGTTCCTCCCATAGGAGGCAGCTCTCCATGAACTTCTCCAGTGTGGGTCCATTCTCACAAACAACGGCCATACTGCAGCTGCTGCAGCATGAACTCCCACCATGGGCAGACACTCCTCTCAAAACTGCTGTGCCATGGATCACTCCAGGGGGTGCATTCCTCCAAGGACAGGCTGCTCCAGCCTGGAAGCAAGGCCCCTCTCCCCACTGGGTCTCCCACTGGATCACAGCCTCCTCCAGGCATCCATCCGCTCCAGCATGGGCACCTCCCCATGGGCTGCAGGTGGATCTCTGCATTCCCTGTGCACCCATGGGCTGCAGGGCACAGCTGCTTCACCATGGTCTTCATCACAGCCTGCAGAGGAATCTCAGCTCCAGTGCCTGGAGCACTTCCTCCCCCTCCTTCTCCACTGACCTTGGTGTCTCCATGCTGTTTTCCCTCCTCCTCTTCTCTGGGTAGGAAAAAACTGTGTCCCCTTTGTTTTGATTTTCCTCTTAGGTATGTCATCACAGTGGTGCACCAAACTCTCTAACTGGGCCAGCAGCATGTCCATCTTCAGAGTCATCAGGGATTGACTCTGCTGGACACGGTGGAAGCTTCTGGAAGCTTCTCACAGAAGCCTCCTCTGTGGAGTTCCTGCTACCAAAAACCAGGCCATGCAAACACACTGGTACAAATTACTTACTACCTTGCCCCAAGGTGCTCTGAGCTCCCTCTGTCCACACATGAGTGGGTTTTTCTCCTGGAACAATCATGGGAGGAAGTGGCCCGTGTGTCCATCCCTCCTTCTGGAAACTTTGGGTTGCCACTTGTCTTTGAATCTCTGCACTTCTCTGGGCTTGTGCAGACAGTGAAGGGACTGATGACTTCCGTGCAGATGCACCAGGGATTAATCTGGCAGGACACTGCTGGAGATCACACTCCTGCCGTTGTCTCTGTGCTACGTAAAGTACATAGGCCCAACTCTTGTCACATAACTTCACAGTCTGTCCTGTTAATTTCCCCACAGTTTTCCCTCCCCAAAGCAATCTCTAAGTGCTACACTTTACTAGCCACTGTACTCTCAGTCAGAAATTGAACCCAAATTAGCTAAACATAATAAATTCTGAGAGTAACAGCCTAAGATATGGACCATGCGCAGCTTAGCTCCTCCTGCTTTGGAAACAGGAAGCTCTTGGGTGGAAAGTGACAGGAACTGTGGCTGAATGTGACCACTGAAGTTACATGTGTGTGTGATTGAATTAATTACTCATTGAGGAATGTTGGTAAGGGGCCAGGAAAAAAAGCCAAGGTATGTCTGTTTTCACACAGACAATTAGGCAACTTCAGCTTCCATCCAGCTGGGGACCACTATTCCCACTGCAACAGTTCTGAAAATACACATGAGCATTGGAAATATTTTTTCGAGTTTGAGCATCAGTGGGGAGGACTAATTGTGAGAAAAATTGCTCCACAACAATGTAAGGTTGCAAGGCACACCAAACCTTTCTGATGTGATCTCTGGATGCTAAGCAAAGTGGGCTTATAAATGTGTGGAGCTGACAGGAGATTATGTGCTGTCAGTGCAATTACTGGCTGTGATCACTTGGTCTCCCCTCTTCTTGTCCACTTCTGTGTTTTCTATTTAAATCCTCCCTTCAGGGTATGGCATTCACTCTGTTTACTAATGTCTAGTCAGATTAGATAGATTCAAAAATTAATGCTAAATAAACTGTTTGATTGTGGCCACATATTTTTTTTCTTTTATCTTTCTCTTTTCTTGTTGGTTTTTTTTTGTTTGTTTGTTTGTTTGTTTGTTTTGCGTTGGTGGTTTTTTTTTTTTGGCTAGTTAAAACAGTGTCCTCAGGGGGGAAAAAATCCCAACAGCTACTGTCACTGTTAAAGCTACCCTTTTCCAACATCTGTGGCTCTTGGCTTACGTAATCCTGCATTTGCAGTGCCTATTCTGCCCCATCTTTTTGCTTTTTGCCAAAAGCCTGATACTTCTTTTCTCCAAAGGCAGAATGGTGTCTGTAACTGTGTCAAGCTCCCCTCTGGGTGGCTGAAGCAGGAAAAACTCTGGAAAGGTTTCACAACAAATGGATTTTGCAGTACCTGGTCCTGGATACAACATTTCACATTACATACATATCCTTGAGAAATATTTATTCATCTCCTGCAGCTGAATGTTGTGTGGTTTTTGTTGATTTTTTCTCTTTACTGTTACTTGTCATAAAAATAGTATAACAGGAAACATAACTGTGTCTAATTCATACATGCATTTCAGAGGAAAAAATTTACATTGCTTTTTTAGTTTGAATTTTTTTGCTTGTCCTTATATTGAATAATGACCTCCAACCTGTCAGTTCAATTAGAGGTAAACAATTTATGTCTTCTCTATAATAGCAATCAGAAAATATTAGAGGAATATATCAAAACCAAATAAATTTACCTCTAACACTTTTCTGTAATCCTGTGAAAGACTGTCTTTTTTCTTGGTTGGTCATGTTTTGGAGACCTGTTTTATTTTCCGTATTGTACCAGGGAAAAGGTAATATAAACTATCTCTTAACGGGATTCCAGTGCATAAATCTCCCTCCCTCAACAGCTTTATAGCTGTAGAGAAACATTATATTTCACAGTGGTGGAGCTACCCCCAAATTCATAAAATTTAAAAGAAACCCACAGTTAAAGTCATCATTCCATGAGAGATCTGAGCAAGAAGGCGTTCATGTGGGATCAAAGAAGATTCACAGTGAAAAATGAGATCAAATCATTACAGCCCTTCAAATCATAAGACAAAAATATTTGAACTTCATGATGATTCTGAATTCCATGGACAATTTTTAGAGCTTAACTTGGTTTCCTTAGTCATTATTAAAACCACAGAAGGTGAGGAATTATTGCAAGAGAAATAGACTTCAACTTACTGTTTTGCTCTGTCATTTTTACATGAAAAATAGAGAACATGATTAACTCCATGACAAAAAACCCAAAATCAAAACCAAAACAAACAAAACCCCCTTAATTTCCCTTTTTGATGGCACCAAGCAACATTTTTTAATTCTTATTTTTAAATTTTCCCCATGAAAGTAGTGCTTATAAACCAGGTATAAAGGAAATCAGGAAATGCACCTTTGAAAATGTACTAATAAAGGTGTTATTTCATTTTGTCCCTTGTAGTTGAAAATGATTTTCTCATCATCTTCATATGACACAGATCAACAGGGGATTCAGCCCTATTAAAGGAGATCTTTAGAAAGAAATCAGCTGTGGAATGTTTTACAAATGTGGTTCAGTAAACCCTGTGTAATTTCAAAAAGAAAATGGCGCATAGAGGAGTATCTGGGGAATTACCATAAATACAGTATTTCACTTGGATTCATACAAGAAGCACCTCTGGGAGAGTAACACATTTTTCAAATAACTTATGAAAAAACATATCTTTTCCTCGAGTCCTAAAGCACAACATTTGCATATTAATAAAGATTAAAATGCCCATCAAGTATTCTTTAGTTGTTGCTTTCTCTTTTGTATTTTGCTCTTCACATAAACATTCTTTCATAATTAAAAAAACCTCCTTCAACTCTGCTTATTACATTGAATCTCTAAAGTTTCATATTACAATAGCACATAGTGGTTTTATATTTTAATTCTTTTGAGAACTTGCTCCCTAGCTTTTCCTTTTCTTTGTACTTCGTTCCTCTTCAAGATGTATCTGTCTTTTTAAGCAGGGTCTAAGCATTTTATAAAGGCCAATTTCTAATTGGGTTTTGTGTCCCACGGATCTCACAAGTCTATTCAATTTTAAATTTTAGAATCTACAATTTAAAACATCTGAGGTGATAACCTGTTGTTTGGCTATGTCCAAGAGTGGTCATATTATCTGCAGTGCCTAGCCAGCAATAAAAAACAGTTTTTAAGCAAGATAAGGTAAAGAAATATGGAGCAGATAAGTAGAACTTGAAACTGTCATGAAAAGGTACGGCAGATAATATTTTCAAAGAATACTGAATTTTAGAGAGCCTCTAATATTATGGTGCACTTCACTGTGAACATGACAATTATATATAAATGCACTTTAAAAATTATTTACAATAATCACAAAGGGTTTAGGTGCTGCTACAACTGAAACTTTTTCCTAAGGAAATATGTCAGTGAGAAAGAGGCCATGGTTGTGTTGTTCATGGATCTCTATAGAGGATAAGAGACCTGTTCAGATCGGCCTATCTTTTCTGTGTGCAGATGTTGACTAAAAAACCAATAAATTTATCAGTAAACATGCTGAAACAACCCCAGAAATTACCAAAACATTGAATTCTAAGTGACATGGTTGCTAATTCCTTAAATCTGCATACTTATGGGAATCTCATCACCTGTTTATTGTGTATTTCTTGTTAGCAAGTTGGAATACATTGGAGTATCTTTAAGCGAGAATATCTATGTAAGCGCTTAAAGTTCTTTGTTGTCCCAAATGACACATTGTTGTGTTTCATGGGTATATCTCCTTAACTGCACACCCTGTTAAAATGATCTCTGGGGTGACAGGAGAGGCTTCGTTTCATGTAAACACAAAATACAGTGCAGCTTCCATGGTCTGAGCTTCATTACAGGATCAAAATATTTCCCAGTCTTGGCCAGAGCAGTGTCATCACCTACTGATGATGGTTTTGTGCAGTAGCTGCTCTTTCATTTCCACAACAAGTACATTTTTCCTTAGCCCCTGAAGTTGGCTCAGTCCTGTTTACAGCTGTTCCTAGGGTCTCTGAGGCACTTCTTGATCTCCCTCTGCCATAGCATTGACTCTTCCTAACTCCAGGTGAGAAGGGCACTCTTTTTGCAGTTTGTATCTTTTCCTGAGCGTACCTGGTTAACTTTCCCATGAAAGGAGCCATGGTACACATGGTGTAGAGGCAGAAATTGTTTCCAGTAACTCTCACAGCCCCATGAGTGTTGTTGCAGGTATGATAGATGAATAGAAGCACAAAGTCAGAGGTTTTATAACAAAACTAGGATGGTTTGTTCTTGAGGGACTGTGGCTCTGATGAGGGGCATTATGCAACTATAGCTATGTGGTGAACTTTTGGATGTCATCAGTGCAATTTCTGTCATATTGATGCCTGTTCTGCAAATTAGACAGTAAAGGAACAGCACACAAAGCAAAGGCAGTGCCGGTTGTTTTCTTGCTAGTTGTCATTCATTGTCTAAATTAAATTGAGGTCAATACCTCAGAGAGAGAATGCGACGAAAATTTCCAATAACAATCTCTTGAATTTAATGACAACAGAGATTCTTGAAATAAATTACAAAAAAGCCACATCTAAACCTTCCACTTTACAGCTGTACTTTTAGGGGAAGTTGAGAATCCTTAAAAGTGTTTGGTGGAGTCCTTTTTGCTTTGAAGTAGATGGAAGCTTTAGGATAGGCTAATGTAGACTTAATTGGTGTGTGCATGCCAGCAGTATGTGCTAGAGGGCAGACTGTGTGTTCTGCCAAGACAGCTGTTTTATGTTGTAGGCTTGGCTCGGTGTGAAAATGTGTGATCAGTCATCAGATCTGTGGGTACAGGATGCATTCACTTTTTTTTTTTCCTTTTTCTGAATGGATTTGCAAGCTGGACTTTATCTTCTCAGCTGATGAAATTGTGGTCTCACAGGAAATGTGTTATGGCTAATGTGGTGATGTTGCTTAAAGAAGTAAGCTGCTATGAACTTTTACAACAAGGAAAGAGCCTTTGCTCCTCATTCAAATATTGAAAGTTTATTGCTTTAGTGAATATAAAATTCTGTCAGCACCAGTTACTGAGAGGACATCAATTTGATTTTTGGCAAAATATGCACTTTGGTACCGAATTACACTGAAAAGTGTCCACGAGAGACATCAGCTGTAAGAAAAATCCCAAAAGTACTTTATCAGAAGAGTTGCATGTGATTGCTGTGCTAATATATGATAAAGAACTAGAGAACCTTCTACCACTCTTTTGTTTCTCTTTGAAATATGTTTAGACTCCAAAGTGGAGTGCAGAAAACTTCTGATAGAAAAGTATTTCCAAATTTCAAAATGAAGTCCACTCATTCAAGCCAAGACAGATTGCCTGACACATCAGTGCATTCTGTCTCCATCAGTCTCTGTGCTTTCTCTCTGTGCTGCTTGCAATCTGCAGGGTATTTAGGTAGACTGAATTCCTACTCCTACCAAAATGCATCCCTTCCATTTGTTGCAGCTGTATTTACATGGCAACATTATTTTTACTGAAATCCCATAGGCTTTCCCTTTGTTGGAAAGGGTCTCACTTGCCAGACCAGAAAAGAATCACTGCCCCATGGAGCTGCCAGTCGGACTGCTCTTTTGTGTAAAGGTGTAAAGGTGTAAAGGTGGCATAAACATTCTAGAGAAGTCAATACAAATGAAGGTCTGTTATTGAGCTTTTAATCAGGAAATTAGTAGATCAGTCAACAAAAGGAAAGAATAAAGAGAATATGAGACAATAAAAGCTACGTTATTCAGATAACAAAGAAATTTTTTTTCTGTGTTTTTGGTCTTCTAAATACACAGTAGTTTTTATACCTAATGAGTAATTTTTACTAGCATGTATTTTATCATTTCAGCTTTCCCTAAATAGTATGGCTGAGAACCAAAAGAGAAAGAGAAGACCTGAATTCATAACAGCAATCAAAATAGTAAACTACCTAGTAAACAAGAATTCATAATAGTAAATTACCTTGACATAAGGCCAGCCTGTATTTTAATGAGGTGGTTGTACAAGAAATAAATTCCCTAGAGTTTGTCAAGTGAATGGTTCTACTAAATTCAAATTTATTTTTTCTGTGGTGAAGGTCTCTTTGGTGACCACAATATTTTCTATTAGACCATCACAATATGAAAGAGGCTTATCTTGTCTGTTGTCACTTCTGACCTGGGCAGGATCATACCATTTGTTTCCCTTGAAAGTTGCCCTGTCCTGCCCCTGAGAATGGTAACCTCCCATCTAAGCTGGAGTATTTGGCTGCTGACAAGAAAGCATCCTTTATTTTCATTTATTTGTTCCTGTAGTAGTGGAGGTACCAGTGAGTATGCCAGAAATAAAAAGCTATTGAAAAACATAATTTTGGGCAGGGTGGCTTGACATTTCCTTTAAGCAGGCTTGCTTTTACAGCCTGATTTTAGGTAACAGCTTAATCCATTTGTAGGCACTTGCTGTCAGAATGTGTCTTTATGAGACATTCTGATATTCTGAGCTTTCTTTAGCAAAAATGTAGGGGAAGATCTGATGTGAATGAGTGGTTCCTTAGGTAGGGGCACTGCTGTGACCACTCTGCTTGATGCACAAGCATGCGTCCAAGCAGCTGGTGGCAATAGGAGAGAAGGTAACTGGAGGCCACCCTCTGGCCTCAGGTAATTCACTTTCGCAATTTTGTGAAGACTGAGAGCTTCAATTTACACATCTTCAGTGGAAAAAAAGGATATACAACACACAATAAGCCTCTATATAATATAGCAAATGAACTCCCATGTTACCTGCATCACATGAGGAATTCTTGTTTAGTCAGACTTTGAAAAGTCTAAACTGTAAATTTCTCATAAAGTGTTTGTGAATGCCAGAAACCATTATATTATAATACTTTTGTTAATTCACAACAATGACCAAAACTCTCCAAATCAAAAAGAAATTTTATATTGTGTCAAAACCCGTACAACATGCAGATTTTTGAGAAAATCTGCATGTTGAGAAAATTACTGTGGTATTTTATGCAAGAATACTAAACTGGTAGATTTAGCTCTTTGTCTCAGAAACCTGTACAAATAAGGGTCAGACGGAAAGTTATGCTCCTGTGCAGTTTTACCTGTATGTGCAAAATATCACTAGGCCTGTTGTCTTTAATGTCAAAATAGAAAGAAATATTGCCTAAACTCAGCTTATGAGTTCAGTAGCTCAGAGTAGCTGGTAAGCATAATATAATTAAGCTTTACAACACCTTAACATAAAGGATAAGATGAATTTTTATCATCTGTACAACCACCTTGCAGTGTATAAAATGGCCTTCATATTTTCTTTTAATGTTAAACAGCATCTCACCTTACAAGCACTTGCTGAAGGCGTGATCCATGTATGCAGTCACTTTAGCAGTGGATTCGTATGGAGTGTTTTGAAAAAACTAGAGATCAAACATATACAAATATACTGCAAAAGAAGTTTATTGCAGTTGGAATATAAAGATTTTCTTTAAAATCTTTCTCTAGAGCCAACAGTGTAACTATGCTCTTGACTGCCAAGGAACAAATTTAGCAGCTACTCTCCTTAACTGAAATACAGCATAAATTGGTTAAAGATAGACCACTTGTAAATCTTTAATTAAAGTAACTTAACTACTTCAGTAGTTACTTACTTAAATTAAATAGAAAATAGTTAAGGTTCATCATGATATCTTAAGATGCACCATTAGTCTAATACTGCTGAAATCTTTGCCTATCAACAGGATGTAGACAGCGAAAAGGGGGAATAACACCGACTGCTCTAATGCACTAAAAGAAAAGGATACAGTTACTTAGTCAGAAATTTTTTCCAGAAAGTATTCCAAGTGAGATTTTTATGTTTTTATGTTTGTGCTGCATCAAAGATCTACCAGAAAATATCTAAATCTAATTGTATCACCTGAGGGAACAAAGACATTCTCTTTAGATGTTGATCACTTTCCTAGCCAAGCTGTTATTTTTGATTTATACAGCTCTGATGGTAGCTGTTACAGGTTCCGGGTGACCTAATTAAGGTTATGTATACTCTGCACTTTACATTTACTTCTGAAGTTGTATATGGAGGTGCTTATTTACAACTCAGGAAATGGACTAAAAGGTTCTTTGATTCACCTGTGTTCACAAAATTTGTCTTGTGATATTAATGGCCTGTTGCATTTTAATAATGTGAGCAGTAAATCTAAAGCCATACTGTAATGATTTCTGTGGGTCCAGAAGCTTTCTCCCCAGAACTGTCTTTGAAGCCATCTTCAATACTAGATTCTTCTTTAGATAACAAATTGTTCATGATTTATCCTGACTAAGCTGCCAAAGTAATGAATATTAGTGTTTGAGACAGCTCCAGTGTTCTCTAGCTTATTTAAAATAAAAAACTAAAAGTTCAGGGGTATAAGACACATAGAAAGGCTTCACTTTTGATGAATATTTGCTGAAATACACATTATGCTACTTATTAGTTTCACAGATCTATATGGATTTATTTGGATTTATTTCTTTGTACAATAATATTACTTACTAATTCTGCCTTAGCAAGTTTTCACCACAAAGATTTTAATATTTTAATTTTTGAAAAATGCTCCACTGCACTCTTAGTAGACCATAAAGACTCTGTGTGATAATGTGCAGATTTCACATTGCGAACTCAGAAATGAGAAAAAATTTCATGCCATACAAAACAGCAAAAACAGAAAATCTTTTCTCAATTTTACTTCCTCTCTCCTACTAACAAGCTAATCACTAATATAGCACACAGTGCTGTGACACTACATTGGCATATCCCTCAGAGGGTGGCCATCTATTTTTGCACATATAATATCCATTCAATATTGATGTAACAAGAGGTAACAAGAGAGCAAGTCTGAGTCACAAAAGAGACCTTCACCACAGAGATATAAATTTGAATTTAGCAGAAGTATTCACTTAACAGCTCCGGGGTATTTTTTTTTTTTGGACCATCATCTTTCTTCCCTGGAAGACAGAAGTTTCTAAGTTTAAAAGTTTCTGATGGATGCAATGAGCGAAGACTTCAAAATGTAAATGTAGGTTAACTGTTGTCTGATACTTACTCAGCTCCGCTGTGCATGAACCTTCTCATCTGGGATATATCTGTCTCATTCTCCGCTGCAACTTAAATGCATTCATGCTAAAAGCAAAATTATTCTGCCTTTGGAATTAACCCTCTCTGTGAAATAGATGATTATGGTACAATGCCTGATATTTCTGCAATAATCATGCATTATGAGGAGCGCGTCAACCCTGCAGGTGTGTCTGATTTAAGAAATACCTGATCCCTCAGTTTTTACAGGGACAGTATTTTCCTGTGGAATTATAATTTATTAAGCAGATACAAATTTTAATTTATTAAGCAGATACAAATTTTAACTTCCGGGCCCTCTGAATTGTCCTCATTTTCTTTAAATTAGCAATAAACTGACAATATTTGATAGATAGGTAACCACATAGCTACCTATTTATCATATACTGTCAATAACCAAACTCCACATAGTCATGCATGCTACTTCATCTGCTGTGACCAGTAACTTGATGTCTTAGGAAAAATATAATTTAGTACATTAGGATTCCTTTCATAATGAAGGGAATAATAGAAATCTGACAGAAAATCTTGTGAATTATCTTTAGTGAGTATCCTCACAAACTATACTAGAAAGAGGATACAATAATATTCAAGCTAAAAAGTGAAGGATAGTTGTCTGTGAAGAAGTTTCAAGATAAACTTAATAATGTCTTTTTCTATTGGAAGATTTGAGGAGACCCATGAAATAAAACAATCTTTGAGATTAATGTACATAAGTTACCTCATGTCTCTCTTCAAAGGCCATAGGTAAACTGATACACTAAACTCTTGCAGCTAATGTAACTTTTCTATTTCTTAAGATGCTAGGTAGATTAGCAAAGTATTGGAAGGAAAGTAGCTTTTATGAAAGCTTTGTAAGGAAGTGTAGGATTTTACAGAGTTAAGATAAACTGCAAGGTGCTGCGTTATGTCGTGGAGTAAAATAAATCAGAAATTATATATAACAGAAAAAAAATCTGTTTGGTTGCTTCTTGCATATACTTAAAGAAACTTTATCTTGTCTAGCACTTTATAGGTTTCTTTTTCAAATGAACACTTTAAAAATGTACTGTTATGCCTTAAGCAGTAGGTCATAGGAGATCAATCAGCTTTTGGACTGTTAATCCGAGGTGGTTTATCAATTCCAAAGGCTCAAAAAGTAAAAAAATAAAAAGAGATTTGTATATCATTTTATGCTTCTCAGTGCCACTGAGGGGTGTTTTAAGCACTGGCAAATCTAGACATTTTGTTTTCCCTATTTCGATTTGTTCACAGACTTATTTAATGGCTAATATGGAAATCCTAGGGAAGTGGTTGGATGGATCCAAAGATGAGAGAAAGGAATAGAGCGTTGGAATTTTGCCTGGGAATAGCAATTTTAGTGGTGGGAAAATCCTCTGGGCCCTCTAATGACACCAAGCTTCACAGAAATTATACACTCCTTCTTTCCTCTCTGCCTCTCTCATCCTGTTACCAGCATAGGACCAGAAACTATATGAAATTGTTTGTCTGGATGTAGAGCCACCCTGAAGTTACTGGTTTATGTTTGCTGAGTATCATATTTCTAGATAATCTCTACGTGAAAAGGACTTTTCCCAAATTTAAACATTATAAGGATTTCTTGAACACTCTCCAATAGCAAAATCATGAAATTTAAACGGAAAATTGAAAAAGGATTCAGAGGAAGAGCACTAAATGTTCAGAATTGTGGCAATGGCTTTATAGGCAACACTGAGAAAGTTCTAGGGAAGTGGAGAAAGGTGTTAATATTCCAAAGGATAAACAAGGATATAGTTGCATGGTAACACAAGTTTTCTTATACAGAAATCATTGCACAAAAGCTGTTGCAAAGTGTGAGACATTAACCTGGATTTCTGTGACCACGAGGCAGAAGTAGAATTAAAGACATGTTGAGTTACTGAAGTCCTGATACAAAGTTCAGAGAAGTGAAAATGTAAAAATTGAGTGTTTAGTAAGAAACAGTAGTACATCTGAATATGACACTACAAAAAACATGAATAAAACTCCATGTCCATTCCTGATGCCAGATTCCAGAAGACAAGTCAGTCATGGGCTGTGGAAGATCAATCTATCTGGCTTAATTGAGAAATTAGTGTCCTACAGGCAGATGGAGAATACATATCTGGTAATGGAAAACTATTTCACCTTGTCAAAAAAAAAGCAGCAGGGGCATTCAACTAGGTGAATGGCTTACTTGAAAATATAGAGGTCCCCACCAGTTAAGGAAAATTAACTCATATGCTCAAACGTAACAGGAAGTTAAAACTTGATGGTAAAAATTACCAGATATATTTTTGTATCCTTTGTTTGGAAGGACACGAGGTAGATTGATTTTCTTGTGGCTCAAAAAATGTATGGGCCTAAATAGGGACAAGTAATTTCCATTCAAGAACCAAACTTTTTAATATAACATCAGGTTCTCCCATTTACTTTTTCAATTAAAGTTTCTGGAGGTCTTAGGTAGCATTAAAAATTCTCCGCAGGAATAGCTCATTTTGCCCTTTTTCCACCAAAAAAAAAAAACAAACCAAAAAAACCAACAAACCCCCCCCCCCCCAAAAAAAATAACCACCCCAAAAAAACCAAAACACTTTCTGTTCAGAGCTAAAAGAAGGATTAAAAAAAAAATCCCTCTTAACTGGTATAAAAACCTTTTCACTCCCTCTGTAAAAATTCATTTCTGAAGTACACAACAACTTTAGTGCTACTTTAATTGCTTTAATTTTTAACAACCTAAATTTAACTTAGTCTTTTTCTAGGTAAAGTCTCCTCAAAGGTGTATTAAAAAAATTCCCTCCTGCTAGCTTGCCTTCAATGCTACTTAGAGAAACTGGCACACTGCTTTTGTGAAATGTCTCCAGCGTATTGATAGAGACAGTGCTACAAACAGGGCTTGGGAAAGACAGAGAAAAGCACACGTGTAATTGCAGAGGTTCTATCTAAAATAGCATGAATGGAATAGAAATGTTGGCTCTAAAGAGTATTATGGTATATGTGTCTATACAGACACAGATAAGTAGGCTGACATTTTTAACTTCTGAGCTGAAAATCTTAAATGCTAGGTTCTGGCTTGAAATGAATATATGCTGAAAATCTATGCTGCTACTAACTACAGATTGCCTAGAATCTCATCAGGTTTTTTTGGCAGCTGGCAGGTTTGAGGCCTTGGGAACTCATTTTCCAGAACACTGTGGTCAAAAGTTGCCCTTACACTGTAGGGTGTTTGCCAAGTGTTAATGCTTTGCACAGAGAGGCCAAATAGCCAGCTTGAACCCAGTAACCAGCATTTCACATGCAGGCTCCTACATGTGAACAGAGTATAAAGAAAGAGAAGTTTACTTCTAAAAGGTCCTAGAAAATATATATTTTTTAAAATAAAAATACCAATTTTTTTTGCACATAACTTTGAGAATGAGCAAGCAGACTTTTCTGAATTTGTCCGACTGAGCTAGAATATGCTTTAGCACTTCAGTTATTGGAGCCAAAATTAACCAAAAGATCTTTCACCTAAGGGCCCATTTCTATGGCAACTAGAGAGTACAGTGTGAACAATATTATGAACCATCCAAAGAAAAAGACAGCCAACAATCTTGGGCTTCATAATGCTAGAGTTAAATACAGTCTTCCAACTGAATTAGGGGGAATTATCTCAGGCTTTTCATTTTGTAGTGCATAAATTTTAGGCATAAAAATGTTTTAAATTCATAAGGAAGTTCTAACATTTGAGATCTTAAGCAGTTAGCAGCAAATTAGAAGACATTTAGCTAGGTAGGGAAATCAATATTTTCCTAGGTCCCTTTTTAAAACTATTAATGAGCTCTCAAAAAGGAGTCTCTAAATGCAAAAATCCAAACTGAAAAATAGAAGGAGAACCATCAGAAAAGAACTTATTCATTGTGTGAGGAAATATTAAATAAGCAATTCAGTCAGTTAGCTGAATTTATATTGAACAAAGAATAAACTGGTGGAATTAAAAGCTTGACTAGAAAAGGAAAATTATCCTTTGTTAGTTTTGCTGTGTACAGGATGATGGGTCTGACTTCAGAATGTAGTGCCAAGGGATATTCTGTAAGGCTGAAATAAGATGGGGCAACACATATATCAAGGGAAATTTAGAGGTTAAGGAATTGAAACTGTCAATGGCTAAGAAATATGGTGAATCATTCCTCACTGAGCCAGAGGCTAGAAGACCTAATGAGCTAATAATAGCACACATTTCATACCCCCAGGAAAAGGGAGACATCAGAATGACATAGCAAGATAAAGAGGATTGGAAGAGCAACATGATTGGGATCATATGTGATTAAAGCATCTTGTCGTTAATTGTGGGAAATGATAGAAAGGTTTTCCATGATGGAAACAATAACAAAACGTGACAGTGTTCCAAAACACGCTATGCCCAGATATGGATCGTAAAAAAGATTTAATCACTTTGTTTTGGTGCCCTTTTCATTTTTCTTCTCAGAAAGAGAAAATTGCAGGAAGAAATGCTTTCTGAATACAAATAAATAACTTAGTACCACCCTCCAATATAGAATACTCCTGTGTGATGCAACTTTAAATTGAAAGGTTAACACAAAAAGTAGTAGCAAACTGTGAGGGAAGAACATGGAAGAAACATTGGGGGTCATGCAAAGACATTTTATATTTAATAAAAGAAATTGTTACATATAGTGTTAGTTATATTGAAGTCAGACTCAGCAGATGTAAACCGGCTTTTGACTTTATTGAAGCCTATGCCAAGTAAACATTGCAAAGTCTGGTCTGTGTTTCAGAGGTGTCAATTTCAAATCCCCTTCTAGGGCACTAATCTTTCCTGAAAACCTTTTGCTGAGATGGGAAGAGCAGCAATGGAGTTATGAGTTTTCAGCCTTGCAGACTAACCACCAGCTGAAAAATGTGGTCAATTCTTGCCTTGTATGAAGTCACTGAGGGGAAGCCATGCCCTCACACGGGCTGTGGGCACAGGAGGGTCAGAATAATCAAAATTCACCTGCTTTTTGGGGATGGATGAGTAAACAGTAGGAAAATATTGCTTTGGGATTGTTCTTCATTCAATAAAGTAAGAAAAACAGAGTTCTGAAGGCTTGTGAAAAATATGTTTCTTATAGAAATACTAACTTCAGGTAGCCATTGTTCTGTCTGCTCTTTCCACTCACGCCTCATGCTCTATAAGCCATATCAATTCTTAAATAGAGGAGATATGGTATTCTCATCATAATTAGTTTCACCTCAGAATGGTCGAACTAGATAGTGCATGTAGGACCTGTAAAGTGCTGTAACTCATTGTATCTTTGGACTCATGAAGGTGTTAAATATTTTAATCATATGACATTATATGTTCTTTAGATGCTGAAAAATATTTACAGCAAAATAATTTAAAACCATTTCACATAAGAAACATCTTTATGTCCAATTCCTCACTTTAAAGCTTACAAAGGACCAGTTTTCACAAAGTTTGTTAACAGTTTACTAAAAAATTCAGAATATTCTATCCCCATCCCCCACCACGTATCTACTTTGTAAACTGGCATCAGACAGATTCAAATTCAGAAAACAATCTCATCTATTGCTGATTTGCCTGGTGACATTTAGTTACCAAATCTCTCTGGCTCGTAATGTTGCTCATCTCACAGATGTTTTTACACCAGAGATCTCTCTGGGATTTTTTTTTTCTTTTAATTTTCTGCAATCTGATTTCTCTGTCAGTGAGAAATAAGCAGTACAATTTCTTCTTTAGTGGCAATAAAATGCAGGAAGACCAGGAATTCCCAGCAAGAGCAATTGTGATACTGAAAAGCAGATAGGAACCCTTGGTGACATGCTCACACATTACTTTCTGAAGCTCTGTTCTATTGAGTAACTATGCAGCAGCTTCTTCGGAAAATATTTATATTGAGGTGATGAAACTGAAACTCCCATGGGCAGTTTAGCCAATTGTCAATTTCCCAATCTAGTTTTTAAGTGCATGTTGTTTTTCTGTTGGTATCTTGTCACTGACACTATTCCCAGTTTGTATTTTCATATTATATGTCCTTGTTGTTTGTCTGAAGAAAAAAAAAGTTTCTATATACAATTCTCACACGTTCTGTTTGTCTGGGGTTCTTCCTGCCCCCCTTTTTCTTTCCCAGTTGAGTGGTGTCCAGTACTTCAGTTTTGGGTTTTTTTAGGGAATACATAAACATGTTAATCTTCTTTCTCTCCCTCCCTTCTTCTTCTTTCTTCTTTCTTTCTTCATTTTCCTTCCTTTCCCTCAACTTTTTGTAACTTAAAAACACTTACTTTTCATCCAACACAATAAATTTTATTTAGTCTGATTATTGATTCATAAAATTTTAGTCAAAGGTGCGCAAAATAAATAAGGGGTTATGTGGTCCTATACGAATGAGTTCAGCACTCAGCCCAGATATCAGAAATCTGTGCTTGACTGTTTTCTTGTTTGCTGGATTTTTGAACTTCTATTCCACCTCACCGACATTAACCAACAGACTCCTGGAGGACAGGAAATACCATGCAGACATTGATCTACTTTGTATAAACATGTCAACAGTCTGCAGAGCCACTAACTCTTAAGCACTCCATTTTACAGAACAAACAGTCCTAGACCAGACTACTAATCAATCTTCCCTTACCTTTGCCTTTTATGAACAATAAAACTCCTTTGGCAAAACACCCCAGCAAAGGAAAACCTGTCTTGTTTGAGTATTCTCTTTTCCAGTGGTTGAATAATGCCTTAGAGGTGACAACTAAAATTATCATCCATACTTCATGCAAAGAAATATAGAATTCTCTGCTTTTCCTGTGTGGATCTAGCTCTGATACATTCATTTTATTATCAGAACTGTCCCCCTCTCAGAATATTTTACTATTTTTTTTCATAATGTTTTCATGCGTGCTTGTTTTTGAGATAATTTTCATAGTTTGCTGAAAATTTTTGACAAACTCTATCCATGTTTATGTTTACAAGAAAAAGTAATTTGTGCACTGAGAAAGAGCTTGCAGTTACATGATAACTTGTCAAAGAAAGAAGACTACTGAGGCAAAGACTGAAGCAATATCCCATTGACATACTACAGGTTATTTGAGATTCATTAATAGTGAGTTGCATTAAAAACAAACTTTATTGCTTGTATTTAACATGCATAAATGGAGAAAGTGAGCTTCTGAATTGAAAATTAGGTCATGAGAGTAGCCTATCAGCACAAAAACCGGCAGTGTTTCAAAACAGGCAGACAGCTAATGGGTTGCCTTGAAGAAGTGCTGAATTTGGAGAAACAGAGTTTGGTGAGAATTCACTGGCTGGAGTATATAAGTCCCTTCTTATATTACTGTGCAATGAATAATGTATATTCTTCTTTGTTCAAGGAAATATGATGGCACGATAGATGACAGTCTGTCAGGATCATCTAGGTACAATGCCTGAGAGCAAAGAGGGGGAATAAGCTACCTCTGAAAGTTCTTCCTATGATATGCTTACCTTTTTAAAACATAGAGATTTTATCCCTAGGTACAATGTTTGGCCCTGATTTCCTAGGTGGGCCGTATGTACACACACTCTCCTGACTATGTAGGCAATCCAGCTGGTATTCATTCTCTTTTAAAAATATTTGTACAGACCCTGCATTTATACCTCTTTAAGCAGTTTCCTTAACTGTATTTTTCTTTGGAGAAAAGAAGAAGGTTCAACCCTTTACTTTTAATTTCAACTACTGTATACCTCTACATTTTTATAAGAAGTAATAAACAAACAAAAATGAGATATAGCTTCTTTCAGTCTCTGTAACCAACTAGCCTCAGTTGCTCTGAAGAATTCCTCTGACACTTTACGGGACCAAGGTGCGAAGCAGAGTGCAATGCCAAAATTTTGAATTTGTTTCTGGAGGTAGAAAAGGACAAAAGTACATATCTGCTGAAATAATTACTTGAAGAAACAAGCACTGCATCATTTATAAAAAGTTTATAATATAAATTAAAAGTTCCTTAGTGCAATTTCTGTTAGTGTTCAAGGGTTCTGGGCATCATTCTGAGGCCAGACTTTGTGTGGTGTTGTTTCACTGAAGATAATGGAATGATGTTGGACTCTTTGTCAATGAGAGCATGGCAAATTTGACATATAGTTTTTTCTTTCTAATGCTTTACAGGACTTGATTGACAAAATTAATATAAAAAGTAATTGTTTGCAGTTTAATTGTGTGATGTGTGATTGGTCAGGGAATTTAGAGAGCTCACAGGAGAACAACTTATATTGCCAGTCCTGTGTATAGCCAGTTCATTCTTTGTACAATTGCTATAATTTTTCATGGTAGAAAGGCACTTTTTACAGATTGTATATTCATTTTAGTAGGTAAACAATGTATTTCAATTGATAATTTTAGTAAGTTTGAGGCCAGTTTTTGTTATGTGCTTGAAAAATACACAAAATAATCAGATTTTGGATTTGCAGTGGAGGCTGTTTGGCTGCTACCAGCAGTAGAAATTGTGAAGGCCAAGGCCTCTCTTAACAAGGTCAAGTCTTGGTGCTGCCCCTGGGTCAGGGCAATCCCTGGTGCCAGCCCAGGCTGGGCATGAACAGATGGAGAGCAGCCCTGCCCAGAAGGACTTGGGGGTGCTGTGGGTGAGAGCTGGACAGGAGCCAGCCATGGGCACTGCCAGCCCAGAGAGCATAAGAAAGATGGAAAGAGACTGTTTATAGCGGCATGCAGAGACAGGACAAGGGGGAAAGCCTGAAAACTGAGAGCAGGTTCAGATCAGGAAGAGGATCTTTGCTTTGTGGGTGTCTTGGTTTGGAAAGACAGGAGTCTGCTAAGGAAGGCAGGAGCCTCCCCTGAAATGGAGAATGTAAACCCTCCCCACCCCTCCGAATTGCTATAATTTTAAATTAAGGGGCTCTCAGGCAAAGATACGGGAGCAGGAAATAACAGTTCTTTAATAGAGAAAAAAAAAAATAAACAATGCAGTCCACTAGAACAACATTATCAGAGTCAGAACCCAACCTGACACCCTGTTGGTCAGGGTGTTGGTGGTAGTCCGATTGAAAATGTGGCTGCTGTCCTCTGAAGTATCAGGTGTGGTTCTGTTGGAGCAAGGAGGATCTGTAGAGAAGGATGTATTCTTCTTCTGGAGATCCAGTGGAGGAAGAGGCAGATGCTGTTCCTCTGGGGAATCCCGTGGAGAAAAGCCGTGCTGGAGTTCCAGAATGTCAGAATATATCGGGGTAGCAGTGCTTGGCTCCTCCCTCTGGGCAGAGCATCTCACAATGGGATGTTATAGTTCTTATCAGTCATGCGCTGATATTCAATAGTCTGTTATCAGCAGAGGTCCCCTCCCGAGGGAGGTGTGAATGTGGTCACTCAAAGAGAGAGATCAGGCAAACTGCCCACTTGACAAGGTAATCAGCCATACAGATGGTAATGGAAAACATCTTGCATGCAATCTTCAACAGTGGGTGGTGAGGCACTGGCACAGGTTGGCCAGAGAAGCTGTGGATGGATCCCTGTAAGTGTCCAAGGCAGGATGCAGCCTTGAGTAACCTGGTCTGTGCAATGGTGTCCTCACCCACAGCAGGGGGGTTGGAACTGTGCAGTCTTTAAGGTCCCTTCCAACTCAGGCTGTTCTATAATTTTATATTTCTACGCTTACATCCTCTCACGGTCACAAGTTACAGTTCTTAGATGTAAGCAGGTTCAAACTAGGGTCAGCACTTAGCTGATCTAGCATGATTAATTTCAAGTAACTTTGGAAGGTAAGTTACTAGACCTAGGCCAAACCTCAAACTGTGATAGCACTATAGTGAAAAGATACAATTAGTAAACATAACTTGTTGCAATAATTTTTTATAAAGAAAGTTGGAAACTTGGGTGAACCTATAATAAGAGGGAAACATATAAGGTAAAGGAGTAGCTTTACACATACAAATTTGCATATTCAGTATGTGCATGTGGATATTTATTTTTGGTAAAAAAACCCATGTGTCTATTTTATATTTACAACTGTCTTCATCTTTTTTTGCTACATTTAAGATACTAATGATTTTAATGCAAAATTGAACAACTTAATGGGCTGGAGATGTTTAATGGAATCACTTTAATTGTGACTTTCATCATGTCTTCTGTAGACATTGAAAATTGTATAAAGCCAGTAATATTTCACTGAAAAGAATGACACAAATTCTTACATCTAGACTGTTTGCAAGACACTTAAAAATATTTTTCTGCATCTTTTGGGAAAAAAACAGTTAAACAAAGAATTTTGTTGATGGAGGTAAGAAAGGTGAAGTGAAACCTCCAAGAATTGATAAAAGCATTCCAGTTTATAAGTCAACCTACCTCAGTCTGCTTCAAATCACAGGAAAAAAATCCATCCACTTTGATTTTTCTTCCAAAGCATTGCTTTTCCACCCTTTATTACTGGGAAAAAATCATGGAGATAGTCTGTTAATTTAACAGGATTAAGATAGTGTTAGCAATTTTTTGATCCATAAACTGGTGATTATTTATTCAGGAGATTAGAGATTATATTTACTATTCAAAGAAGAATAGATTTTATTATAGGCACTTATTTATGTATTTAATTTTCAGCTTCTTATTTCTTTCTAGCTCTGGGCAGTCCAGTTAGGTACGTAAGGGGTTGAAGGCAGGAAAATAGAAACAATTAGTATGTATTGATGACTGGAATGTTGGTGATAGACAATCTTTGATGGTGGGCAACACAGATAATTTGAAAGTGTCCATACAAAAATAAGAAGTCAAAAACCTGGAGAAAAAAAAAAAGGAATAAATGGAGAAGGAAAATCACATACTTAAGGAAAATAGCTAAGTGTAGTCATGTTCTTTTAATTCCACTTAAGGGGGATTTTATAGGATAAATTAATATGTGATTAGTTGAAGAAATTAGATGTGGTTTAGATGTTCATGATAAGTTATGCTTACAAAATCTTTCAAATTGTTTTATATGCAGCAAAGTGATGAACGAATGTTGTTTTTTTAATTCTGGGGACATACTGAAGTGCTGGTACTAAAAGCATATAAAACTCTTAGTATGAAAATGACTTCTTAACATCATATTTTCATTGATCTAAATCTTCATTGTGGAGTTAATGTAACTTTGCTGTCTTGAATAGAATCAGGAAGACTTCTCTGCAGCTGAGGTTAAGCAAAGGTTGTGATATTACAAATTGGAACTAAATAGGAGACTGATATTGAGAAACTGGAACCTTGTTAGCTATACTAATAATGAATCAAATCTCTGAGACAAAGGGTCCCCAAAGGTGAGATAGCTGGAGTTTGAATACAAATGGCTGTATTATTATTATTAACACATCCATTCATGAAAGCAGGTTTGTAATACATATTTGAAACTGAGCTCTCAGGAAGATTAAGCAAAGTCTACGTAGATAAAGTGTATAGAGAGGCTGAAATGTATTTCTTTGGTTATAACTACTTTAATAAGATGGCCTGACAGAAATATATTTCTCCATGAAAAAAATAATATTAAAAGAAGAGTGTTAAAGTTTCAAAGTCAAATGCTGAAAAACTAGGAATAGCATGAAAATAGTATCATGCTAATACATTTACATGATGGAGAAGTTTCATGTTATGTTAAATATTGCTGTTGGACCTATGACTTTTTCTGGGCAAATGGTGTGTGATGTCACTCAATGGTCACACAACATTTTATCCACAAGTGTGATGCAAAACTACATGTTCTCCAGATTCCGCTTTCTAGTCACAGTTTTTACCTCACTCTTTTCTACAGTGTTAATTATTAAATTAACAGAAGACTTCACAAGTATTTTTGTGTATTTTGGCTTCTATTTCTTCTGAAAGATTTTTCCATTTATGAATGACGAGCAGAGACACAGAGACATTAAGAAAAATGTTTTCTTCTCATTTTAGAGCATTTGAAAGGAGTTAAAGGGTTGCTGGTTTTGTTTGTTTGTTGGTTGGTTTGCTTTTCCTTCCCTTACTATTGTCATCTTCAGTACTGCTCAGCTCTCCAGGTATTTAACACACAGATCCCAGTGACTTGCAGTTCCTGCAGCTCTGAAGATTTTTGAGGAATGGCATTGTGATTTGTGTACTTGTTCTAGATTCCAGAGGAACGTACTCAGGTAATCACAGAAGGGTACATATGTGTTTCCAGAACTACTATTTTTCCCCCTATTTTTGTTTTTTCTACATCTCTGTGTTTATTTTTCAAAGAACTTTCTCCAATTTTATCCTCTCTGTTTCCTTTCTGGACTGTTTTCAAAGCTGATTAATGGATCTAAGTTTGCCCTTTGGGGCATTTTCAGCACTTTTCTAAATTCTTTTTTCATCGTCTGATAAGTGTGGCTTCTAGTGTCTCACTTTTTGTTCACGTACCTTGTGTGTTCCATAGCAAGTTCTATCTGAATCAATATAATAATATCTGTTTTCAAAACAGCAAGATGAGATGGTCTCATCTTTGTCTCAGGTACAAAACTGCACCTCAAACATTTGACCTTCAACACTTGGCTTTAAATTAATGTTTGTGACTATTATTGTTGTTGGTAGTATCACTAAGTCCTCTTCCACAAAAAAATATTCTTCTGTCCCGCTTTTTCCAGGTTTTGCCTGTTGGTTTTACTGCATAAAAAGACAATTGGCCCTTGGGCACAGGGAAATATTTAGGTGTAAAGTTCGACCCACCTTAGCAGTATCTTAACAGGTCCTTTGTCCTACCCACAGCTCACAAATAAACATTGCTGATTACAAAGGGACACTTAAATTCCCTCACAAGTTCCTTATTTCAGACAAAAATGCACTTCTCTAAAGAAAGGAACACAAATTTCACTGGGTGAGAGAAAGAATAGAACATGAAGCTGTAGGATGCATTTCCCCCAGGTGAGATAGTCCTGTACTCTTAGGGCCTGCCTGGGGCAGAAATATAATCTCTTTACCTCCTCTAAAATAATTCGCTGACCCTCTGCTCAAATTTGTGTGATGTTTTCATGGACTGTTAAGAACTTCTATGTGCATACACTGGCCTATGTACCGCTCTACAAGTATAACAGACTTAATCCTAATTTTTGTCACGGTAAAGCAGAGTTTTTAGAAAAGATTTCCAGGAGGAGTGATGTGACATGATATTGATGCTTTGTGATAGAGACTAGTACCTGCCTGTCATAGGAGGAGACTGAATACAGTGACCCGCAAATTCTGTGCCAATCTATGCTCTTCTGACCAAAATGCTTTGTAAATATTTCCTAGAGGAAGGACCTCAAAGAAGAGAGCACCTTATTTTTAAGACCCGGACTGGCAAAGCTGACAGAATTGAGCATAGAGAAGAGTTGAATTTATCTGGATATGGCATGTAGGGGTTTTCAAATCTAAGCAGTTTTTATCTGTAGAAGATTTGTTTCTATTTTTTTTTTACTTTATTCTGTCTGTTTGGGGTGAAGATGCAAAGTTAGCTTTCTTCATGGTAGATTGTAGGGTGCTGTGCTTTGCATTTGTGGCTGAAGCAGTGTTGATTGCCAGTATTTGGCTACTGCTGAAGTGCTTAATGTCAAGGTTTCTTTCCTCTGTTCAGCCCAAACAGGGACAGGTGGATGCGAGAAGTGGCTGAGACAGGGCACAGTCAGGACAGCTGACACAAGCTGACCAAAGGAGCATTCCATACAATTCTGCATCGTGCCCAAACAATAAAGGTGAAGAAAGTGGGCTATTGGTGTTTGCTTTCCTATTTTGTGTGCTGAGGTGCTGCTCTCCTGGAAGTGGGTGAACATCTTGCTGTCAATGGAAAGTAGTGAATTTCTCTATTTGGCTCTACTTGCTTGCATGACTTTTACCCTCCTTATCAAACGGTCATTATTTTGACTGATAGTTTTATTTGTTTTCTTTGTATTTTTCCCCTTTATCCTCTGGGGGAAGGGGACATGAGTGAAAGGAAAAATGATTGGCTATCATCTGGTCTCAATCCACTGCAATATTTAGGATAGAATTTTGGTAAAATTTAGGCATCACAATAAATTTTTATATTGCTTGGAGATGAAGTCTTTAATTATAATGTCAGCTTCTCACTTTTTTTTTGTCATTTAGGTAGAAAATATAATCAGTGTAGCTTAGATCTCTGGATTCCATTAAAAATTAGATCTGTAAATTGAAAACTTTATTTTTGAGTTTCACATTGCCTGAAGTGGATCTGGCCACAGGTTGAAAACCAACAATTCTCACCATACTTGTGAACATTTTGTCAGATGAAGCGAGTCAAAGTGAGAATGAGATTATATGATGGCATAAATATAAAATCTCAAAAAGTGGGAGAGAGAAAGGGTTTCACTAGAGAGAAAAATAATTTATGCATGCTTGAAGCAAAAGGTGATATGTGTCTGTGAGCATGTATATTTTAACAAAGGCTCTGTTTTTACAGGCTGTGTAGGCAATCTCTCCTCAAATCCTTGTGGAATTGTTTAATCACAAAACCAACCTTATTAGCATATGTTGTCAACTTTCTTGACCTAGATATTCTAAATAACTGAATACTTTAATAGATTTTAAATAGTTTCATTTTATATTATTGTTGTCTTAACCAACGGTTATGTCTCAGGAGGTCAAGCTTTGCTCTGGATGGCAGCATCAAAATATTTTTCTCAATAATGCATATTATTGAAGCATGACTTTCAGTATACTGTGTTTGATTCCTTTAATGATTTAATACTGTCAATGCTGTGATTCAAGTAAACTGACTAATTCAAATTGACAATATTCTCCTTTATTTATCGCTATTTAAAACATGCATTCATTAACTCTTCCTGCAAACAATCATTTATTTCTTTAGGCATGCTTTATCAAAAGATCTGTGACACTTGCATGAATTTTAACCTTACTATTTATGAGCATTATATTCATTGTTTTTACTCAGAAAATATTAAAAACCCTCACACTATGTTGTTTAGTTGGTGTGGGATGCTCAGATTCTATGTGGTATCTGCTGTGGTCTTATACCTTGGCTGGCCTTACACAATATGGAACAAAATTTGCATTGTCTTTCTGCTCATTAGGACTACCAGAAAAAGTTTTGCATAAAAGTTGTACAGTGTCTCGTAGGTCTTCTCAAAGCAGATATGTTTTTCATGGGATTGCATAGCTTTGTTCTTGGGTATTTTGCTCTAGTTTGGTGTGACAGTGAGGAGATGTGCAGAGGTAATAGGTATGCTATGTTGGGCTTTTTATCTTTGTTTGTTTTGTTCTGTTTTGTTTTTCTTTGCTTCTCCACTTCCCTTACAATTTTCCCAGAGTAGAAGCAAGGAATTAACTAATTTACAGGTTTACAGGTGACTAGAGTATGCTAATGAATAGGGATCATTTTATGTGTCTCCAATTCTCACAAGCCCATGAATCTGCTACTGCAGACACACAAGACACATCAAAATACTAGCTTTGCTCTCTTTGTGTGTGGTAGAAATAAGTATCAGAGCAAGTCACCTTGCATTTTATATATATTTTTATTAAATCATTTTCTTTGGATGGAAGCAAATACTTGTCTTCAAATATTTGATTGCTGCATGCATTATTTTCTATAGTTTACCTGTTATTCTGATATCAACATCCATAACTTTGTCAGCAAATGATTACTATTGGTATTACAGTATTCTAGCAGGAAAATTATCTGCATCTTGCCCTATTTTAAGCGTAAAAACAGTTGAGGAAAAACCTAAAAATAGGTTCCAGTGTTTATTTCTTTCTCTATAAAAACAACTTCACATACCAAAAGTGTTTTACTGTAAATGTGTTTTCTATATAACTTCATATATATGAGAGAAACTTTAACTCAGACAGAATTTGTATAATTTTTAATTATGAACCAGATATAGGAGGATAATTTTGGTTTTATATTAAGTTTGTATATGCGGTCTATTACCAAATAAAACTAAAAATACACACAAAAACTTTGACATCCTTTGCTACAGCTTTTTTTCAGGTGTTCTAGCAATTTATGCTCGGAGTGTAGTTGAAAACAGTCCAGTCATACATTTACATTGGGAAATTACAATGACATGAGGGTTATAGGTTGATACAAAATTGCATAGTCTGAAATCGTTCCTTTTTCAAATGAAGTATGACTCAGCTTTCAAGTCCAGTAATTTATTACAAGTAGGTATCTGGCTGAGACCACAGGTCAGATCTAAAATGTGGTAGGCTAAAATGGGCACAGAAAAGCTAGGTCTGCATTTTCACCGGTGCATGGAAAATGTACCCAGGATGAACTCAGCATCAACAATTCTAATTGTTGTCAAACTTATCTCAGTCACTTTGCTGAGAATGTCAAAGATGCAGCAAACCAGGCATATTTGTTAAAAAAATGAAGGCTGTTTCAGTGGGGATAAGCATAAATGAGACTGGATTTGTGTGTAAAGCAGCCATAGCTGAGGAATGCCATTAGAGTGGACCTGCATCTAAATGGATTATGCAACTTTTTATTATTTTCTATATGTTAGCCATTTTATGTGATCAATATATGGAAAATACACAACAAAATTACTTTTGTATCCATTCTGTGCAATCTTCTGTTATCTTTCTTTACTGCCTTTGACTTAACCCCAATGCTTCTTGGCAGCAATGGGCTCATTCCAGGATGAAATGCTGGATGATCTACTTGTATTCTCTGAGTTGTGGCTATAGATAAGATTTCATGACGGAATTCAGTTAAAGAGTTTAGTAGACATTCTTTCTTCTGCTTTCTTATGCTGGAAAATTTCTTGATCTTGTGGTTTTTTTCTGGAATAATTTTGTTCACATTTTCTTCACTGTTTTGAAGAACTGTGCAACAAAGAGTTCATAGAGTCTTAAGATCACCATTTTGATTGGACAGAGCCATTAGTAGCTACATGTTCCTGAGTCAAGAAATGGAAGTTGCAGTCTGATATCAAATTATTTATAAGATGCTTTAAAACCAAAAGCTAAAACACAAAAAATGCTTTGCATCTGTTAAGTTGTTTGAGCTATTTCTGTAGCTGGCACACATTAGAATATAATTTTGTTGTAGCCCATTTCTAGTTGTGAGTATGTTGGAATTTAATTGTAGTGGGGAGCATATCATTAGTCTTGAGCATCTGCCAGACATTAAGTTCTTTAGTGGCCAATTTTCTTACAGGGCTTTGAAACACAGTCTTTGAGTTCACTAATGATTTGATATCATTTGACTGCAGAAGCCTGCAAAGAAAAATATTTGCAAACATTAAAGTTTGTTTTATGTTAACAAAGCATTCTGAGTGAAATATGGACAAATAGGCATCAAGGCAAGGAGCCCTGTTTACTTTTTTAATTGTCTTTTTCTTTTACATATTACAAGTGATTGTATTTCTGTAGATTATCTGTATGTGTATATATTATCTTGTATATTATTCATGTTAATTCTACTGGGGGAAACCCCATATGGAAAATTAGCTGATGCATTTTTATCTTTAAATTATACCAACATGATACATTTCCTGGTGTCATAGAAGGCATGCTATCCCAGATGGAGCTGCACAAAATTTATATTGAAAGCCCAGCTACTGACACTTTTAGAAGAAGAACATGCATCAAATCTCCATCTGATAGAGGGCTTGTTCACTTCAGTGGAGGAACTTCCAAACAGCAAAAATCTGAAACACGGTCTATGTCACAGAGTTCTCATGGACTGATTTTGGACTATGGGCTGAAGCATACTCTGTACAGTTCTCCCGTAAGCAACAGTCAAAAAGAAAGAAAAAATTAAATGTGAAATGACTCATATAATAGGACAAACCCAAGATATTGCTTCTTGTGTTATATTTCATTTTGAGCTATGATAGATTACCCAAAAGGTCAGGGAATATATCTAGTGCTTTCAGAAAAATGGAAACTAATCTTTCAAAAAGCAACTCTAATTCTGCATGATGTAATTAATTTGTATCAACTTATAGGTAATTCTTTGCTTATTTTGAGGGCAAAATATATTTTATCATAAAGTATTTATTTTCTGCACAAATTAATGAAATTATAGTGCTCAGATATTCTGGTGTTGGTTTAACTATTTCTAAATAATTTAAAATTTTTTTTTTTTAAAGATGTGTGAAAATTGTGGCCCCTCTTTCACTTTCAGGTTGCCTTGCATGACACCTCTCTCTTACTGTGGTTTATAAAATCGAATTAATGAAAGGCTTGCATTGCAATGGACATCAAAGAGCATCAAGGTCCAACCCCTCCCATGGGGAGGAGACTTCCACTAGATGAGGTTGTGCAATTCCCCATCTGACCAAGCCTTGAAGACCTGGGGCTGTGACAGCCTCCCTGGGCAATATGTTACATGATTCACCATCCTCACAGTAAAGAATTTCACTCTAATATCTAATCTAAATATCTCATCTTCCAGCTTACAACCATTTCTCTTTGTCCTATCATGACCTGCCAATTTAAAAAGTTGTTTTCACTCTCTTTTATAATACTACATGAAGGCCAGGATGGGATCTCCCCACAACCTTCTCTTGCCAGGCTGAACAAACCCAACTCTCTCAGTCTCTCATTATGTGAGATTATTCCATCCCTGTCACCAATTTCATGGCCCTCCCCCCTAGACCTGCTCTCACAGGTCCACATTTTTCTTATGCTGGAAAAAACCAGAGCTGGACTGTCGCAGACATTCTCTTTGTGAAAAATCCTTTCCTTAGGATTTTTCCTTCTGAGAATCTGTGGCCTCAGAGATAGACATAAACAATAGGTTATCTGCTGCTGCGGAATGCAACAGGTCTGTGTGGATTGGCCCAGTTTGGATGTTTGGAGTTGGTGGCCAATCCAGGACTGAGCTCTCTTGGAGACAGTCCGGGAGAGCGAGGTTTGTTATTCTTTCTTTATTTTTCTGTTCTTAGATTAGGTAGCTAGCAGCCTCTGGAAACTCTCCTTTCTTTTTCCCTTTAGTATAGTTTAGTATATGTATATATCATAAAATAATAAATCAAGCCTTCTGATCATGAAGTCAAGGATCTCATCTCTTCCTTCACCCAAACACGCTTGTGACCCCCATCACACTGGACACAATGCTCCAGAAGGAGCCTCATGAGAGCCAAGCAGAAGGGCAGAATCCCCTCCCTCAACTGCTCCCCATGGTGCTACGCATGTAGCCCAGGACACAGTTTTCTGGGCTGGGAGAGGACAGGGTGTGGACAGCTCATGTCCAGCTTTTCACCCACAAGAAACCCTAAGTCCTTCTCTTCAGGACTGTTTTAAATGTCTTCTTCTCCCACTCTGCTCATTTCTGGGATTGCCATGATCCAATGGTGGGATCTTCCACTTGGACTCATTGAACTTCATGAGGTTGGTGCTCCCCTCTCAAGCCTATCCACATACTCTCTGGTTGGCATCCTTTCCCTCCTACATCATCTGCTCATAAACCTTACACTTGCTGTGGAAGTCAGGAAATTGCCCATGGAAGCACACTGTGAATAAAAAGAAAAATTTCTCAAGGAGTTGACTATCCAGAATTTTCTGCTTCTATCCTCTAATAACCCAAAGTATTTCAGGTGACAAACTAAGAAATAAACAGAGACACTTCTACTGTTCAGGTAAAAATCCCTGCTGTCTTGTTCTTACTGTGCTGTAATTAGCATAAAATGTTATGTATAAGATAGAAAATTCTACCTGCTAATAAAATTAGTGACAGGATGGACCACTTTTATCCAAGGAAAAAGACACAGAACATTCTTACCCCAACTAATGATTTTGGGAGAGATGTCACAGAATCCTATTTTTTCTTTTTGGAAATTGGAAAATCTTTTAACTATCACAGCAAACTTCTTCAGTCAAATGTTTTCCAGTTATTGCAAAAGTTTTAAGTACTCTTCTTGAAGACTCCCTCATGTGTTTAGAGTGCTAAGAATAGAGTGCAGAAACCAAAATGAAGCAGACTGATTGCTGAGACTCATTTCAGCATTAACAGGGAAAACACAAGTGGGAGAATGCTAAGTCATCTTTCAGTCTTCACTTTCTCTACTACTTCCTAGGATGTCCTGGCCTTCCTCCTCTCAAAGTACTTTGTATAGATTATGCAAATTTGTGTTTTGGTTGTATTTCTAGTTCGTGCTCATCTCCTTCTGGCTGGTTTATACCCATCCTGAAGTGTAATGCCAGAATCAAGAGGTACATACCAAATGAGCCCTCACTACACTCAGTTGCCATAGAACCCAAACAGTACTTCATACATTTCATGCATGTTTTTGCATCTTTCATATGAAAATTCTATATTAAATTAGTTTAGGGTTTTTTCTCCATTAAACAATAGCACAGCTGTTGCTCATGTTCAGGCTTGATGCCCTCTAATTTCCAGGTTAGCTTTTGAAGAACCTGAGACCAAGCTATGCTCAATTAATTTAATTAGTGCTCATAAAAATGTGTAAATGTAGTTATTGCAGACTATTTTTTTTTAATTTTTCAAGATGATTATAAAATCAGCTTGTTCTGCAAGTAGTTATATCCAGTAGTAATATATCTGCTGGGTAATATGGGAATACCATACTTTATTGTCCATTTTGTTATAAAAAAATTAAGATAGGTCTGGATTGAGAACCTATCCGTAGTGAATCCTTACTCTATTTATCCTTGTACTTTAAAAAACCCAACAAACCTAAACACTATAGATTTTTTGAATCTAGCGATAACTGAATACAGTTATCTTATACTGTAGTTTATATTTTGTGATCATAGCTACTAATGAAAGCCTTGAACAATGCTAGACTTTGCATTGACTGCTGCAGAAACTTAGTCCCTCTTTGTTCATATTGAAATTGTAATTTCAGTTACATAGACAACTGTAAGCCCAGAGTTTAGTACCCTACTCTAGAATATTCTTTCTCATCTTCCAGAAAATCATGTGAGACCATAAAAAATTAAGGTTAGTAATCTATAATTCCTAATCCACTTTAGTTTTTTTCCTCAAAATATGCACTGTTAATTTGATCTACATTACAAATGAGGTATGTTTGGGCAGACCTATCTTCCTTGTCTTATCAGTGGAGAGGGATATTATATCAGGCAGAAATCTTAGACCATCTGAGTTAGGTAACTGAATTTAATTTATGACCAAACATTCTTTTTTCCTCCCTTATTTTCCTTTATTTTATTTCACTTCATTGCCTTTTCCCAGTTTTCGGGTTCCTAGCCAGCCTCAAAGGTAATCAGAAGTGGCCACAGGCATTATTCCACAGAATTTGGGGAGAATTTCATTAGACACAAGTAGGTGGAGAACAGTGAAAATCTTTCCAGTTCTGTTTTCCTTCTTACTGCCTTCTGTCATTGATAATTAATTGTCTGATTAAAGTTAACCTTTCCAGTGAAAACTGAAACAAAAGAGGGCATTAAACATGTCAGACTTCTTGACATTGTTTGTCATTAGCCTCCAGTATCTATATGGCATGGACTGATTCTTTGCTTGGGTTTCCTCCTAATCTAATTGTAATATGGTTTGTTCTTGCCCTTTATGTTCCCTGCTAGTTGTATCTCATTTTGAGGCTTGACCTTTCTAATCTGGGGCCTGTGTTCTTCTTGGTTTTTTTTTCTGCCTGTCCTTAAATATTTACCATTTTTGCTACCCTCTTGGTGCTTCCTACTTGAGTGTGAGGAGACTAAACAGCTTACTGGGGAAATTTGCTACACTTTCTATCTTCTTTTGCCTTAGGAAAATTTACATTTAATACTGAATAGAGAGACTTTTTTTAACACCTGCCAACCTCTTTTAAGGAATGACTGTCTTTTTTCTTCTTTGTTTTTTTCCCTTTTCCTGTTAGATTAATGTCTCTTGAGATCCTTCCTAGACATTCTCCTGTTCTAAGGTTTAATTTTAATTAGTCAATCTAGACTCATTTGTTGCTTTTGACGTAATAACTGCTGAGAAAAATCACACTTGGAGAAAGTCTTCCCTCAATCTTTTTCTCCATCTTTCTTTTGCTCCAGAGAACACATACAAAACTGCTGCTCGCCTATTCACATCTGTGTTTCCCAACAAATATGTAAATAAGTTTCATTATGAAAACCACTCACTGTGCTTCCATACTTTGTCATAGTTATCAGGCTTCCACCTTTAAATTAATTAATTAATAATTAATATTTTCTCATATAGTGGCCTGCAGCAGACATTCTAAAACGTTGTTCTTTGCTTTTATCATCACATAGATACTATTAATGTTTATTTTCTATGGACAATATAGTTTGGACTTAGATCTGCCCGGTTTGTTCTTCCTGAATGCTTAGTTCTCCATTCCTCACTTACAACCCCCTAAAATGAGAGCTTTTAAATAAGGACAATTAAAAGTCATTAAACATACAGCTGATGGCCATATTCTTACAAATGGAACATATTTAGGTTCTGGACTGTAATACAGTGGGGGCTGGCTTGGAGACAGAGATGACGACACATCCCAATGTTCATGTGGCAACATGAACTAGAGAGTGTTTATTGGCTCAACCCCTCTTTATAAAGGGGATTTGACTGGATAGCTCACTGCCCTGATCTTTTAATACCACCCAGCTCCTGGACCAGTGAAACGTCTGCAGCTTAGGATGGAAAGTAATTGGTTGAGGTTCCTGTCTGTCAACTCAGGGGCCAGTTTATGGAACCAGCTGGGTTTCTCATCTATAGACAAATTAATTGTCCAGTACAAGCTAGCTTTTACTGTGTCATACTATGACATCTCTTCCTTTCTTTCTTTATTAAAAACTGCAACCTGCTCTCTGTCACCCATCCTTAAGGGCCCTTTGCAAACTGGGTGGCAGAAGGCACAATGGGTTTAATTTGCATGAGGGCATGTCTCACTGGAGCTGCAGCATTCATGTCTAGGAGCTGTTAGGTAAGAACTACTAATATTCTTTCAGGCTAACATGTCGCAGGCTATTTTCTTAGAAGCTAAAAGTTACAACTTATGTCTAAAAACAACAAACTATTTAGCCCTTAAACCATTTAACCCTCAGAACTGTTAGAGAAAACCCCAACTACTAGAAAAACAATCTTTAAACAGAAAAAGCAGTCTGTAAACAGGAAAAAATGATGCATCAACAAGTGAAGACCTTGTATTAATTGTCACTTTGAGAGTTCTAGATTTCCACGAGGTAGGTGATCAGTCGTTCTGGTTATACAGCTCTTGATGTCTGTTGAGGGGTCATCAGGAGGATGATGCCAAGTAAGACATAGTGCAGGCTGGATACGTCTGGCAGGTATCCAACATGTCCTATTGTCCATTGAAATGCATGCATATCCCTGCTCCCAAGTAATAAGATCCCATGGACCCCCCACGTATTGGTGAGGGGGTCTCTCATCATTACCTTGGGTTTGGGCAGCTGAACATTACAGGATGATTTCAGTGATAAGAAATTATTTAAAATAAATGATTTAGTGTGTATATAGCTTTAGCTATTCTGCTCTGCGGGGTCTCACCTCACATACTTCCCCTTTGTTTATCAAGTATAATGTATACTTAAAGTTCCATGTGCTCTTTCCACTGCTGCTTCTTCAGTTGCTAAATAGCGGATACTGGTTTGGCGTGACACACCCCAGAGCTGCAGAAATTTAGTTTAGTCTAGTTTTCTGTGAAGTACATGCAGGGCCATAATCTGTTTTGATGGTGTGAAAGACGCCCAAAATTTCAAAAGCTGATCACCAGTGTGTGATGGCATTCCAACCTTTTCCTCCCGTGTGTACTGTGGCCCACATTGCTGATTAAAAGGTATCAATTGAGACATGTGCATATTTTAAACAGCCGAATTCAGTGATGTGCGTGACGTCAGATTTGCAAAGCATGCAACCGATGGGGGTTCACCCCCATCTGCAGTGGTGCAGCATGGGCTTGGCAGTCAGCACAGCTGCTAACAATATTACGAGCCCCTGTACTTGACAGCTGAAATTGCAGCTGTAAAGCTCGAGCACCTTGCTGTAAAAAATTGTGTGATGTCTTTGCTTGCGCAAGTATGTCTGGCTGTGGTGCTGTCCAAGCAGGGCTAGCTAGCATATCTACTCTGGTACTACCCTCTGTGATAAAACCTGTTAAATTTGTGTCACTCCTAATCACGTTAGAATCTACGGTTCCATGAAGTCAGGGGTTGTGGTGTTACATTTTAGTCAATCTTTTGTATCTCACTCCCCTCTGAAATTTTATTCGCCCTAGGACCAACTCCTCCCCTGTCTCCTTCCCCTCTTATAAGCTGTTGCAACCTCCCTGAAACCGTTCTTAGGTTGTTGGTTCCTCTGGGACTCAGTAAACCTGGATTCACCACAGCTGGAGTCCGCTCTCTTCTTCTGCTGATTGTAGCTGCAAGCCAAGCCACGTCCTTCACAGCACAGGGCAATTGCCTTAGGTGCTGCCCTGGATCACAGAAATTGGGATAGTGCCTCCTTGTCGGAGACGTTTTTTGTGAAAAATCTTCTTTTAGGATTTTTCTTGCTGAAGCTGAGAAGTTCAGCAACAAGATGTAAACAATAGGTTATCTGCTGCTGTGGAATGCAGCAGGTCCATCTGGATTGGCCCAGCTTGGATGTTTATGGTTGGCGGCCAATCCGGGGAGGGAACTCTCTCAGACAGAGTCAGGGAGAGTTGCCTTGTTACCATTCTTTACTTTTCTATTGTTAGCTTAGCAGCAGCTTCTGAAAAGCTCTCCTGCTTTTTCTTTTTAGTATAGTTTTAATAGATGTATATATAATAAAATAATAAATCAAGCCTTCCGATAATGGAGTCAACCATCTCATCTCTTCCTTCACCCAAGACCCCTTGTGACAACCGTCACACCCCCTTACTGCTAGCGGTGCTGGATAGCTAGCCGGGACCTCCGAGAGGGACAATCCTTCTCCAGCTTCAAGGTATCATTGTAGGAGAAGACATAGCAGCTTGCAAAGCCCCCATGCCCTCCACCACCAAATTGATTTTTCTTAGGTCATGGAGCAACCTCCATTTACCAGATTTCTTTTTTTACAACAAATACAGGGGAGTTTCAAGGGCTCACAGATGGCTTTATGTGTCTGTAAGCTAGCTGTTCTTTTATTAATGATTTTAGGGGGTCTAAAATGATTTTAGGTCTAGCTTCTCAAGGGGCCACTGTGATATCCACATGGGCTGTGTTGTAAACCATTTCAGAGCTGGCGTGGGACACTTCAAGCCCTTTAACACAGTGGCCTCTGTCAAAAATCTGTGCCCACCTGAATGAATGCCTCATGAAGACAAAACATCCCTCCGCCATAGGTTCAGTGGTGCAGTAGTGATGTATGGCTGGATTGTTGATGTTTGGCCTTCAGGATTTTTGATCAACACAGGATTGCTCCTCAAGCAGCTCTTGTGGTTCCTCCAAGGCCAGTGACGGCAGATCCTGCAGGTGTAGGAGTGCATGATGGAGGCCATGAGTTGGCAGAAATTATGGTGATGCCTGCCCCTGTGTCAGTCATCCCACTGATCTTTATTTGCAAGGTCTTTGCCTTAGGCATCATAACAGTACAAACCATATTTGTTCTTCCCCTTTCCCTCCCCCTCCTTCTTCTCCTTCCCATTTCCCTCCCCCTTTCCTAATTTCAGAAAGATTCTTTGGATGAAACTTGCCTACACTGGATTTCAAGACAAAGAGAAGGCTAGAGTTTCTTTCTTTCTAGATATGTCATGAAACATTAGTAGTCTGACTTACAAATTCGACTAGCATTTGCAGTAGAATTCCCCCCTAAACTGGCACTTGTCTAAGATATCAGATTGTGAGAACTTCATATTTTTCTCTTCTGTTTTTCATTGAAATCCATAAAATATGGACTCTCAGGAACTGATGACGGACTTCATAATCTTGCACCAGCTGCAGATAGCAGCTCCCTGGAGAAATGGATGCTTACAGATGAGTCATTTGCACCTTATTATTGTTTTCCTAGTTTGAAAGATCTGAGCAACTATCAGCCTGCAGAAACTTAACTGCTTCCTTTGTTGTCATGGTTAAACACAACCAGAATTTAGAAATAAACCATAATTTAGACATTTGTTTAGTGATTTACAAGCATTCTATCAAGAAAAGGATTGGGATTTTAATAAAACCATCTCAAGATTAGAAACATAAAGCCCTCTTATAAGTGGAAAACAAACCTTACTTTAAAAAAATTCAGAAGACTTCAATATCAGAAATTTTCTCATATGCTCTTTTACATCTTATTACCTTTTATTAGTTTCTTTAAACACTGCAATGAGATGCAACAACATTTTAACAAAAGAATCTAAAAAATTACAATCTCTTTTTACAATAATGCAGTCTTACTAGCTGACACATTTACTTGAACTTGTAATATGCGTTTGAAATTATTTTGGAGAACAGAAAACAGAAGAAAGCGTCGCTTGCTTATGAAAATGTGTTGTGTTATGCACTGAAGCCACTTTAAACACTGCAGGAGGCATTAATGTCTTGCAATCATTACAATGATACTGAAAGCATAAGATGACTATTAGGGAGAGAAACTGCTGGGTCTATCATAAAATGAAATTATAATATTATTATAGTGTGTTGCCAATGAAAGAAAGAAAGAAAACAAAAAACCAGAAAGAGTCTTTTAGTTCCTATGTAACTGAAAATGCAAAATAGATTGTTTTGCAATGGCTTTCTATTTTCCCAAATGAATGAACATAGTCCTTCCTCCTGGAAAATCAAGTGAGTTTTATATTCTGCATTGATAACAAATAATAACAAATGCAGAAAAGCTGCATTTACTTTTGTGATTCTGCTACAAACTTCTAGAATAGCATTATGAACTTCAGAATTCCTTGTTAGTTTTCATCGTAAAACCATTTAACTTCTATGCAATTAAGAGTTCACAGAGGGATAGTTGGAAAAATTACTGATTTTTTTTAAATTTCATATCTGTTGTTAAAATATTTTGCCATTAACTACTTTTTAAAATATCCCTGGGTAAATTTCTTTAGTGATTCACAGGAGAGGAGATGTAGCATGGTAATTATATAACATGCACAAATCTACAAATCAATACGTCAGATTACGTTGGATCAAAAAATTTGCATGTGTAGTCAATATCTTGGCTTAAATAAGTACTACAAACTTCACAGCAGAAATAAGTTTATTGCAGTAGAAAGCCATAGAATTAAATAAACCTTTTTTCCAGTACTTGATTTACCTAAAACCTGAGGTTTATTAGTCCTCACTCATTTTATTTAACGTGTATTTCAAACAAATGTAAATTTTTTTGTCATTAATAAATCTACATGTGTTTAACCTTCTGAATCATACTGAGTTGCTTGCCTAGGTGATATATTTTTTTTTGGACTGGTACATGTGTGAAATAGTGCATCCTGGACTATTTTAATCATACTGATATAATTTTCCAGGCCTTAAGGTTTTATATATCACATAAAGCAATATTTTGTACATCTTTAGAAAGAAAACCCCCCCAAAATATAAAAGGAACAATTATTCTATGAAGTTTCATTTATAATAAGAAAGTGCCTTAGGAACTGTTTCCACACAGAAATATGTATAACCGTATTAATATACTGTGGTAGTCACCTTAAAACAGCTTCTCATCAAGATGTCCTTATACTGAAATGAAAGTGCCTTTTCCAAGTTAAGGAAAGAGGCCATCCACCTGGACAAATAGTTGTGCATTTATCCTGGGAAAGCTCCTAATTTTTGCTTACATCTCATTTACAAGTGTTATTAGGACAAAATTGATGTTAATGGTAAGATGACTATATGATGCTTTTATCCCCAGTCGTCTCGTTTTGTTTATGCTGAATAATAAGTTTTGCACCTTTAAGGCTTGTTGCAGAGAGTGATGTGGGGAGAGAAGAAGTGGCAGTTTTTTTCAGACACTGCACTCACTCCCCCACATTCCTCTCCTAGACTGTGTTTTCTGTGGATGAACAGACAGCGAGACAGAGATCTCCTTTGCATTTAGTAATCTGAGGAGGGGACTTTTCTGAGTTTGTAATCTCTTTTGAAGCAGCAAGAATTTTTATTATTTAATATTGTTTAGGTTTTGTTGTTCAATAAACAGTTTTTTCCACTTTTCTTCAAGGCTTTATTTTCTCCCAAACTGGTTGGGGAAGGGGCCAATTGAATCTGCTTTTCCAGAGGAGCCCCTTTGGGGGTTCTCACCCAAATTTGCCCTGAACCAAAACAAATACATCTAGTTGCACCCAATGTAGGGTGCTGAGAAAGTCACTTTCTCAGCCACCAAGAAAGTGGAAAAAACCTTTATTAATCACATGTTAATTGTGCTTGCTCTGTAGTAAGTTAAAGCAGTCAGTAACCATGTTGCTTAAATTTGTAATGTATCTTGAGATAGAAGTTTTCATGTAGTTCTGGTCTCTAAGCTTTTTTGAAGTTTTAATGCCTTCCTAGTCAGTAAGATTATTGTCCCTAACACATTGTTTTTACAGTGAAGGGGCACAGATTAAAATAACTACCCCGCTGAACATTTACAAAATACTACGGCTTTTACAAAAATACTAGAGTCTGTTCAAAATATGTATACTTTATGGTTTCTTTGTCCCAGTTCCAATAGTATTTTTTTGGAATTTATTAGTAAATGCACCCAGTTTGTTAAAGGAGGAGCAGAAAATGAAGCTTTCCAGCCTTTCCTTTCCTTCTTCTCCTTTAAATCTCTTATGTCACTTTTTAAGAATGTTCCGTTTCCCCTAAATGTTAAAAACCCCACTTTTCTGGTATTTAATCTGGTAAGCTTCCTTTTTATAGTCTACAACTCCTCCAGAATGGGAGCTGAAATGTCCAGAGGAGCTGATGAGACCCCTAACCCAGAAGCAGAACCCAGGTGTGGAAAATCCTGAGTAGTGTAGAGAATAGGAAAATATGAGCCAAACCCTGAAGGCATTTTCTCACCCTGTAAACTAAGATTTTCCGTGTGAACAAATCCAAAACCCAGCTGAAGTGGGGAAATACCTGAAAGGGAAATGCTGTGGTAACTCTAAAGAGAAAAAGCTCATTGCAGTAAGCTGGGCCCTGGCCTATGCTTATCACACAAGATAAATCAGCAGCTATCCCAGTCACTCTGGCTGCAGCCAACAGCCCAATTGCTCAAGTTGTAGCTAAACAAAACCATAACCCTAAGCCACTGGCAGTCACCATGAAATAAAAAGCACACAAGCAAAACCAATCAGCCAGTAACCGATGATGAGGATGATCTGGGGGAGGAAGGACCCTCAACACCAATTACTAATACAAAAGGCGAAGTTAAAGCAACTAACACAAACCCCAATATTGAGTCCTGTTCCCTAAGGGGCCTTCATGGCCTAAAAATGAATTACACTCGAAAACCTAATAAATCTATAATTAGTTAGCTAGCCTGTCTTTAAAATACTGCAAGCGAAACTACAATTTTAGATGATCGTAAAGTGAAACATTTAAAATCCCTATCACATAATCCCATCATCAGCCAAAAAATGATGAAGGGGACTAACCCTCACAACCTCTAAACATGATCCCTAAAATGTGTAACACAGAGATATCTGTGTGCAAGCACTCTGTGTATGCAACGAACTCAGTAAAAAACCATGAAACAAAGATTTCAATGCTTAAAGAAAATAACAATAACAAAAATTGTCTTCTCAAATAACGTAAACACTATAAATCTAAACTTAGTACCATGTACTTCCATGATGTAGCAAAAACTTACCTGGCTTCAGCCACAAGAATACACTTCTGCTTTAGCAATAATGAAGTGAGATGACAGTGAAGAAATGGTGCTTAATATAGTGAAAAAGCTCCAAGCATATACAAATGCTGTACATAGCCCAACACACGCTAAAATTGCAGCAGTAAAAGTGCGTCTACAAAAATTAGAAGACAAAATAAAAAAATCCTTAAAAAGAAAGATTAAAAAGACCTACTCCAAATCTCAGCAATACAAATCAAAAGTTCTAATATCCAACACAAACATTCCTCAAACAAGAAGAGAAAGTACACCCCACAAACTGAGTTGTAGTTCTTCCTGCATAATTTCAGAAAAGATATGACAAGATGGGGTGAAAAATCTACTACTACTCTAGCACAGGTGCGTAAATTGAAAAAAAAAATTAAAAAAAGTTCCACCAAAAAAACCCAGCTTCAATAGCCCATAACCAAACTGCCATATATAATGATGATAATGATATTTTCAATCCCCTTAAAAAAATCCTTCCCAATCTAATCCTTTACATAAAATAGATAAAAACAAAGTCCCAGTAGTGCATGTGAAAAGTTTGTTAAAAAAACAGTTTAAATCGGTTCTACCTCAAATATAAACAAACCCATTTGTAAAGTTGTCTTTACTCAAACACCAAGTTACACACAGTAAATAATACAAAAAATAACAAAACACGTGCACGTCAAAAAAAATCTAATTGTTAAGTAAAAACTATGTATAAATATCACTGTTCACTGAAAATTACTACCATTATCTGTATACAGCTGCATATTAAATATATAATGTATTTGTTTATAGAGTTAAAATATATATTAGTTTAAGTAGTAAACTAACAATATAAAAATAAAAAATAAAATATCCTATATTACCTATATAATGCTTTTAGCCCCAATCATCTGTTCTGTTTATACTAAATAATAAGTTTTACATCTTTAATACTTGTTCCAAAAAGTAAAAGAGAAAAAGAAGCGTGTAATTTGTTTTCAAACACTACACTCACTCCTCCACATTCCTACTCCTAAACTGTTGTTGTCTGCAAATCAGAGCTCTCCTTTATTTTGGTTATGTTAAGACTAACCAAAGCAGAGAAATTCCCTAAACTGTAGGTTTTTTCCCTTTTCTCTAAACCTGTTTAAACCTACTCTAGACTAAACACCCCAAAAAACACCTGCAGCTCACACCTGTGGCCCACCAGGCCGGGCCTGGGCTGTGACATTTCCAGTGCCAAAAAAACTAACAAAAAACCAAGCCAAACTACAACCCAGAAAAAAGACTTTTCTGACTTTGTCATCTCTTTTAAAACAACAAAAAGTTTTATTATTTAATATTGTTTGTTTTATTGTTTAATAAACAAATTTTCCCCTTTTCTTCAAAAAAGTATTTTCTCCCAAACCTGTTAAAAAAAGAGCCAATTAAATCTGCTTTTCTAAAAATACCCCTTTGAGAGTTTTCTCCCGAATTTACCCTGAACCAAACAAATACAGATGGTAAGTGATTTATAAATATTTTTGTCTTCATAATTTTAAATATTTTGTAGGTCTTCATAGCAGCACTTCCTACTTAACTTTAAAATTCCAAATGTGATCTGAAGGAGTGAATGCAAAGTGTCTACAGGTGTGAAAACAAGTACCTGATCATATCTGACCCAATCTGCCTCTCCTCGTCCAAGGACACAGATGTCAGGGAAAGACTTTTTCTCAGACGTGTAAGTTTCAAAGGATTTTTTTCTGACATGATATATTTTAAATTGGGTATTTTGCATGGTTAAATAGATCAGTATGCAAAAATAACATATTTTGTAACAGAAGTTATGGTTCTTGTCAGGAAAGTGGGGTGCTGTCGGAATTCAAATCCTAAATGACACATGGAATAGAGTCACAAAATTTGATGTGGCAGGAGTTTTAGGTATGGTTCAATATAATGAAAAACAGTTATTGGGAAAACGTCATGTACTTACAGCTTGCTCTTCATACTGCATCTAACGTTATTCGTACAAGTACGTGAAAAAATCCACTTACAATACAGATCATCTTCTCTGTTGTTAAGCTGTGGCACTAATCTCCGCAACTCAAGGTTAATACAGAAACACAGAATGGCTTTAGACATAAGTGTACAAAAAATAATTGGTCAAATGACCGAGTGAGTATGGAGCTCTTTCTGTTTTTTTAATATCGTAGTGGAAGAACAGTACTAATAAGGGTGAAATATATAATGAGGTCAGTGAGTGTTGTTTACAAATAAGTCCTGAGTTTGAAATATTTCAATTTTGTCTCCATTGTTCTTTCCATGTTTTTAAAGACAAAAATATTGTGACTTTCTATCTCATGTTTCTTTACATAAAAGAGGATTGTTTATGCTCTTGCTATTCATTAAAGTAAATTGAGTTTTCATTTCATTTGTTATCACAGGGACTATTTTCCCAAGAAAAGAACGGAGGAAGAATACTACATAAGCTTTATTGATGGTTGGCTCCTTCAAAAAAATCAGGAAAAATGAAAATTCAGAATTAAACCTCAGATCTTTTGCATGAGGATGAGAATCTTTGTTTAACATAAAAATAGTTGTACTCTGAGATTGCTTCTATATTCTTAAATACCTAGGGGTTAAAAAATAATGCATTGCATCTCTGAGTCAACAGAATATGAAATTTGTCACTCAGCAAACAGTGAAAAAGTTCAGAAATTATTATGAGTAAGATGGCCTTGGCTATATTCTGAGGCATGTTAACTGTCAGCAAAAAGTCCTTAATAGGATAATAGCTATAGGACAATGTAACTGTGTAATTCAAAGACATTAACTTACATTTGAAATAGCAAATTTAAAATTTTATGCATATTTTACTCATTCATTTCTAATTATTTGTCCTCATATGAAGGAAATCCCAGAAGAAAAGTGATGTGTTTTCCTTACAAAGAGAAGACAAAAGAAGCACAAATAGACCTGTGCCTTCTTTCCTTCAACTTGTTTTTAATTAAAAAATAACTAGGAATCAGGAGAGACAAAGAAAGGCAAATACAACAAGAAAAAGGGAGCAAAATCAAAGGCAGGACTAGCACTGAGTTTACTGCACAGAGTAGGATGGGAAGTTTATAGATATGCATATGTTGAAGGCAACAAATAGTCGTCAGAAACAATTTACAGTGTGAGACCAAAAAAAAAAAATGATTAAGCCATCGCCACAGAAGTAGTAGAATGTCCCAGTTATCATAATTAGACAAATTAACACAGTCTAGTAAAGAAATGGTGAACATAAATGGAAGAAGTTGTTTTTGATTTAGTCCACCAGTTTTGATCAACCTTCATGGCTCACCTCACAATGTCACACATGAAGAACTGTTCTAGAACTACTCCAAATACATGAAGTAATAGAATCTTACAATATCCTGAGCTGGGAAGTTCTCACAAGGGTCATTTAGTTTGAGTCCTGGCCCTGCAGAAGAATCCCCAAGCCACCCCAAGAATCCCACCATGAACCTGAGACCATTGCCCAAAATTTGAGCTCTGTCAGTCTTGGTGCTGTGACCACTTCTCTGGGGAGCCTGTTCCAGTGTCCAACCAATTTCTGGGTGAAGAAACTTTTCCTGATATCCAGTTTAAACTTCTCCTGACACATCTTCATGCCATGTCCTTGGGTCCTAATGTTGGTCACCAGAGAGAAGAGATTGGTGCCTGCCCCTTGTGATTTGTTAAAAGTCCACATGATTAGTAATTACCCAGCCCTTTAGTTTTTTGAGGTTTCTGCAGGGTCTCATTACCTTTGAGAGACTCAACAGCTCCTCCCAATTTAGTATCATCAGCAAACATTATACTTTCACTCCTGTACCTAAATCATTTATGAAGACCTTGAAGAGCACATAATCAAATTCAATATGCATCAGTGAAAAAAAATTAAGAAGACACATGGAATAATGTTGATCTGCGAAAAAGGGAGCTCCTTGAAAAAAAAGTTAAAATAAATTAAAACACAAAGCAAAAACAGCTAATTACTTCCAAGTGCTAAAGTGGTAACATTACAGTTTACAGGCAATAAGGGTTATATAAACTTGGTAAACCAGAAAGACTAGTGATGAAATCCTTTTTAACGCATTGGAGTCAAAAAGCTTGCCAAAGAATACAGAAACTATATATGGCTAATGAATTTTTTTACCTTAAAGTTAAGAGAATTCTTTGTTTCACTGATTAGTTTGAAGGAGATTTAGGAATTCCAATGCTGCAGCATTTATTTTAGGATGGGAATTGGAAAGGATTTTGTGCAGTGTCAGTAGAAGAGGATTTAGAACAAGACCTTAGAAGGAAGAGGAACAAACTGATGTCTTATGATATTAAAATTTCCAAAATAATCACATTTAATTCCATTAAAATCTATGAAATCAGGATATGTTCTAACTATCAGCTGTCAGCATAAAAAATGAGCAAACACATTGTTTAAAAAAAAACCCCAAATGAGTTCTGGCAAAATTTAGGAAAATGAACACTCCATCAAGTCTGCATGCTCTACCAGAGAAATTTCTAAAAAAATTATGATGAAGAATACCATTAGTTGACATTGGGATAAAAATTATGGGGAAGAATCAGTATAGCTGTTTCATGGGGAACCATGGCCAGCCTTCAGAGGAATCAAGGAAAATGCAGAAGTGTTGTGCTGGACCTTGTTGTCACAAGGAGCTGGGACTGGTGGGGAATTGTCCTGATTTGACACAGGCCCAACACCAGCCACAAAAGCCACTCGTTCACCCTCTCCCAGGATTGAGGAGGGAAAAATTTAACAAAGGGTTCATGAGGTGAGATAAGGACTAGGAGCAAACACTCCAGGGGCAAAACAGGCTCAGCTTAGAGGTACAGAGTGAATTTATTAGTAACGAGGTCAGAGGAGGGTAATGAGAAGTAAAATAAGCCCTTAAAACACCTTTTTACCCCCAGACCCTCCCTCCTTCCCTCCAACAGCACAGGGAGACAGGGCATGGAGGTTTTGGTCAGTCCATCACCCAAGGTTTTCTTCCGCTCCTCCAGGAGAGGAATCCTTCCCCTGTGAGGACGTGGGGTTCCTCCCATAGGAGACAGCTCTCCATGAACTTCTCCAGTGTGGGTCCATTGTCACAAACAACAGCCATACTGCAGCTGCTGCAGCATGAACTGCCACCATGGGCAGACACTCCTCCCAAACTGCTGTGCCATGGATCACTCCAGGGGGTGCATTCCTCTAAGGACAGGCTGCTCCAGCCTGGAAGCAAGGGCCCTCTCCCCACTGGGTCTCCCACTGGATCACAGCCTCCTCCAGGCATCCATCCGCTCCAGCATGGGCACCTCCCCATGGGCTGCAGGTGGATCTCTGCATTCCCTGTGCACCCATGGGCTGCAGGGCACAGCTGCTTCACCATGGTCTTCATCACAGCCTGCAGAGGAATCTCAGCTCCAGTGCCTGGAGCACTCCCTCCCACTCCTTCTCCACAGACCCTGGTGTCTCCATGTTGTCTTCCCTCACATGTTCTCACCTTCTCCTTTTTGCTGGCTTGGAAAAACTGCACATGCCCCACTTTATTTTCTTCCTAAATATGTTATCATAGAGATGTTATCAACCTCTCTAATTGGCCCAGCTTTGGCCAGCAGCATGTCCATCTTCAGAGCTATCAGGGATTGGCTCTGCCAGCCGTGGTAGAAGCTTCTGGCAGCTTCTCACAGAAGTCATCTCTGTGGAGCCCCTGCTACCAAAAACCAGGCCATGCAAAGCCAACACAGGAATGTAAAGCTGCAGGTTGGTTGTGAGTGCATTGACCATGAAACAGTGGAGTTAAAGATCCTGAGGATAGAGAGGAGTGTAAACAGGAATCTCACTACCCTGAAAAAGCTATCAGGGGAACAGTCCTGGAAGGCCAGGTTGGATGGGGCTTTGAGTCACCTGGTCTAGTGGGAAGTGTTCCTGTCCTTGGTGGAGGGTTGGAAATTGGTGATCTTTAATGTTGCATCCATCTCAAACCTTTCAGTGATTCTATGAACACTTATAAATAGAGAACGGGCTGATAAAATGAACTTCTAAAAATATTCTCAAATTGTCTCATGACGAAAGCTCCACTAATAGGTGGTTGAAAAAGAAGGGCAATGCTTTTCTAATTTAACTAGCTAGCTAAAATTTAGAAAATGTCATATATGTTGGTATGGAGTCAGGATTGGCAATTGATGAAAAATATGACATGACTCGAAAAGACTATGACCCTGGACCATTGCGGATAGACATATCCAGACAAAACCTTGAAAGCTGATGTAAGAACATGTAGCTGTGCAGGTATAAGTGCGATCCATCTTAAAGATATCAATGTGGGTAGGGATAGGTTGATCCCAAATGTTGCTCTGCTCTTGAAGTCAATGCCTCCAAGGCACGACCAGTTCAAGAGGCCAGATATCACAGTGAGAGGGATGCATTGTAGTGGCTGGCTGCTCAAGGCTTTTCCCTCATGGAATCCTCTTTGTGTCCCATAATCAGGTGATTTTGTTGGTTATAATGAGGCTGGCAGAAGATTGTGGCAAAATAGCCAGTCCTGCACAGCACATAAAGATTATCAAAGAAATACAGGGCATTTCACAGCAATTTAAAGAAGAGGTGCGGTTAAATATTTCACATTAAATTGGTGAGCTAACCTGACCAAAAAAAAGGAAATTTAAGTGAATCGTGTATAACTGAAATTTAGGCTAGGCCATCAGGGATAAAACAAATGCAACCTCATTAGTAACTACAAGACTGGGTTTATATCTCATATAAAAACGTAGCATAGAAGTTTCTGTTTAAATTTTGTCAGTATTGAATAAATAAAAACAAGTTTCTGCTGACAAATTCTGAAATGCCTGGAAGCTTTTTTGCTTAATGTCATTAATAAGATATGGCATATTCTTTGAAATGTCCTGACAGGAGTTATACCTTATATATTATTCAGCTTACACTTACAAGGTTAATATTATGAGATGTTGGGCTATAGTTATACAGCAAATTTGGTGGACCAGCAGAGCACATTTTGACAAAGAGAGGAGGGGAGATTCATACTTTCTGCTTATAAATGGACACACAACCTATCAAAATGTTTTAGGGTTTGCCAAGTGAAGGGTTAGCAAAAGGAAATGCGCAAAACAGAGTAAGACTAAGGTTTTCACAGTGGGGAGGAAAAGATCTGGAACTTCTGCTGGGGAAATGGGTGGAGCAGGTAGAAAAGCCGGGGAAGGAACCAGAGGCTGAAGTCTGCAGTTTCTGCTGTCTTTCAAAAGTGAGGGCACAAATTCCTTGCCCCAAAGAAAAGGGCCAAACCCTCCCTCAGTAGTGGTCAGTTCTCTGATGCTTGGAGAAAATTACAACAGACTAATGCAAGTAAGAAACTGCAATTATCTGTTCGAGTATCTCCTTACTCTAGCATGAGAAAGATGGGGAAGCTTCTTTATCTATTTGTGGCCATGTCAAATATTTTTCCAAATAGGGCAACATTAGGAAAACTCCAGTTTAACTCATTCAAATTAAAATATCAACTTCATTAATGCCAATACCCGGAACAGACAAAAATTGTTTACAGCTTCAGCAGTCTCTACATCAAAAAATGAGAATTTCTAACATAATTTCATAAGGAACATAAAGTGTGCAGCAAAATATAAATTACAAAACCCAAGCAAGTTTCTTCAAAACAAAATATATTTTATTCACCAAAATATAATCTTAAAGTAGTTGTGCAGAAAAATAGTGGTAAATTGCAATAGCCTTCCTCATCAGTAGTATTTGACCAAACGCAAAAAGAGTTGCCTGCGAACTGGATAAGAGATACTGGTATGTACATGATTCTGGATCTTAGAAGTATTTACAAGTTATTTATTAGTGGACTATCCCCAGGCATTGTGGTTGTGTGCACACTATTAACAGCTGGGAATGCTTTGAGCTCTGCAACTGGCGTATTTATTCTATTGGATGGGCTAAAGGAAAAAAAAATTAAGCTGTTGAAATCAAGGCCTAAACATGGAGGGAGAGATAATCTATACTTAAAAGAGTGTGAATTAAAAAGACAATCCTAAACATAGATTTGTTCAGGCCTGTACATTACAGAACTAAAGAACCTAGAGCTGTTGCATAAAAATGCATATTGTAAGGAAAATTCTAAGACCTGGATGAATATAGAAAAATCTTTATTCATCCTGGGAAGGTGCAATTTTAGTAAAGATTTATCTTGCTAGTATGGAAAATATGGAAATTTAGAGATGAGTGGGTTAGATGATGGTACAATTTTAAGATTGTGGCATTATATCAAGGAGACACTCCTTATTTTAAGCCTTTCATTCCTTATTTGTGATAAGAAAATGCTGAAATACTTTTATAAGCAAATATTTTCTATTGAGCTGTGCATTTTTTTTGTATGTATCTATTTATGTCCTGAATTTACGGTTGATTTTTTAAAGTTTTGATAATATTTATTCTGGTAAAGAAGACAATTTCTATACCTCAATACTGTTATAATATGTATGAGATTGATCAGATTAAAATGTGTCAAACAAGAATGTGAATATTGATAGCTAGACCACAAAGGAGACAAAAATAGTAAATTCTATTCTACCACAACACATTTGTTGGACTTCCGGTTGTTCCTTCGTTAATATTATTCCTCATTTACAGTAGTGTGAAAGAAGTATCAGACTTTGCGTGCCTTTATTTAAACAGTCTCTCGTTTCTTCACAAAATCTGTGTTATGATCTGAAAAACTAAACCCAGTGAAATTTACTTGTTTGTGTCATGCTATATGAGACTGATGTAATTATTTTGTATGGTTCCTTGTGAAGAGATAAAAAAAAACCTAAAAAAGAAGAATATTGCCTCACTTTACAAGTTGGATATTCTGCAAACTGTATAGTTTTAGGTTTTGCTAAAAAAAATAGATGAGAAATGCAGATTTAAAAAGAGCTTCAGCTAAAATGCAAAAGACAATTTTAAAATATAATGAAAAAGTAGTTATTACCTTTATGAATTCTAAGTATCTTTGAAAAAAAAATTAAAAGGAGAAAAGGCTTTAGCATTATTTTTAGTTAGATATAAAAGCCTTTAGCAAGACCAAAGATTGCACCAGAAAAGGAATTACTGCTATACTTAAGGGGGCACATTTCTAATTAACTGTCCCCTAGAAAACTTTCTTTTGGTGTTTCTCATGACAGAGGTTGAATATAAATGTGCACTTCTGATTAAAACTACAGTTAAGGAACAGTCTGAATTTGTATTTTAAGGGACCGCATGGCAGTATTCTGGTAAGAAATCTGTAAATTTATTTTTGTGATGTAACGATTACTGAGTAGCAGTAAAATGAATTTAGAATATAATTATTATAGTTATCTAACCTATTAAGGATACAGTGGAATACTGTTCACATATAAGGTCAGTAGTTAAAGATGTCTGTCTGACTTCACCGAGAAGTTCACAGAAAAGTAAATTTCTCGAGTCATATGATACAATAATTGCATTTTAGAGACAGAGGGAGGAAAACATTCCACATTATTCAGTGAGTCAATTTAATATTGTTTCTTGAAAATTCTTGATTTTAAATGTAATTTGATTATCCCTTTCACTTTTTCCCCATGATATTTAAAGAAATACTCTGCAATCATTTTCAGTGTCCAAGCTTATTATCTTGTACAATGCTTCAAAATTTGAGTTGGTTTGATTAACCTCTTTAACCAAACAGCCTTTGCTACTCTACTCCTCTGGTCCATATTGCTGAAGAGCACAGTGGAACTAAGAACACCTTCTTGCTTCAGCATAACAAATGCTGTATATGTTTCACAACCTACGTGGGCTGAATATGTGGGTTTATAAAAGGAGGAACATCAAGAGAATAGCTGCTTTCCCTGTCAACTGTTTTAGATAAAAATGGTACCAACCAGTTATTGAGAATTCGGCTATTTAAATAAGGAAGAGTTTTCAGTTCTTTTTTCATTTGCTGGTTGACAGCCAGGATTGTAACAGGATAATGTTCCTGCAGGGTAGGGGGTGAGCTTCAGTCCAAATATCAGGACTATTTTTCAAGGTTTTTAGGATGGCTTTTAACATAGAAAGCTCCAGCTGAGTTCAGTGATTCACAGCCTCCCTTGGGAAAGATGCCCTGGGCTCTGAACAGGTAAGTAGCTGTGCATTTCTTTCAGGCCATAGTTTGTTGGCTTTGTCCAATCTGATAACTTGGTGATGTGTTTAGTATTTTAAGAGTCCATTTTTTATGAACGTATGGAAATTCAGGGTGAATTCCTGACAAATCAAAATCACTAACATAATCCCCGGGATTGCTGTGAAGGGAGAAGTCATTCATTCATTCATAGTCCCTAGTAAAGGAAAAGTTCAAATTTTCCAAGCCAATACATGTTATTAGATCGAGTTTCAAAACATCTGAAACAGGTATGAATGCAAATTAAATTTCAAGCAACCACTAACCATTCCAATTCTTGTTGTAGAGAAATGTAAAAGTGGATTTCAAAACAGCCCAAGGAGAATCAGTCCTCCTTCAAATAATGTAGTTTAAATACAGGTCTTTTTAAAAACTTGAACACAGAAGTCTGGATATTGTAAAAGGAAATTAAATGAAACAAAAATCTACACAAACTGCTTCTGCTGTGAAATCCTTGTGAAAGATCTCTCAGACACTGTCTACTTTGTGATCCCATTCTCTTCAATTGGTTCTATGTTACTTAAAGAAATTAAATCCATAAGAATACATAGCCTCATTGTCAACTTCTACTTTAATTTTTCATCCCAAGTTTAATGTATGAACCAACAGTCTCTATGAATATATGCAAAGTCTGGCAATCCAACTTGGTGATTCTAAATGTAGATGTAGTTTGGATACAGAATATATAATCAGAGGAAAGCATAATTCTGTAGATTATATATCTAAATATCATATAATTTCACATAAGTAACTGAGGGATTATCTAGCCTAAAACTTTTCTGCCTGAAAATACTATTTTAGTTTTTTTGACAATAGTCCAGAGTTCTGCTTTTCTATTAGCAAAGAAACCCTTAGAGATAATCCCTGTCAACCCCAGTAATTCCTTATTTGTTAAAAAAAAAAATCTCCCCTTAAACCTTCAAATCCAGCCACGAATCAACATCACAAATCCTACATAATGATCCAAAGAATATCCTGAAACCTCTACTGAGCTGTGGGCAGGGATAAATAGAGACCATAAATTTAGATAGATTTCAGTTGACCATGAAACCACAAGTTTAGATAATGAGTTTACCATTTATTAATCTTCTGCCAGAGAATTTTATGATGGGGTGTATTCTTTGGCTTAAAAAAAAATACATTCTTGCCCTTATTTTCAGGGTGGAAAGACAAGAACAGAAATAATTCAAAATAGAACTATTATGTCATTTTTGTACAAATCAGCGTCTGTGCTAGGAACAAGGGTTTAACAGATGCACCTTGGTGGGAAGTCAAAACAGTCTTCTAATAATCATAATCTAAGCACCAATATTGTTAATAATCTCACTGCACACTTTATTTATTTGAATGCCCAAATTTACTTAAACAATAATCCTCGTTATTGAGATAGAATGGGATACTTCATTGCCAAACTACACTTGGATATAAGATACTTATTCCCAGCAGCAGAAGTGGAAGGATACTTTCCTGTAGCAGCTGGTAATACTGGCAATATTTTTCACAACATGGTCTTGTTGTTCTTAGTAGTTTTGATTTTTTCTTTTACAGTGCTTACTACTACAAAGCTCTTCTGTACTCTGCTCTCCTGAAGTGCTGCATGTATCCCGGGTATTTCTGAAGGAGCTGTTGCTTCTGTGGCATTTCTGGTCTGCTGCTGCAGCCATGAGATTTAGATGACAGACCAAATTTCTGCTTGAATATGGTTTTTAGATCCTTCCCCGGTCAAGTCAGAAGCAACACAGAAAACTGCCAGTTCAGAATGCAAGTCTTGGGAGGGAAGCTATTAGAAGTTAACAAGAATGTCACGTTGCTTTTTCAGGAAATCCAGGTGGGAAAAAACCTATCACCCTCTCCTCTCTTTGTTGTGGTTGTTATTTTGCTTTGCATTGCTTCCAGAATTAAGAGGAAATAATAGGACTTTGTACATGGCACAAAGACCATCAACCGCTGGGCGTATTATCACCTCAGTATTGTGAGAATCACACAAATTTTTAGTTGGCTTTAACCCCTCTCCATGGGTACCTGTGTAAACTTATAATTCATGAAGATCCCTTTAGATTCTAAACAGAAGACCTAAATATTTTCACATTGATAGGAGTTACACACACAGTTACATCCTGGGTAAGTATGTTTATCTCAATGTTTATCACAAAGTTTCATGACTGTTAGAGGGTAAATCTTGCATTTTCAGTTTACAGCAGACTTTTTTATTCACTTATATTTTGAAGTTCTGACATTCTTACATTCTTTTGTTCTTTATTTGGAAAATGCCTCACATTTTATAGCACTTGGCATGGCTCTATGTCATGGAAGTGCTAGAAAGAAGTTATTTTGAGGTCTCTGCCTCAAAATATTATTTTGAGGCTTCTTTTGGGAAGACAGGATTCAGATAGGGTCAATTTCCAGCTGAACATTTAATAAGTCAATAATTGCTCCCATTATTACAGCAGCCAGCTTAATACTGGGATTTGATTAATAAAATATGCCCATTATTCCATTGTGGTACTAATTACACTGCAACTGCTGTTCAAAACTGAGCAAACTGTGTCTACAATGTCATTTAATGAAACTAGATTTGACTAAAATATAACTTCAGTGCTGCCTGTATAAATAGAAAGGCCTTGAGTCAGTGATGGTGTGAAGTAACTTCTCTGTCTCTTTTCATTGTCTTTGAGAAGCCTGTCTTGCCATATTATAGGAAAATCAATGAAATAACAAAAAAAGGATGGTGGAGGAAAAGAAATAACTGTTAGAAGTTCTGTTTTGACAAAACCTCTGAATTTCACAAACTAATTTGAGGTGTTAAGAATTTAGCCCGAATCAAATTTTTAAAATAGAAATCAGAATACTTATTACTTGATTACAGGACTATGTAGCCTTATAGGAAATATCTGCTTTTAAGAGTTTCACAGGACTTTAGATTATAGAAAATAATCAATCTGAAACAATTTTATGTAAGCATCCTGCCACAAGCATATAATAATTTTTGTTGAGCTTTTAGATTTAGATAGAAAACATTTGTTGAAGTACAGCAAAGCAGTTGAAAATGTTTTTTAGTTAACTTGATCCTGAGTAATGATGTGTTCACAAATCTTCTCTGATTAGTTGTACTTAAAAGTTTTCAAGGATTGGATCTTTGATTAGTGTTTTTGGAAAAGGTTAGATTTTTCTTCATTTATGTTCCTACATTGAGTTACTGGGCTTGTTGAAAATATTTGGGTATTTTGGGGCTTACTTGTCTGTTCATACTTCACCTTTTGTTGTGACACATCACACCTATTTTAGTCTGTTGTATCTTGGAACAGACACAGTATGACACTGATGTAACTGACATAGCCTATCCTGCTGTTTCTTACAATGAATAATTTACTGCAAAAACTGGCTTTTAAGAAGCAAAATAGTTGTTATGTCACTGTTTATTTCACTGATATTCATTGGGCAAAATTACTCAGTCTTTATGGGTAGTTACCTCTCTGGAGGGATGCAAATAGAATTAAAACTGTTCCATTGCCTTGGGTAGCAAAATGTATGAGTGAACATCCATGTTAAACAGATGTGGTACTAAATATATTTTTTTTGTTTTAATATGAATAATGAATGTTCCACTTCCTTTTCAAAGATGCTATCATGTAGCATATTTTCCTAATTTTTGTTTATATCTAATAATTGTTTTTGATTGTAATCTTTGAGCATTTCTTTGGAATATTAGTGTCAGTCGTAATACATTAGAGAACCTTGCTTGCATTTAAAATTCCTAAATCATTTAAAAATTAAGACACATAGCATATTATGCACTGTATATTAATACTTTATGTAAAACACTGCTAAGATGAATCAGTGAATCTAGGATGACTAATTCTTTGCTAATTATGCTCTGTTCTTCCTGACTGAACAGAATAGAATTACTTTGAGTGTATATGCATGCCAAATTAGAAACATCAGATCAAATTCTCCTTCGGTTAAATATAAATACTTACATACCATGTTGGATTCTACAATCAGTTAGGGCATTTTAGTTAGGGCATTTTAGTTTTGATGTTTCTGTCAATCTCCTGTGTATTGGATGCACCTTTATTTGGAATTGATAAAAAATTATCTTTACTTTAAAAAAAAAATGCAAGTTAAGGACCATATCCTAAAAACATTAAGCAACTCAAAAAGCAGATTTAATGCTATCGCATTCATTCAGGAATGAACTTTTCTACAGACTGCATTGAAGACTAATTGCAGCTCAATTTTTTGCACAAATAGGGCTTGACCTTGCAAGATAGTGTATCAGACCTGGCTTTTTCATAGAGTGATGATGTGGCTCAGCTTCTTACACTTGATATTAAACTGGATGTCCAGTCCTTCAGTATTGTCTATGCCCTTGTGTAACCATAGCAGCAAAACAAAGTGAATCATTTGTGACATCTGATAGTCCAACTTGTCCAAAACCTGTAATGGCTGTACAATTCCTACATTAGTGCTACTTCAATTGCTTTCCATTCTGCCAAAGAATGTAGCCTGACTACTTAACCACCTTTTATTTTGCCTTTTTCTTTCATTACAGTGGTACTGAATTTGTGGTGTTTTGCTTTCCAGGGGGTGCCATTTCTTTGATTTGTTAAACACCACCATTTAAAGAGCCCTCTAATCTTGTGAATTTTGAATTTCTGCAAAGAGCTCAGGGATACCACTTTGTTGTGTTTACGTATGTGCTTTCTCAAAATGTGTTGCGATTTTAAAGTTCCTGAAGTATATGCCAAAATGTCCTTTATGGACCTGTGTAGGTACAAACTTGGGAAAACGTTTACTACCTGGGTGTCATTAAGATGAGCTTTTGGCAGTGTTTTGCTCTGTTTCAGCAAGCTGGCTAATTGCAGAACTCACATGTAGATAAAGTGTTGTTGTAACCATTTTGGAAGATGATGAAATGTTACCAAGGAATGACTCTATTTTGCTGGTATTTCTAACTGTTGGAGAGAAATGTCAGAGCCTGGCATTTTGAATGAGTAATTTCATCATATGACAATTTCTTAAGAAGTGTCTTAAATCCTTCTTTTGTCATATTATATTTTGCTTTTATGTTCAGAAGATAGGAAAAAAGTGTGTCTTCACAGTTCTTTTATGATATCCCCAATTTTCTGCAAAAGCTAGAAGTTCAAGACTTAAAGGTTTTTCAGCATCTTCATTTTCTTCTCACAATGTAGATTTTGTTCTTATTGCCTTTAGTGTGGCGGTTCCAGAATCATTTTAAAGCAGTATATTTGTTACAAATGCATGAATCGGTGCATTTCTCCTACCTTTGTACCTTTATTTGGTTGGTAAAATAACAGTGTTACAGGACAACTCTTCATTCTCTGGCCTCTTGTACTGAAAAATGAATGAGTGAGAGTCTTGATTACCTTACTGATAAATCTGGTTAACTGTTATATTAATTAAAATGTGGGGGTTTGAGGCTATTCTGAACTATTTATATGTGATTTAACTCATATCAGCAGCTAATTTGTATTTAATGCAAACTAATGGGTTTTATGTAAATGGAGCATGTGGCAGTCTATTTAAAAAACAAATTATCTGTAGTTCCATTTCAGTTACTTTAATTAAATTTAGAGTATGTGTGCAGTGGCGAGGGATAAAGGATGTGTTATATATGAAGTGTTGATGATTAAAACAAATTTAAATATATAGAATAAGAAACAAGTGATTCTCTTAGCAGAAACACCTATTCATTTTCTGACATTTGCATTTGCTAAGAGAGTAGATACAAGATCAGGCAAGGGCATGTGCCTAGTGTTTTTTGAACTGAAGAGTACAAATAATTCTTTGAGCTATTAATAACAATACTGCGAAGATTAGCTTCACATTTATAAAATGCTTTGAGAATTATTGGTAAATTACATTCTGAACAAATGACAATTTTGGATGAAGGAAATTGGCAATTATTTACTGATTTTGTTCCTAAACTACTATGTGAATCCGAGGTACTACCTTAGAATCAGTGAAGCCAACTATGCAATATGATGGCTGCATTGGTTGTTTTAACAGCAGAAAATAGATGACTTTGAGATTTTTAGCATGAACACAAATATTACCGACTGATTTTGAAACCTGAAGTGATTAGATTGAGATAGATATCACTATCTTGTGCCTTATTTGCTAGAATTTCTTGAACCTGGCTGAATAAACAGATTCCTTGTATTTTTGTTTACTGTTTACTGTTCCGAGTACATTTGCTCACAGTATCAGCTCAGCTTCTTTGTGATTTTATGTGACCCAACACTGACCGGTCTGACAGATTTTGATAAGAAATTCTGTAACAGATGAATATATTTTCCAAACACTTCTCATCTTCATTGTTGCCAGGCTTTGGCAGGACATCATTGTTATTACAACTCTCCACAGAGAACAGTTATTATTGTTCATATTAACTGTTGCCTGTGGAGAAAAGCTGTAAAGGTTAGAATATCTTTCCAGAAGCTTAAACTGGGTCTTCATCAACAATTCTGGTATGTCCTCAACATCTTATGTACAACAAGTCAGTCAGTTGCTAAACTGAATTAATGTTTTAGTGTCATCAGTGATGGAAAGGTCAACTAAAAACAACTGTTTGCTGATGTTAATCCTACTTCCACTGATTATCTGACAGTTTCTCTAATTTCAAAAGCTGCAGTGGGAGCTTTTGCTTTTTTCCCTTGGTCCCATTGCAAATACCATGACTTTTGTTAATTCCTCAGCATTAGAGGGTTTGTTCAGTTGAAATGAAAACTCACGTTTGGAAGAGTAAAAACTCTGATTTTGCTACAAACTAGAAAATCAAGTAAAGCCTCCTAAGGTTTTATTCTCCAAAAAATTTCCTGTTGAAATAGGTTATTCTAATAAAAATCCAGATAAAAAAAGTAGATCAGCACATTTTCTACCTATGTTTACATCTGAAGGTACTTACCTAGATTTGCACCTGATCAACATGCAGTGTTGGTCATGTTTAGCAGATAGCAAGACTCTTTCTTTATTCTGTTCTGCTAATGAAACAAAACATAAACATATTATTTGAAAATAATGAAGGTTTATACTAATTTTTAAAATTCAGCAATTGCCTCTGTGATGTACTGAATAAAGACCAAAATATTTTAAACACTGGCTACAGATGTTATGAAATAAAAATAAGTTACATATTGAAAGAGTTATTTACGAAAGGCAGTGTCCATTTTCTGTCTCTCATATGTGAGCAGAAGCTTTGCTTTGCCCAGAAAGGGTGAATTCATTTAAACATGATGCCAGAGTATTTGCCCAAGTGGTGTGGCTGAGAGAAAGGACAAAACTACTTGGTTGCTATCAATATGCTGGGAAAAAAATAAATAAGCAAAAAGTATAAAAGAAAACATAATGTATTGACCAGTGAAAGTTCCTTAAAGCACTGACCTTTGAGATCTCCTTTTCTATCCTCTCTGCACCTTCCACTATAAAATACAGTTTGCCAGACTGCTTGTTGCACAAGACTGTTGGTTTTTATTTTTATATAAAAAAAGTCATAAAGCAATGTATGTGACCAAATCTCAAAATGCAGGAAATAGTATTAGAAACTGAGGAAAATTCTCCTATCTAATAATATATCTATGACTCATGGGGCTTCTGCTGGTCCGAGATATTTGCCATGATTGATTCTTTTCTTATCTCACTGACCATTTCTCACTAACTCTTGCCGGTCTTGTGAGCCTTTTTTTTTTTTTTTTTATTTGGAAAAATGGATTGGCTGTATTGCAAAAACTCTGATCTGTTGGCCATAAATTGATGCCAATTCAAATGTTTATTTTGGATGATGGGATTTGCTGAAATCATGCATTATTCCATGGATTTGCCAGTCATACTGAGTTGGACTCTACAGTTATATTTTAGGATTATTTTGTGCTGTCTCGCTGTCTTGGTTCCAGACCGATATTTAGTCATGGATGAGAAATAATTTACTTTTTTTGGATTATGTGTGCTACGATATTATCAATTTATCAGCATGTAGGACAAATCCTTACCTACTCTTATGCCAATGAGATCCCTGGTTTTACAGCTGGTATCTCCCTATGTACCACCACAGAAATACCCCTGTATACCTGCAATGTCCCTTAACCCTTAGGTATTTTTTATCTGTATTAAAATATTGTCCTCAGAAAGACATCTAAGAATTAGATTTTTATTTGTATATTTTTGCCCTAGTGAAAGCATATGGTCAACTCATCTGTATTTTAATTCTAGTGCTTAAAGCATCTAATGTGTACTGCAAATATATCAAACATATGCTTATATTTTTTCAATTTTTTTTGTTATTTTGTGTGCTTCAAGATGCTCACATATGCTTTTATATCTCTAGTAGTCTATGTAATGAGTAAGAGGTGGCAGTCTTACACAAATATTTGGAGGCTTCATACTTAATATATTTCAAATGTCCTCATTTGTGATATAAGGGAAATCTGCTTTTATCCAGAGAGATATTTAAGAAACCCTGGAGCTTTCCTTTCCTTATCTTACATTAGACAATATGAAAGAATTTCTGTTATAGGTAACTGTCATTCTGTCACACTGAAATCATGTCAATTAGAGACCTCAAAATGACCTGAATTGTAACCCAGATGATGATGGACATATAATAAGAATATGTTTCGTGACAAATTTGTCAGAATCAGGAATCACAGAGGTTCATTTAGGTTAGAAAAATCCTTAAGATCCTTGAGTATAGTTGTTAATCCAGCACTGCCAAGCCCACCACTAAGCCATGTCCATAAGCATCACATCTACAAGCCTTTAAATTCTTCCTGGGTTGGTGACTCAACCACTTCCCTGGACAGCCTGTTCCAGTACTTGATGACCCTTTTGGTGAAGAAATTTTTCCTAACATCTAATCCTGGGGAATGTCTTGACACTGTCCTCTTTCCCCATCATTTGGTGCCTAGGAGAAGAGATCAATTCTCACCTGTCTACAGCTTACTGTCAGGGGGTTTTGGACAGTGCTAAAGTCCATCCTGAGTGGACTCTAGGTTGAACATCTCCAGCTCTCTGAGTTGCACCTTACCAGACATATGATCCAGACCCTTTCCCACGCCTGTTGCCCTTCTGCATACCCTCCTGCCTCTCAACGTCCTTTCTGTAGTGAGAGCTCCAGAACTGGACACAGGGTTTGAGGTGCAGACTCACCAGTTCTGAGAATGGGGGAAGGTCACTGCCTTGGTCCTGTTGGCCACACTGTTGCTCGTGTAGGCCAGGGACCACTGCTCCATGGCCACCATGGCATGGTTGGCTCATGTTCAGCTGCTGAGCAGTGGCAGCTTTCCAGCCCCAAGTCTATAGACCTCTGTAGGGTTGTTGTGATTCAATGGCAGGAGCTGATATTAGGTCTTGTTGAATCTCATTCCACTAGCCTTGGAACATCATTCCATCCTGTCGAGATCCCTCTGCAGAGCCTTCATACCCTCAGACAAATCAACACTTCCACCAAATAGATTAATTCTGATGTTTTTATTAGAGAAAAGACTAAATTAAGTTTTCTGGAAGATTGTACTTTTTTTAAGATTGTGGTGACATTTTCTTTCTTCCGGTCCTGAGGAATCTCTCCTGACTGTCATGCCCTCTCAAAGATGATTGAGAGTGGAATAGCAATAATGCCCATCTATTCTCTCAGCATTCATGGGTGCATCCCTTCAGGGCCCACAGACTTGTGGATGTTAAGCTTGACTAGATGGTTTCTAACCTGATCTTCCTCAATCAAGGGGAACTATTCCTTTTTTCAGGGCTTTTTCCTGGTCTCCTGGGTCAGGCATTCCT
>NW_005054467.1:1400028-1405610 GCF_000277835.1 Geospiza fortis
TGAAGACTGAAGCAAGGAAGGCATTCTTAGTCTTATCTGCAGCCTCCGTTGCAAGGGTGCCTGTTCCATTCAATGCTGGGCCTACATATTCCCCACTATATTCCTTTTGTTATTGATACATTTGAAGAGGCCCTTCCTTTCATTCTTGATGTCCTTAGCCAGACTGAATTCCAAATGGACTTGTCACAAATGTGATTGCTTTTCACTGAAATGGTGAAATCATTTACACTTGAGTCTCTTCCATTTTCAAGAGGGCTACTCAAGCAATAGGGTAAGAGAATGGTTAGCCATGGCAGTGCTAACCAGGGTCTGGTAAGTTCAAGATTCAAACACATTATTCATTTTCATGGTTATCACTGTCTCGGTTACCAGTAGAGACCAACACTCACTGGGGAGAAGATAAGGTTGCTGGCAATATTGTTACCACTTGCAGGAATACTTCACAAATCCTGCTAGAAATGTCAGCATTTTTTTTTTTTGTGAGAAAAGAAAGTGTTAAGCTGTACATCTAGTCTGAAGATTTCCCATTTTGGTATCCTGAGAATGAGGTTTTGGTGAAGGTAGATAGAGGGTCACATCACTAGGGAATCAAGAAAAGATAAATGTTTTATTTTGTGTTACTGGAATATGTGAGGGCTAGTTACGAGTCTGGTCAATTTAAAGGACCAGGTACAGATGAAATGGATCCACAGTGATAGTTATTTCCAACCTGAAGGCATTGTCAAGATAATTCCAAGGCTTGCAGTCCCATTTTCTCACTACAGACTTAGACTTTCAGCCCAGTATGTAAGCAGAGATGAGCAGAGGATGTAAAAAATTTGTCTGCAGATTATGTTTGCTTGGTTTTTAAATAAACAAGCTGGATTGAACTTTTGGAAAAATTACTGCTTGAAATTCACTGAAAAGCAGTACAAGCACATTTTGTGCCCTGTCTCTTAAGAGTTCAACTGTTATAGTGATTTAATTCCTTCTTCTACACAATTTTCTTTCACATACTTTTGATTTTATTATGTAATTAATGATTTCCACTAAATCAATATGCAGTCCAAACTACTAATAATTCAACAAACTTTCATTATGCTTAAGAGTAAGGGTACAATAGTCACTTAGCTCTGAAATGAGAGGGAAAAAATACAGAGAGAGATTTGTTTCTATAAATTTTGTCTACACCATTTATAATGAGTATGTATTTCTTCCACTATACAAACAGTTTATGTTGAGAACTAAGTTGAAAGCACAGAATAATAATAACAACACTTTGTTAAAAAAAAAATTCTCTCTTTGTCTAATGTATGTACATACTCTATTTCTTTTATGGTTGTTTTGTGCTAATGCAAGATGCATGGCATTTTTTGTTTTTAGTTAAGATTCATTACAGAGGAGCTCACTTTCTACCAAAAATTGTGAGCCATCCTCTAATCACAGTCTTCAGTATGATTCAATGGGGAATTTTCTTAATATCTGCTCTACAAATTTGTCAGCCATAAAGAGGGGAAAAAAGAGTAATGATTTCTGTTGCTGCATTCTTTTAGTTTGCTTACTTATTCCCTAGTGAAAACGTCCAAAGTCTCTGTGTTCTCTTGCTCACATTCCAAAGAAATTTATGTTTCCATACTTTCCATATTTTTTGAAGATATACATGAAAGCTCTGTTAGAGTGGGAAAAGCTCCTTCTGTTCTGCTGCAATGTATTTCTCGAGGATTTTCAGAACTAAAAATAGTTATCGTTCGCAGAAAGAGGGACAGGATGTGACTGCTTTCCTGTATGTATAATGAGCATTTGTGCATGAAATAAAACCATTGTCTTGCCTCACAAATTGAGTAGTACATCTGTGAATACCTTCGCATTGCCTTTGAAGCAATGCCTGCCTGGAGGCCTTGCCTGTTGGTATCAAACATACCAGAGACTGGATCTAACTTTTCTTTCACAGATAAAGGCATTGACAATAGTGTGTTCCAGTCTGGTATAAAAGAAATATCTCTTATCTTTGTTTCAATCTGATTACCTTTCTTCATTTAATCATTAGTTTCTATTGACAAAGAACCAAACATGCTCATTAGGTGTGGTGAGACACAGTAGAATCAATGTATACATAAAATTAAAGGGTAGAGCCTCCAAGTATTTAGACTAAAGATAAACTAGAAACCTATAAAATGCAAAGTCTTATTGATAAAGAATGGCAATTCCTCCTAGCAGGTAAATCCTTTTAACAGATTTTAATTTAATGTGGTGTCACTGCTTCATGGAGCAATGTTTAGCTTAGCTTAGCTTAGAATATTGGCTTCTCTTAGAGCTGACAAAGAACAACAAAGGACATTTATTAATAATATATTGACTTTAATATAAGCTTTTTTTCTCAGTCATGCCTTGGTCAAATCTGCTCTATGTGTAAGACACAGTTGTAAGTATGCTTATAGTTAGTTGTAATGGGATTTGAACTAGGGTGTGTTTTGGGAGGTAGATAAAGAAGGGTCTGAAGGAGATGGAAAATATGAACCTAAGAGTCAAATGGTGAGATCAGGATGTATTTTACATTTGGGGTCACATTTGCTTGTGAGACCAAAACATTCTGGTGGTATGTAAATGTGTGTAAAAGCACCAAGTACTTGGAAATGATCAAAAATGAAATTTAAAAATGTACGTTACAGTCCTTGAAACATGAAGGCCTTGGTTATATTTGGCATATCTGATTGATGCTGAGCTGAATACTGCTTGATGATATGCAGCTACCACGTCACTGTATCTATGCAGCCAGCGTATAGGGAGTATCTTTTTTTCACTTGATTCTCTCTTATACCTTCATTGATGCTTGTGTACTACATCCCCCCCAAATCTGAGCAGAAACAGATGTAAATGTAAAAGCCTAGAGGATACAAGTATCTGTGATCTAACTCTTATCAGTGAGCCTTTATCATTTTCAAGGTCAATGCTGTGATGGTGGTCATTTTAAAACAACTCCAGCTTGTGGAGTCACATTTGACATTTTGCTGACAATCAGTCTCAGTTTTACAAGCCAACAACCAACCACTGAGCAGCTTTTGCAAAGGTTTTGGCAAGACCACCAGCCGATAAATGCATACAGCTGCAATATGAGGACAATGAGAAGAATGAGGAGGATGCTGACCAACTGCTTCAATCAATTTCTTGGATTGGTTTTTCTTGGTGCAGCAGTGTTTATGGGCTCACAAAACAAGCACTGAATGACATTTTGAAATTGTTAATGGAATATTTTTGAGGATTTTGCATTGATTCTTCCACATTGTCCTCGTGCACAAGAACACATTAGCCTGAAAGCCCTAACCTGTTGTCTTGCGAAATCTGCCACCTTCCATTGCAGTGGATTATAGATCAACTGTTGTAGGCAGATAAAAATGGGACTATAATTTTTATTATTTTTAATTTCGCAGCCAAATTCCAGTGGACATATAATTTTCCTTGTGCTGTATGCAATACTTTTACACACTGCCTAGAAATATCAAAAAATATTCCATGATCTGGTGTAAAAACTAGTAGTGTGATTTCTCTGTATGCCATAAAATTTAATTATCCTTTCCACTACTTTTTTTTCTTATTGAAAATGCTGTTTCTAGGGACTGTCATACTTATATCACATGGAATATGGATATGCTATTGCCGGATTAATGATGAAAATTGTGAACTATGAGTGCTGTTTATCACAGTTGATTAGAATAATTATTTTCTTTAAAACCCAAACAAGATAACCCAAAAAGACTTAGTAATTGAAGTAAAAGTAACCCTGAATATGAGTGGTGGTAATGAGACAGTTTTTAAAGCAGTGAAAACAGCTATTTGAAAAGCAACATTCCAAATTATCCGCTTCAACTACCTTATTTTAATTATTTTAATATCAAATGTTAATCATACTTGAGAGCAATGGAACCATTGAAAAAACTATATTAGCCCATTAAAAGCGTATTTGAAAATCTTTTTTCAAAATTTTTTTCAAAACCTTTTTTTCTTGTAGGAAAGAGCTGTTTTTAGGTTTTTCATAGAAGATGCTGCTGAGAGGCTCTGGGAGGTAGATCTCCTGGACAAAGCAATTCACAGTCAGTGATAAATATTAGTTAGTTTGTGTGTTCTACATGGATGATTCCACCTTCTGGAATATTTTTCCTTCTAGAAGTCTATATTAAAACATCTATCCTTGGCAGATAAGATCTTTAAGGCCATTGAAGTCTGTAGTGAGAGGTGTTTGATGATATTTTCCTTCCTGAGTGGGGAAAGAGCATGCCTCAGAGAGATTTTCTGGGTAATTTTAGGAAATCTGATAACTGCTCTTTGGATTTTTCTGTGATCCTGAACCTCACAGATATGTGAACTCCATGGCTGGATCAGAAACTTTCTTACCTTTAAGACTTATGTTCCTCTCTCTATGTCTTTCCAGAGAAATCTCATTCATTGCTGAGTTTGGCCTTGACTATTAATGTGTCTAAATAAGGGTGTGCAATACTGTGTGTGACTTGTACATGTAAGCTCCTGGAGTGTCTGAAATAGACTCGAGATCTTTACCTAGTTTGCATTTTGTGCCTATGAGACAGGGCTGGTTTTGGTACCTGATCTCGCGTCTCTCCATCTGGCTCCAATTAAGGGTGGATATAGCTAAGCGTGTTGTGCATTGACACTTTCATCTAACATTTAATAATTCATCATGCAAAAGCTTTTCTTTCCCCTTCCCCTTCCCCTTCCCACCTTTCCCCTCCCTTTCCTTCCTTTCCCCACCAAGTTGCCTGACACCAATACAAGCAGATAGCATGCATATTTAGAAAGGCTAAAGGGAATCCTGCAAGATGCTCAGATGCTCATGGATATTACTCAGCTGAATGGTCCCAGCTGGCATTCTACATGCATCACAAGGCATTAACACTGATCTTGGAATGAGCAGCAACCACTTCTTCCTTCTAGTGTCTGAGCCACAAAAATGAGATATACTCAGAAACTGTGTCAAAGTAGATGGAATTTTCTGAGCACTCTTTGGGCCATCTGGGATAAAAAAATATATTGCATCTCTTTGGTCTTGAAGATTGACAAGGATTTCTGGATTTCTGCATATTTGTTAAGATTATTTAATGTGAAAAGTTTCCTATAAATTAGTGCAGTTGTAATTACTCTGTCTGCCTTTTAAGAATTCTGGAATATATGAAGTGTTACATGTTTTGAAATGTACTTTATAGAAAAGTTAAGAGAAGTAAACTGTCAGCAAAGATGGAAAAAGACCCCCAGGTATGTATTAAAATACTGTGATGGCTATACAAACTGATACAGTATCTTCTGTTCTTTACAATCAGTTATTAAATATATAAAGATCTGATTTTTCTTTGTCAATTGTAATCACTGTACAAGAGAGTGCTGTGCTTGCTAAGGAATGAAGGCTGTTGGTGTGTCAGAATAGGAGAGGTAACATGAAAAGGGAAATGGGGATGACAAGTGAGAGAGTTACCACTGGGCTAAAACTTCTAAATGTACGTAACCCCTGTGACAGATAACAGATTCCCACCCACCCACCACTGAAAACAACTCCACTATGAAGTGCTCCCTACAAGACCGTCTCACAACAATTCCTA
>NW_005054467.1:1405650-1435006 GCF_000277835.1 Geospiza fortis
CCATCACAGAGAGCAGGAAAAAGAGATCTAGAGAAGGTTCTGATGACTGGCATCTTCTGCTTGTTTTTGCATTATGGCAGGAGGGGCAAGTGATGAGAAAAAGTACTGTGGCAGCTCTCTTTTTCCCATTAAATCCTCTCTAAAGGAACAAGCATGAAAAGTATGAAGCAGAAGTATGAAAATAAGTATTAAAAAAATGGAAAGCGGAGTTGAACTGTTTAGGCAAGGTTGGGTTTTTTTTTCTTTTTTTTTTTGTTCCCCTTCCTCCCTTTCTTATAATAATCAACCGCGTGGAAAAAGTGTATAAAATACAGTATATGGTCACATCAAATTAAACACACTCCATCAGTATTCAGAAATACCTATCTTAACAAAACCTTATCCAGGCCAACTCATCACTGTGTTAACAGGATTACAGTGTGGCTCAGCACTGGAAACAGCATAGAGATAAGTAGAAGAGTCTATCCTGCTAGGGTGCTCAGCAGTAGAGGATACTAAGTTAAGGACTGTCAACAAATATGCACAGTACAGATACTTGCTTTTCTTGTAAACAGAAGCTAAAAAACTTTCAACAAGAGCGCCTATTATTTTGCTTATTCACTTTACCTTGAGCAATTTGGCATGAACACAGTGAAAATCTGAGATTCTGCTCAGAGAGATGTAGGAAAATCATTCTTGCAGATTGTCATAACTTGACAGAGCATGATGTAACGATCTGCTCTGACTGAACTGCTTTTGAACTGGAACCAAACTAGATAACTTTCGGAAGTCACTTGTAACTTATGAGGTTCTGCGGTTCTACTAAGTATCACATGAATGCTGTCTTGTATGAAGGCATAGCATTTGAGTTAGCCAAATCCTAAGGGGTAGGGAAACTCCTAGGGTAGTATACTAGTTGTGTGATATTTTTCCCCCTAGGGCTTGACAGGACTATGTACAGGTATTAAAGGAAGTTAAGTCATAGATTGAATTTGGCATGTCAGTGCATAGTTCCCCACAAGATTTTGTTAACCCTGGGAATGAATTATGAAAATAAGGAAAGTTTGGCCTCTGAACATGGGATTTGCAGAATCATGAAGCTAAAAAAGAGAGGGAGTTGCTAACCATGTAGTAGAGTTTTGGGGGTTGAGCTGGGCCCACTGGACACTGCAGTCGAGACAAATAGGAGGTTCAGTGCCTGGTTTGAGAACCACATGTAGATTTAATCTTCGGATTACCTTGTGATCACTGACAGCAACAGGACCTGGTCATTTTGACAAACTGATCCTGGAATCTGAACAATCAAGAACTGTGCTGTTCTTGATTCTTTGGCTGTTTAGTATGGGATGTAACTGACGGAACAGCTAATTCCATGTGCAGATGTATCCTTAATTGAACATCTGTAGTTACATATGAGCAGTATTTGAGATCCACTTTCCTTAATATATTTGTAAAAGATACAGATTTTTCACTTTAGCTGTTGATATGTTAAGGCTTTTTCCTGGTTGTATTTTAAGGCTATTGTTACTGATCAAATAGCAGATTTTAGTCAATTAATTACAATAAAATTATGTACCTAATGTTACAAAAATACAACTCTGAGAACAGTGAATGATTCTATGCTAACTTGATAGTGATTAAGGGTGAAAGGGGGTGGGAGAGGATAGATTTTCTCAGTTTTTACTTCTCTTAACAATTAAAAGAATTAGTTTTACTCCTCTGTGTTGTGGAGTCCTTCCCTGTCTTGCTTACCACTTTCTCCACCCCCACCCCCTGCACCCAGCACAAAATATATGCACAGTGCTACCATACAATGTATTGAAATGTGGATGGTTTCTTGATATTTCCTTTTTTCCCCCTCTATCTGCCTCCTGCTCCCCCAACTGTAATCTTTCTGTCTTATTCCATGCATCTTTTTTTCTTTAATGAAGCATTCTTCAACTTCATGAAAGTTCTTTGATATTCAAGAAAGAATATGGAAACTTGATTCTTACTACATGAATTCCTTGGACTGCTGCATGTAAGAGAATGAAATATTAAGGCTGACAATGTTAACACAAAGACAGCAATAGAACATTATTTTAGGCATTAAATTACATTTCAATTTACTTGTGTCACTTCACGACTGAATGCATTTTGAATTTACAAGACTAAAATAAAAAGACACAGAAACAGGCAGGAGGCTCCACTCCCATCCTTTCAGTCTTCTTGTGGACACTCATCAGCATTTCATGTGGAGCCTCACAAGTCATACAGCGCTCACAAAATTGAATTACCTCTCAAATTACCATTTTGCCTATTTTAATGCTTTCCTCTCCCTTCAGAAGCTGTTCTCTAAAGCTATACCACTTGCCTAATCAGGTTTCCTATCATCACAGCTGTCTTCAAAGTAAAATGCATTAGAGGTGCATCCCTTCATCTATTTACAGAAATTAACATAAAGAGTGCTTCAAGCATATTCTGAATGACAGGCTTTTTGCCATGGCCAAGTGACAGACTGTTCCCTGGCCAATCAGAGATTGCTTTGCTGTCAATTATAATTGGTCAGTTTGATGTAATATGGCTTTCTTTAACAAGATGGAATCATCTTCCCATTCCCTTTGAGGATCATGAGTTTATCTCTTTGCAAAATCAAGACCTTCAGAAGAAAGCAGCCCTAACAGACTTTCTGGATGTACTTCTTCTCAATGTAAGTCTAACTGTGAAAATTTAAATAAACTTCATAAATTTTATCTAGGACTCCTGCTGGCCCAAAACACAAGGCCAAAGTTAGCATGTGCTAATTATGCAAGCCCAGCATTCACAGCAGTTAGTGGTGGGACATTCCTAGCTATGAACAAATCTACATTTGTGCTGTAACTTCTCTGCTGGGCTGAGTGACTGGTTACACAGAAAGGTCTTAGGTAGCTGAGTGTAGCCTGTTTTAGTGATTACCTGTTTTCATAAAAATCCATTAATAATTTAGACTTTAGGGTGAGAGTCCTTTTAAAAACCTAAATCCATTTAAAATCCATTAAAAATATAATAACTATGAAGACATGTGGGAAAACACTTGATGGTCAGCCTTTTGCTGGTGCTATGATCTACTTATCTATTTCTATAATTTTCATGTTTATAAATATAAGAATACTTATGAATAATAATGATGAGAGTGATGGAAGTTAATTATGTCATTGCAGGTGTTGTTCACGTGAAGTGCTGCCTACAAGAGCGCAAGCTATGCAGTACTGCTGGCTTTTAGAGAACCAGATACTACTACAATAATAGTGTGGAGTGAGCTATTGGCTTACCATCTTTCTTCCATTTAAATGTAATTGGTTAACACCTGTTAAACAGAGCAGTGAGTAAAAATTACATTGCTGCTGCTGACCTGTAGGAACTCCAATTTCTGCTGAGCACTTCTGTCACCAGCAGTATGTGGAGGACAACTTTTTGTTACAGCTGGTGAGCGAACCCACCAGGGAAGAGACTATGTTAGACCTGTTGTTTGCAAATAGAGACGGGCTGGTGGGAGATGTAGTGGTTGGAGGCTGCTTGGGGGAGGGGGATCAAGAAATGATAGAGTTCTCGACATTTGGTGAAATCAGGAGGAGCATCAATAATAATTTTACATTCCAGAGGGCAGTCTTTGGCCTATTTAGGAGACATATTCAGAGAGTTCCTTGGGAAGTAGCCCTTAAAAATGGAGGAGTCCAGGAAAGGTGGATGTGCTTCAAAACAGACATCTTGAGGGCACAGGAACAGACTGTCCCTGCACACAGAAAGACGACTCAATGAGGAAAACGAGCAGCTTAGATGGGCAATGAGGTTTTGAAGGAACTTAGGAATAAAAAGAGGATGTATTATCTTTTGAAGGAAGGCCAGGTCCCCCAGGAAGTATTTAAGGGGGTTGCTAGGGCACACAGGAAAAAAATTAGGGAGGCCAAAGCTCAGTTTGAGCTTAATTTGGACACTTTTGTAAAGGATAATAGAAAATGTTTTTACAAATATATTAATGGCAAAAGGAAGAGTAAGATCAGCCTTTGTTCTCTACTGGATGCGGGAGAGAAATTAGTAACTGCAGATGAGAAGGCAGAAGTGCTTGACAGCTTCTTTGCCTCAGTCCTTAGTGGGAAGATGGCTTGTCCTCAGGACTGCTGTCCTCCTGGGTTGGTAGATGGTGTCAGGGAGCAGAGTGGGCCCCCTGTTATCCAGGAAGAGGCAGTCAGAGAACTGCTGAGCTGCTTGGATGTTCATAAATCTATGAAAGCTGTCCATCACTTACCAGCAGCCCTGGCTCACTGGCGAGGTTCCAGATGACTGGAAGGTGGCCAGTGTGACACTCATTCATAAAAAGGATGGGAAGGAGGATCCTTGTAATTGTAGGCCAGTTAGCCTGACCTCAGTACCAGGTGAGATTATGGAACAGTTTATATTGAGTGTCATCAGACAGGACTTACAGGACGGCCAGGGTGTCAGACCCAGCCAGCACGGGTTTAGAAGGGGTAGGTCATGTTTGACCAACCTGATCTCCTTTCATGACCAAGCGAACCACCTGGTGGATGCAGGAAGGGCTGTTGATGTGTACCTGGACTCCAGCAAGGCCTTTGATGCTGTCTCCCACAGCACACTCCTGGAAAAGCTGGCAGCCCACGGCTTGGGCAGGAGCACTCTTTGCTGGGTTAGGAAGTGGCTGGATGGCCAGGCTCAGAGAATGGTGGCGAACGGTGCTGCATCCAGCTGGCGGCCAGTCACCAGTGGTGTCCCTCAGGGGTCTGTGCTGGGACCAGTTCTGTTTAATATTTTTATTGATGTCAGGGATAAGGGTGTTTCATTAGTAAATTTGCAGATGACACTAATCTGGGAGTGTGTGTTGATCTGTTGGAGGATAGGGTGGCTCTGCAGAGAGACTTGGAAGGGTTGGATGGATGGGCAGAGTGTAACAAGATGAAGTTTAATAAATCCAAGTGGTGAGTCCTGCATTTTGGCCACAATAACCTCCTGCAGATGGTGTGGCTGGACAGTGCCCAGGCAGAAAGGGATGCCTGAGGGTACAGGTCAACAGCCGACTGAACGTGAGCCAGCAGTGTGCCTTGGTGGGGCCAGCACTGTGCCCTGGTGGCCTAGAAGGCCAATGGCACCCTGGCCTGTATCAGGAATGGTGTGGCCAGCAGGAGCAGGGAGGTCATTCTTCCCCCATACTCAGCACTGGTGAGGCTGTACCTTGGGTACTGTGTCCAGTTCTGGGCTCTCAGTTTAGGAAGGATGTTGAGACACTCGAGCGCATCCAGAGGAGGGCAACAAGGCTGGTGAGGGGCTTGGAACACAAGCCCTATGACAAATGACTGAGGGAGCTGGGGTTGTTCAGCCTGGAGAAAAGGAGACTCAGAGGTGACCTCATCACTCTTCACAACTTCCTGAAAGCTGGCTGTAGTCAGGTAGGGGTTGGTCTCTTTATCCAGGCAGCAACTGACAGAACCAGAGGACACAGTCTCCCAAAGGAAATAAAGGTTGGATATTAGGAAAAAGCTTTTTACAGAAAGGGTGATAAAATACTGGAATTGTCTGCCTGGAGAGGTGGTGGAGTCACCACTGGATGTGTTTAAAAAAAGATTAGATATGGCGCTTGGTGCCATGGTCTAGTTGAGGTTTTAGGGCATGGGTTGGACTTGATGATCTTTAAGGTCTCTACCAACCTAGTGATTCTGTGATTCTGTGGTTAGAAAGTTAAGGTTGGACAGATGAATAAAGGACAACAGAGCACAGTCTCAAAAAGCAGCAAATAAATTATTTGAATGAATGTGGAACTCACTTTATTTTTTCAGAAATGTTGATCTATTGTTTGACAATAGACTTGTCAGAAGAAACTTTTCAACAATCGTCTATTGTTTTTGCCATCTCTGGATTTTGCATGGTTATAAGGTAGTCCTCCAATTCATTTTCTATAGACTCTAATGTCTCTATTTCATAGCAACCCAATTTTGAAGTAGCATCCCAACTATACCAACACACTTACATTCCTTTACCTTTCAAGTGGTCAGGTTAGCTTTGAGCACCTTTTCTTCCTCCTCGTTGCAAAAATTGTCATATTCCTTATCCTTCCAAAAAGTGCTTAAGAGTGCCAAAATGGCTTGAAAAGAACATGGTTTGGGGGTTTTTTGGTGCTCTTCTCCACTTCACAGGGGGATATCCAGAACATAGGGATAGCTAATGTTTGTATATCAAATGGGCTTAGGACCTGAGACTAGGGGTGAGACTATGAGCACAATTTGTCCTTTATTTCATGCACATCTTATAATGTCCCATTTTGATACCCATCTGAATATTTTTTCTAAATAATTTCGTAGCATAGCCTATCAAATTTTCTGCAGTATTAGTCACTTTTTCTTGCTGATCTCTTTTGCGGTGTATCTACACTTCAGTGGAGTTTTTTAAGTACAGAAGACACATCTGCATATTTTCAAAAACTTGTAAGGTTTCAGGTTTCTTCAAGCTAACTTATTTTTCATCACCATAAAAGATTACGTCATGGGTATGGTTTGTGCAAACTCAACATTCTCAGCAGTTACTGATATGCAACTGTTCTGTATGTGTTGCAAGGACCAAATATCCAGTAATGAACCATATTTCATGTGAACCAGAGAAGTTAACAAGTGTGTAAAGCATACACCTAATATCTATCCCCATGGGCCAAGAAATGCAGGTACAAAACTTGCCACTGTTGAAGTCAAACTGGGCATATGTTTTGCAAATGGCTATAAAAGAATGGACAGTGTTAAAACAGTTGTATTCATGAGTTATGTCTTTTCAGTAAGGCATCCCAAATATTTAAAAAATAACTATGCGACTGGCAGAAAAAACCCTCCTAGCATGTGCAGAAAAATCCACGTGCCTCTTGGGAATGTCAAGTATTGTTTAAAAGATAGAGCTACAAAATATCTGCAATCTTTTTTGAAATTACAGCATTTTAGATAAGAACCATACAAACCTTTATAATCCCTTAAAGCTAATTGGAGTAATTATAACTACTTTAGAAACTACCCCAATACATTATTAAAAGTAATTAGATGATGTTCATGATCCTTCAATAATTGGGAAAGTTTCATTTTCAACAGAGAGGATAAAAAGGTACATGCAAAAGAAACTAGTATTTGCTGCTACCTTTCTCCTTGGTGTCTTAAGTGACAATGAAAAATTCACAAAAAAAGTAGTTTCCTGCTGTTTTCAATTAGACTTCAAAAGTTTCATCTCATCCAGTGGTCATTACTTGTTCATTTATCTGATAGCAGTAGGAATTTGTATTCTTTTTCTTAAAGCGTCAACTGCATGGAAAAATGGGAACCATTTAAGATTTCAGAATCAATGCAAAGTATTGATAACTTTTGAGGTGCAAGAATGCACAAATAACGCTTACTAACAGAGAAGGAGCTATTCTGGTAAAGTGACTTTACCAGTGCTCCATACTGTTTTTATTGGTAACTCTACCCATCTTTTTTTCTATTTATAACTAAACAATGAGAGGAAACAACAACACATTTTTGAAATCTTAACAGCCCAGAACACTGGTTTTCTGGTCTCAAGAGAGAGAAACATGGCTAAGCCATGTTTTAGCCCCTAGCCTGTCTGGGTGTGTACGGCTGTCATTAGCACATGACTCTTGCTTCCTGAGGTACTTCCACTTGCCATTGACATCAGCATTTACAAAGACAGAGGTGTTCAGCACTGTGAAAACTGGAGACTTGTTCTTGAAATTTGCTTTAGAAAGACTTTTATTGGATTCTTGTTCTCCACTGCTTCAGAATGTGGGTACATTTCTACCAGTCTCTGAAAGTTTGCATGTCGTAACACTCATAAAACCAGTAGTTTTGTCCCTGGCATGACTGTCAAAGTACTACTTATACTGAGTTGAAAATAAATATAGCAAGGAGACAGTTTGCAATTGATCTAAATTAGGACATTGGTACAACAAGAAGAGTGCATTGAGATTCATGAACTCTTTAGAGAACCACGTTGCTCCATCTGTGCGCAGCTGGGAATAAAGTCTAAGGTTGTTTTTACTGCTTTTAACTCCTGTGGTGGTTTTTGCAACACTCTCATTCTTCATCTATATCAGGTTACATCATCTGACATTCACCTAAGAATAGTTCTGATCTAGAAAACTCTGTGTTGAAACTCTGTGTTGAAATGTAAGTATTTTTCAGTTTGTCACAGTATTCTTCTTATTGTGCACATGCACCAACGCAATTTAGTTTCCAGTTCACTGGGTCAAAAGCCAATCTTGTTAATGTACATTACTTGCAGTTTGTGTGTAAACAGTAGTCAGAAATTGTCTTTTCACTTTTATATCAGTCAAAATTAAATTACTAGAGGGATTACACTTTTCTGCAACTTTTCTTGGTCACAGTAATTTTACTTACAGATTATGTTTTCTCCTTCTTTCACATGTAATTTAAATTAATAGCTTCAAATTATAAACAAATAAATTCCATGCAGAAATGGAATTAATGCTTTGAGATACCTGTTGGTGTCTTATATGTAAAAGATCAGTTACATTTTAAATGATGAAAGGTTTAAATAATACAAAGATTTGGGGAAGTAAACTCATAAAAAAAGTAATTTAAAGTAAAAGTTTGCTTTTTCTAATAACATACACAGTAGGGTGTCAGTTTAGGGCTGTGAATCTGGCTCATTTATACATGCATTCTGAGCTGGAAAAGCTTTTTGTTAAAAGAATGGGGATAACAGCTTTAACATTTCAGCTTTGCTTCAGAGCTCCAGCCTTAGTAATACTGTAAGAATCCAAAGATCAAAAGAACCAATGTTGTGTGAATTGGACATTCAGCTGACATAAATCAGCTCTGATCTGTTTAAAACAATGAGACTACTGAGCTACACCAGCTGTGGATGTGGCCTAATGTTTTTAATGCCGTAGAACAAGTTACTCTGTGCAACATTCTAAACTGCATCCAGTGTATTTATTGATGGCATGCTTGTCTGCAGGGCCAGAGCTTTCCTGCTGGGCAGGCTGCTTTCTAAGCAGAGAAAGCAGGCTCCAAGCTGGGAACAGGCAGAGTAGTCTTCTGTCCCTGTAATGATCTGGACTCAACATGCTTTCCAGCTGACATGGGCAAACAGCAGCTATATTGCTGTGGTTTTTTTCCTCATCCTGTTCCCTGTCTGTGCCTGAGTAGGGTCTGGCAAAAGGGGCAGGGGAAAGAGCACTGCCAGCTTGATAGAAATTCACAACAGCCATCATAATGTCCTAAGATCCATGAAGGAAAAATGTTGATGTCTTTATGGATCAGCTTGTTATCTTCCCTTGACCCATTCTCCCTTCCTATGACTGCACAAAATGGAAAGTGGGTCATGATAGTTTTTTTGTAAATAATATAAATGAAAGTAGACTTTTTTCCTGAGGCCATTTTGGAAATATCTAGGGGGACAAAGATAAACTGTTTTGGAATTCTGTGTATAGCTCTCTGGCCATCTACTGCTCACACTACCAGGGATGATGAAGATACATAAAAATAGGCTGTCAGGGTTCTCAAGAGCTGCTTAATCTGTCCTTTCCTGAAGCAAGATGAATATTGTCAGCTGGAGAGAGGAGACATGTTATCTTAAACATTTTTTGTAAAGAAATACACATGTGAAGGCTGCTGTCTTCTAGGTGATATGAGAAAATAATTCTCAGCTCTTGCTGACAGAAGGTTTTTGTTAATGGCCAGCCTAAATTTCATTATGAAAATCATCACCATTAGAGAACAAGATTTTGTCCTTCCTGTTAGTGTGCTCCTTTCCCACTGTCAGTATTTTCTTCCTGAGGATGAACAAATATTAATTCTCAGATTCATCACAAGACAAGGAAAAACTGATAAATTCCTTGGTGTTCATTACATTGGTGTCTTTTGCTAAAAACATCTTTTCAGATAGGGCATGGAAATACATATGGGAGATTACTTTGTGAATTCAGCAAGATTGTACATAGACACCACCCATTTCTCTTTTTGCAAATAAGTTACTTTACTCAGGTATTTTGCTTGTGATCCACTGGCTCTCTAAAATCCTTTATTTAAAATAGCTGCCTAAAAGTTTGTTTTACTCATTGCAATTACTGATTTAATTTTTTTTTTAATTTATTGGTTTTCCAGTTAGATAGGACAGAATTGAATTCTGATCTTAAAACTTACTTACAGCCCTTTATATCTCACTACTGCAAATGTAGTAGGAGTAGTGAGGAATTTTTGGTACAGAAGGAAAATTTCAATATATGAAGCCGTAGGAAAGGAATACTAGCTTTCTTAGAAACAAATTGTTTCAGAGGTAAATTACTTGAGACTGTGAGAGTCTTTTGCATTTTTTGTATTTTAGATGAATAAAGCCGTCATCAGCCAAAAACCTATTCTTAGAAGGGGATCTAGAGCCTATTTCAAAATGAAAAATGTTTGGTTTCTTAAATCTTGCCCAAGTAAGTATATATTCTGAGAAATTACTGCTTTCTATGTTACATCAACATTTTTACTCAATTATCAAGCTTTCATATGTTGACTCTGTATGGCTATAGGGGCATATAGTCTATCTATATTGACAGTCCATTTTGTCCATTTTGAGTTGGTTTTTTAGTTTGGTTTTGTGTTTGTAATTTTGCAACAATGACATGCATGGCTTGGTATACTTGGATAGGTAACAATAAAGGTATAACTGTTGCAATTTTTTTTAATATATAAAGCTTGAAAATAGACATGGAAAAGAACTTTCTCCCAGGTAAGGTGATAGAGTGAAAATCAATCATTCTGCAAGGGAAATTTTAGAATTCTGAATTTAGATTTTTTTTTAACTCTTAATACATTTTTCTTAAATAACTTAAATCTCACCAATAACTGGGGCTTTTTAGAGGTTTTGCATCTCTATGGACCATAGGTATCAGGATAACACAGCCTGAAAACAAGAACAATTTTACGGACATGTCTATGCAAAATCTCTTTAATTTTGTAGAATTGCACTACATACGAAAAAATAATCAATTAGTTTCATTACAAGCTTAAAGGAAGAGCAAAAAAATATGAAGTTTCTTTAGTTATGTAACTATTCATCTTCCTCCCCATTTGTTATATGAATCAGAGCTAAACCCAAACATCTGCCTTTTCTTCATTAAGCTCAAAGCTAAATTTGAAATAGAATGCTTTCACTACAGAAGGTCTATTTTCTGTATTCTGTTGTTTACTAAAATGAAAGGGTGGGTGAATCAGATGCTATTAGTACTGCTAAAATGTTCTAAAAGCTTCCAGGGAATCAGATAGCAGTTCACAAATATGACATTTTTCATACTGCTGAAATAATGGAAGAGGAAGTTGAGAAGCTTTAACTTTATGAGTCCTTGTGGCAGTGCACAAAGAATAATTCCTATAAATAAGACAGATAATGTTTCTCAACATGCGTCCTGATCTGCAACTATTATGTTAATAAACATAGCTAATCAGTTTAATGTACTCAGGATGAGACAAGCAATGAATACTAATACAGAGATAACAAGAAAGGAATCTTTTTTTACCATTTTTATTACGTTAGGGCAAACCTGACATCCATTTGTGGTTAATGAATACAGATTCAGGAAAAAGCTTCTAGAGAGACAGTTCTCATATTAAGAAAAGTAATACATCATATAATTTTTGAGAGAAATTTTATATTTAAAAAAAATTATGTGATGTCTTCATTTTGTAAGTGTAAGATGCTAATGTCTCTTTTCACACTGTGCCATTTCTACTGAAACTTGGCAATGTTTAATAAACAACAACTAGAGTTGGACTTTGTCAGAGGAAATTTAGAAGAGCTCTAAGCTGGGGTAATTTTACCTTACGCTGAGCTCTTACTTCCTTGAACTGTCATGACGATATGTCCTTAGCCTTGTCTTCTACCTCTTCATTTTCTATTTTTAGTTTGCTTTTTCTTGAGAACTATTATATCACTGGAATTTTGAAATGATCTTCTGTGGGCTGATGCTGGAGAAGCTGACCGCAAATGTGTAAGGAGATTGTTACTGAAAAAGCTTGTACTACATTTCAATTTTTTTTTTTTTTAAATTTAAATCTTCAACATTCTTTTTTATCTCATCTGGGCTACTCCACATTCAGCTGAGGGGATAAAGCATGCGTAAACATCATCATCAAATTCTGACAAACACTGCTCTGTTTTCTCTCTTGTACACTGAAGTAAGGAGAGTGGCAATACATTGAATTTCTGTACTGTTTGAACAGAGTCTTAATTTTTACATCTTAGTCAGTAAAAACAACATACTTTCAAGCATATTAAAGACAGAACTATGCCTTTAATAATGAGATGTTACCTATTGAAAGGCTACAGGACCAATTTTAATCTGTTTGTTTCAAATACATTTCATTAGGTTTTGTAGTCTTACAGAGATACATTACAACAGAGAAAAGAGAAATGCAAAAGACCAATTAGGTCACCTAGTCTGTCCCTTGAGGGACCAGTAAAGGATTGTTCCCTACAGTGTTAAATAATCATTTTATCTAATTATTCAACTCCGAAAAATGGTGAATCAATCCAATCTCAATTAACAAAGAATTCTGTGAGTCTTTTTGAATAAGTAGGGAAGTTTTCTTTCTGGAGCAAATGTGCTATTACCATTCAATGAAGAAAAAGAAGAAACCTAAGTGCATTAAAATAAAATCTTCAAATGAAGTTCTGACAAAAATCAGGCCTTTACCATTCTTTGAAGATTCCAGGACTGAGTTGCATGAAGCACTGCAGTATGGATGAGTCAAGTGTTTTACAGTAAAGGGTTTTGAATCAGTTAGGCAATTGAGAACTGGCATTTTCTTTTCACATATCTGATGAGCTACATCAGAATGAGCTGACAAGAATGCTCAGTTCTGGGTATTTTGATTTTTAGACTCTCCAAGCTGTCAATTGACACAACAAGTTTTGTATTTCTCAGTTTGTACTTTTAATAAACACTTCCCAGCAAATTTAAGGACAGTGTGATTTAAGTAAGTACACTTTGTGCCAATCACAAAATCATTTTTTGTCCTAACAGAATTTTGTGAACTGCTCTATTACTGTGATCTAAGAGCACTGCCTGCTCATATTTCATCCAGCAAATTTGTTTTCCTGCAGTTTTTTCTCCACCTTGAATATTCACTTCTCAGTTAAATCATCATACAGAAGGAGTTAACATCAGAGAAGCTGTTATCTGTATTATCTGAAGTTGAAGTGTATAAGACAGCATAGATGTGTTCCTGTAACTGAGATTCTGTTTGGCTTATTTTTTTAGTTTTAGACCTCATTTTAACAAACTCTCTTGCTTTACCAACTTTTTTGTTGAGGCTTGATGGAGGTTTCTTTTCTAATCAGACCAATTCTTCCTGATTGCTTTCCCTTTTATGTGAGGTGTATGATAATCTTTGTCCTCAGTCCTTAAATACACCTATATGTGTTCTTTCCCACTAATGTAATTGGGAATTTTGTCTAAGTAAATATGAAAAAAACGTTGTTTCAATATTTACATTATTTCCCCAATGAATTCTCTTTGTGTATATATGTAGCCTACTAATGTTTATAATGTAACTATTACTAATGTTTATAATGTAACTTTACAAGCAATACACACGTCCAGGTAATGGAACAACATATGGAATCTAAGGAAATCCTTCACTCTTGGCAACTGATAATGTATGTGTGTGTTAGAGCTTTAGAGTGTGTTTTACCCTTTATCTGTTTCCTTACCTATGAAAAAATTCACTTCTACAATCACTATGTCTTGTATGTAGATGGCTGAAGAATTCCTGTCAGTAAACAAGGATTCAGCGTGTCAAATGTTGGTGAATTAAACAGACTTCGGACTTGTCTGTCATTTCGAAGGTCATGATGATGCCTTAGGTTTTAGCTTTTATATTTTTCAGAGTCTGTACTGCTAGACAAAACAATTCCTTTCCTAGCTTGGGACCAAGGACAACCACCCAAATTTCAGGCCCAAGAGCATAAACAACATGGACTGAAAAGAGAAAAAAAAGAAGGATGGGACTTCATAACCTGAGGCGGTAATTGGACAATTGGCTCCAATATGCAAATGGACCAGAACTAATAAAAGTGAGAACCATCTGTTTTTGTGACATTTTGGTCTGGTCATCCATTTTTGTGACAATTTTGGGTTCATCTTGGGTGTGGCCCTGGCTGGGCTCTTGTACTGCCCAAGGTCTATCCATTGAGGCCTTTTAATAAATTTCTACTTTATTCTTTAATTCAGCTTAGCCTCTGTTCTAGGTCAGCCTACAGAAGGCATCAATGATAGCATGGAAATTTAGAAAATGAAGAATCTATGTACATTTTTCCTCCTTAGTAGTACTGAAGACTTTGAGGGATTTTTGGGGTTTGTTTTGGTTTGTTGTTGTTGTTGGTTTTTTTGGGGGTGTTTTTTTTGGTTGTTGGGGGTTTTTGTGTTTTTTGTTTTGGTTTGGTTTGGTTTTTTGTTGCTATTTATTGAGAGTTTTTTGTTTTTATGTAGAGTAGCAATGCTTCAAAAATTTCTTGGGCTTGTCAGTGGGTAAGCTGTTGCAACTAGTTGCCACTGATGTAAACAACCTTCACCACTAGTTTTAACAATTACAAAATGTGCATTTATTGATAGTTGATTATAAAACTATTTTTCTCTTTTTTTTTTCTTCTCTGCGAAGAAGGTTCTGATTGGTTAAATAAAAGTAAGACTCTAACTAGGAGTACTCAATTATAAATGAATATTTGAGACGCTAATCTGGCTGATGCAATTTGTAATATCCTTCAGGTTTATTTATGTCGCAAATATCAAAGAGACAGACAAGTTGGAATGCTGGAGATGACTAAAACTCCATTAATCCTTGCAGAGTTACACCATATGGAGACTAGGAGGCTTTGATTCTCTGCCTTACAATATTAATAGAATTTTCTTCTTTGCCTATTCAATAAAGCCAAGAAAGTTCCAGATCACTTTTCTTCCAGACATATCAATTTTAGAGATTTTTGCTGTTAACAATTGTTTTTGACTGAAAAGATTTGAACCTTGTATACTATCTTTTTTCTTCTAGTTTCTTTAATTTGGAGAAAATGATAAGAAATGAGTCTATTACTGTCATGACTTTGGCTATACCTGTATTGTTAAATTAAACAGTTGTCATAGCATGTTCCTGTGCACTGGGTTGCTTTCAGCAGTCATTGATATGGTTTAAAAAAAACCACCTTTTTAAACAATTTTTGGGCATGATTCAGGAAAAAGCATAAGGCAGGGGCATTTGCAACAGAGAAACTGAATGAAGTCACAAGGTTTGGAAAGCTACAACAGTCAGGTGGCAGGATAAATGTGCAGAAATATGGTGGAATTAGGTGATTTTTACCTACCTAAGAAAATCTGGTGAGAATGTTCTTCGTGAAGATGAGAGCATTTATTTTTAATGATAACCATTTTCATCTATGACCATAATTTCTTCCTTTGATTTCCTATTGGTTAAAATCCTGATGTCTCCCAACAAATCCATTATATTCTCTTTTCTAAGTGGGTCATCTTTCTTAACTACTGTAGTTCCAATTTTTAATATATTTTTTAAGTGGGCCTATGATCTGTACGATTAAGATGTGAAGCACATTCATAAATGTCCTTTTTTTCTGGGTGACACTTTTATGGTCAGCAAAATTATTGTTTGCTTCTGTCTTCCAGAATGGATGGTAAGGGCCAATTTGAAGAGTCAGATTTGAACTACATGAGTGATGAAACAATTACGTCCTCAAAGATTCATTATATTTTCATCATAAATTTAAGTTTCCATAAGTTATGCAAATTTTATATTGGGTACGTGTGTTATATGTCAGTCACTTTTCTATTATTTTAATACACAGAGTCACATTATTGTGTACTATAATATACATTTATTTTACAGGTGGCAATATTTCTAATGCAGTATCCCTTTATCTATGGCGCTTCTGAATGATCTGAAAGTCCTTGAAACTAATGGGAAAATGCAGTAATCATGCTGATCAGAACTCTTTCCTAACAAGGGGAAATGTCTCCAGTACACAAATAATAAGCTTTACATACCATCTGTAGTGCAAATGCTATAACAAGGAGTCTTTTGTTCACTTGGAGTGTCTGTTATGATAAGTGATCATTATTTGCACAGATAATTTGAGATCTGCGCTAAAATTTAAATTTCTTGCTCCAAAGTGCATACAAATCCAATTTGAAAGAAAAGTGCAGAAATGAAGAATCTGCATAGAAATCCATGTGCAAAGAAGACTATTTGGATTCTGCAGTTGTTCTCCAGTTTAAACAACTCAGCTTGATTAGCTGGTAAAATATTAGTTATGCTAGATTATAGGAACTGAATACTGCTTTGCTAATTAAGAGATTCAATTAGGAAGATCTGTTCAGCTATAGCTTGCAGATATGTCTTATTTTCAGGGAGACACTTGTTAAAGGTCAAACAATTCTGAATTAAATTTTGTTGAATCTTCAGTATCCATATTTAACAGCTTTGTTAAGCTATAGAATTTCCTATATGTGTCTCTACTGAAATACAGCACTATAAAAAAGAAGAAAATTATCTTTCATCCCTTAAAGACAAGTTGATGCTTTTCAGTTTTTTGTTATATAGGTAAAATAACTATTTATGAATTAAAGTCAATCAGACCATCAAAACCAGTCTCCTCTCCCCTTACAAAACATATTCTGAATGGAAGAAATATATGGGTTTTTTGGGGCAGGGTTCCAGTTTTCGTTCCTAAGTTGAATTTTGCTTCAAGAAAGGAGAGTCAGCAGTGGATAAGTGTTGACAAAACTGAACTGTCTGAAGGCCAGAAATGAGTTTTTGACAGTTAGATCAAAATGAAACATAAGAGGGAAGGACACAAAGTATGATGTCAAGTACATGTTGGTATATGCAGGCCACCCCTTCCCTCCCTTGAAGTAATCTCTTTCTCAAGCTCTTTCTCTTACAAGAATTAGGAAAATAGCTGAATTGTGACTTTTGAGGTTTCGAAGTAGAAAGCTAGTGGAAGAGATGAAATGATAGAAAAAATGATAGATTAGAATTCTGGTTGGGAAACTCCTACCCATGATGTTGACTACTCCAAATGTAATTCTTTCAAGTCTCTGAGGCATATTTACTTGTTAGTCAACTGATAAAGTGTATTTGATTTTAGTGTTATTGTTCATAAAATACTAAATCTCCAGAGCACCTGAAATAGAACTGTTTTTTTGAACAAATAGAAATATTTTTGGAGGGATTTACTGATGAAAAATCCCTTATTAAACAGATAGATAAAATATGTTCTCATAAAGCTGGAACCAATATTTACTTCCTCTTAAATTCTGTCTGTAATTTAAAAGGTCCAAAAAAAAGATTTTTTTTCATTTTTGTCTTTTTTTTTTTTTTTTTTAACATTTTGCACATTATCTCAGTGCAGTAGCTGGTGCAGGTATGGAGAAATGTAGTCTTTTACAACTCCAAGTCCAAACATAAATGTCTTGGCTTGAAAGACAGGAGCCTGCCAAGGAAGGTGGGAACCTCCCTTGGAATGGAGAATAGTACACCCTCTTGCTCTGAATTAATACAGCTTTGAAAGTAACAGTTCTTTACTAGTATGCTTGTGTATAACAAGGCAATCAAACAACAACAGTGACAGCAACAACAAACAAAATAAAGAATAAACCAGAAAACCCAATAAAGTCTCTTCTTGCTGTTTAAGCACTTTCCCCTTTGGTGCAGTTCCGCTCACAGCCGGCAGGGGCGCTGGTGGCTCCCGGTGGCAGCGCAGGCGCGATGATTCCCCCGGGGCTGCAGGGGGCGCTGTGGCGCGAGCCCAGGGAGCTCGCTGTAATGGCGGCTTGGCCCAGATAGGGAGGGATGGAAGAAAGGCTTTGCTTCACAAACCCCCTGGGCTGATTGCTCTCGGTGCCCCTCTGGTTAGCAAAAGGAGCTGTAGCAGGAACCTTGGAAGCAGGAAGCTGTAACGGCAGGGAGGAGCAGTCCCGAAGTGGTAGACGAGACGTATCAGAAACTCTGCAGCTGTAGCTGGAACTGCGATAGGCAGGCCGGGGGTGAAGGGCTGCAGTGAAACAAAAAAGCCCCAGAGCAGTGGCAGAGGTACAGGGCAGACTAGCAGCAGCAGCGTGGCCCCTACACACAGCAGGGAGAGGCTCCCTGGAAGGGGAAAGGGCTGGGGGATCCCCTGAGGCACCTGAGCAGAATGCGAAGGGTCCTTTGTTTGGTGAGGTAGGGTGCTAATAATGTCCCAGTGCGAAGGCCACTCTTACGAGAAGAGCTCCACTCTGGTAGAAGAAAGGCAGCAGGAGATGGAGTCCTGCAGTGGTGATGAATTCTCTCCACAGTGACTTCAGCCTCCTTCTCCTCCAAATGCTGAGAGCACAAGACAACAAGGAGCTGCCCCAGAACCTTTTTTCCCAGCCCAATTCTCACGGCATCTCTGCCCCCCAGAGAAAAACCTTCAGATAATAGGGGTGCAGCCAAGTGCCCTCCTCCCCTGAGCGTGGCAACTTCTTTTATCGCTGTTAAGCACCCGGTTGTTATTTTCTCCTAGCGACATATAGGAGAAAATTCCCTAGGAGAAAGAAACAAAAGGACAATAAATATTGTCAACAATAAATATTAATGATACCCTGGGAATAATGTTTCTACTCCAGAAGTCCAAGAAGAATAATCAGAAAAGCATTTCTTGATACTAATTTGTTGCCTACTCTCAGAATATTACAGTGAAACTTTATTATCTTGGCTGGACAACTGGTGACTTCTACAACATCCATGATTTGGAGTCAGTTGTAAAAGGGAAAAAGGAAAGAAAAAAAAAAAAAAAAAAAAAAAGTCCAGGCTTTTAAAAGCCAAACCGGGGGCTTAAATTAGGAGTTTACAATGGAAAAATTGTTTCAAAAACTGTTTAGGTTTTTAGTTCCAGGTCACTTAAGAACAGCTTGTTAATAATTAAAAATGGTTCTGGGAAATGTTTTTAAAGTACAGAGATTTATTATTTTAATGCTAACAAGTTTTCAATGAATCAGGAAATTTTTCTACCATGCAGTATCAGTACAGATTACGCAGTGCAAAGGAAGCTGATTGGGATGTAGATCTATTCCCTAAGTGTGACTGTTTGGACTTTTTACATGCTAATGCTCTCATGAGGTTGCTGCTTTTCAAACCAGGCTTTACAGGTTAGAGAAAGACCACTTTTGCCTTACAAAAATGTTCTGTTCATTAGACTTGATATTTAGGTCAAATACTTCCACACTCTAATGAAGTGTATTCCCATACTATACCAAAATGTGTAGAAATGCTGAAATAATACTCTCAAAATAAAATAAACTCAATGTGGTATACAGTGCTAATACTAGCATATTATTTCCCTTACTTTCTCATCCTTATGTAACTTATTTATGATTTATTTTGCCTATGTTATCCTTTTCCAGAGAACACTCTTTTGATCAGTATATCTTGATTTGATATAGTCTGTGGCCTTCAAATTATAGAAAAATCCTACAGGAGAATTGGTACACTAGGGATTCATGTCAGAGAAGTCACAAATATCCCTCAGTGCAGTGATTTCAGTACCAATAAACTAATTTTTAGGTTTTACAGTTGAGATTCCACCAAGTGTAACTTGGAAGTCAAGAAAAAAAGAGGAAAAGAAAGAGAAAAGATAGAAGATTTGCAAATAAAAGTATTGTCTTGGCACAGAATTTAATTTATTTAAACATATCAAGTGAGTAAGTCTGTGAATTAATAGTCTTATATTATTCTCAGTGTTATTAAAGTCAGGAAGAAGAAAATACATAAAGAAAGATATACTGTAAATAAATAAACTCCGGAGTAGTCCATGCAGATAAATAGTGCTTGAAAATGCATAGATAATACCAAGGTTCTAAAATTCCCTGTGAAAGTTGCACAAAAAACTTATTTGACTGGTGAATAACAGAATTTTCATATACTGATGGCTACCAAGCTTTTTTAGCAAGAAACAGAAATTATACTGATGGAAAATGAATCAGTTGTTCTAACATAGTTTGGATTTTGTTATGGTGAACTGAAGTTGTATTTATAGACATATTATTGGAAATTTAAGAAAATAATCTAAATGTTAGATTTTCCAAAGACAGTAGCATTAAGCTTCTGTAGCTCAATGCTTAATTAAGCAAAGAGCAGATTGATTGGCACAGAAAAAAACCCAAACTGGTAAGCTATCTTTGCTTTTTGCATAGACTTTCATACATTTGATAAGTTTATTTTTATGATTTTAGAGACAGAGACTCATTTTCATTAAATTTGTTTACCATAATTATGGAAGGACTGTCACAATAACCATTAAGTTTGATACATCTGTGTGTGTTCCTACTTCTCTCTGCCTCCCAGAATTTTCATTCCAGCCATGAGTGTTGGTGTTCCTTAGTTGTACATCTGGTACAGTGTTTCTGACAGCAACATCACTCCACAGGGACTGAATGTGCCATCTGTATGACACACTCAGTATCTAACGGTTTAAGAGCTAGAGATACATAAACGCTTGAAAAAGTATATTTTCCTGGCTGCTATGTTTTTGGTCTCTAATGTACATTTTACCAACAAAGTATTTATTGCACAATGTTGCAGCTCTGTGCTCCTGTATTTGTATGTATGGGAAAGGGGAGTGGACTCCAGCATCCAGTATGTCCTTGTTATATCTAGCTGAAGGCAAAAGTAAAGGAGAGAAAGGTTAAAAACTCCTCACAGAACAGGACCACAAGAGGTAATAATCTCCTCAGCAGAAGAGCCAAATCTAATAGAAATGTAATGTGAAATTATTTTGTGAAGAGTGTACCAACAGATGTTTAGCACTGTGTATAAAACATGTAAGTGTTGCCCTAAGCTAAAGTAGTTAAAGGGATGAGCCAACATTTCCCAAATAAAAACCATGAGATTCCTAATGAAAGTCACAATAAAATATGCTTTTTTAGAAATTTTTTATGCCTAAAATCAATACTTCTGCAAGATTTTTGCACTTGCTTGAACTTCACTGTGATTATAAAGTACTGAAGATGTAGAGAAATTAAAGTCAAACTGAGCCTAGTGAAACTGTATAGGAAAGACTTTCTGCATAAATCTAACTCCCTTTTTTTTTTTTGTAACACAAGGAGAACATAATTTATGAGGTTCTAGCCTTATAAAGGGGAAAACTTGAATTCTAAGCAAAGAAAGAAAAGTATTCCTGGAAGGTAGAAAGCTTTCAGATGGCCTTTCTGGGTTTTTGCTTATTTTTCCTCCCTTAAATTCCCACTGCTCAAAATGAAGAACCAGTTTTTATTCATTGTTTGCATTAAGGTTTATAGATACATATTTGCTCCAGAAAAAGGCATATACTGAAAGTGCCCATCATTTTTCTTAATATTCAAGATGAAGACTTCTAGTTAGAAATGCAGTTTGTAGAGCAGCAGTCCTGGGCTATTTCATTTTTCTAATGACCCTGCCTGTGGCTTTTTTTCTCCTTCAGCCTTTATAGGCAATAAACCAAGGAACATTTCTTTTAAAAATGTATGCCTCGTATGCTCTTGACTTTGTTCCATGGAGAGCAAAAAAATAACAGAACTGGAAAATTTCTCTAAAACAAGCTGGTGGAAAATTGCTTATGTGATAATTTCGTAGTCAATATTATTATTATTGCCCAGGTATTCATAACGTATGAAAAACAGTAAAAGAAAAATAAAATTGAGATATTCAATGCCAAAATTGCCAGTCCAGGTTTTAAATATTGTAACTCAGTGTAACATTTAGGAGTTTTAGTGCTTATCCTAGATTTTGCCCATGCAGAGATAAATCTATTTAGGGAATTACATACTGCAACACTTGTGTAGGCGAACTAATTTGAATATGACTACTGATGTAAAATTTGACATTAGCAAAACAACTGTAATTGCTCTTTGTCTAGTTAATTTGTTTTGTTTTTCAACTTTTATGTCAGATTGCTTTTGCTCCTTGGTATATTTATTCTGCGGTGTAATGATGAAATGGATTTTGAAAATCAATGAGTGACTCTGATCTAAAGTGATTCTCTTTTTGGCAATACAATTTAACATGCCATGAAGGCAGAAGAAATTTGGTGTTCGATGTTCAGTCTGCAATAAAAGGCTTATTTAAAATTTCTTAAACACCTGAAAATAAAAGCAAATAAATCAAATTTAAGAATCTTTTTTTTCTTGGTTTTGCAGGTACTTAGAAAACATTGAGCTCACTACAACATTTACTAGAAACAAAATTAAAACTAATAATTAGAACAGTTTATTTTTCCATCTTTAGCAGAGACCTTGTAAAAGTGAGCACTTGACAGGGACATGTATATGTGATAAACTGTTTGATTAGTTTCTTCAGTGGCAGACATTCATGTTGATGCTGTGATCCTAACTTCTTTCTTCCTGTCCCTCTTTTCTCCAAAATGAAGGACAAATGTGTATTGCATCGGTGTGCAGGGTAAATAATTCCTATTTGGAATGAGTTAATGTTCTCTTTAGAAGTTTATTGTTGCTCTCCTGTGTCATTTGCACTTGTGCTGTCATCAAAGGAACTGGGGACATAGAAGTGTAACTGTTACCCGAGAAATGAAATTACTGTGTTGGCTGAGCAAAGACAGAACTGTTCATTCACCCTTTTAATGTGAAGGACAAACTAGAAGTCATGGTCTAGCTGTCTTTCTGTTGCATATATAAAGTGTCAGTATGTCATAGAGCTTTTTGCAAATGCAGAAAGGCTGGCTTTTGTAATGTCAGGAGTAGAAGGAAAATTGCTTACCTTGTAATTTGATGAGGTTAATATTAGCATGAATGCACTTTGATTGGTCTAGAATAGAATAAAACATGAGGTTATCCAACTAGATTATTTTTTGTGTAAACCTTCCAATGCAGGACACCCAATGGCAAAGAAATGACAGAAATGTGTCAAAGTCACAGAATAAATTGCTTCTGATCCCCAACATCATCTCAGAATCTAAAAAGAGCCTTATCTTCAAAAACAACCAGCATGAATTTTGATGCAGAAGTATTGCTCATTATTTATCACAGCTAATGATCACTATAAAGCATTCTCCACTATAACAGCTGGCCTGGTACTGACTGAGTTGATCACACGCCAGAAGTCACACAGAGCTGGCACTGCATGCCAGAACTGGAAGAGATACCTTTAGGTGCAGTGCTGTCACACTGAAGCTAAACTGTCCCTAGGGCTTGATCTAGCACTGGTCACTGGCAGTGTATTTTGTAGATATAACAGTTCTTGTAGCTCTAGATAGTAGTTCTTGTATTTAGCTGTGTCAGCTCTGACTTGATACTGTGCACTGTGCCATAGGCACACCCATGGAAATACTGAAGCTGAAAAACATCAGAAAAAAATCAAGGTCTTTGGAAGTTGATTCCAGCCATCCTGACTCATCTGGTAAGTGTGTCTTGACTTGTCCCAGGACAACAAGCTTAGAGGATTTTCTGTCAGTGACCTGTGTGCAACAGAGGCAAGGAAGTAAGTATTTGTTGTGTTTCTATGCCCTTAGTTTAGGTTGAAGAGAAGATCATAGCAAATTATAAATTCTGTTTCAATAATCGTATTTTAGGTGTGGTTTCTAGAGGTTGGAAGTTGAAAAGAGAGGAAAATTTCACTGCAGGGTAGCAGCCTTTGCAGCCCACTCACAGACTGGATTACCGTCCTATGAGGAAGAGTGATGGATCTCAGGTATCTGTTACCTAAGATGTAACTTCTGATTGCTTACAGGACATGTGGGACATGACAGAGAAGCAGACTCCACATGACTATATAAGACAAACAACAAGCAACTTTTTATTTTGTTGCTACTAGATATATCCCAATCCAGATTAATCCTACTCTTTCAGTGGGGCATCTTTTTATGTTGTTTTACCAATCTGTCACAAAACTGGAAAGCTTCTTTATGAAATCATTCCATCACTTCCTATCCCCTCTGTTTTCTGGGATCTGTTGAAATAATTAGTAGACTTGCAGAAAGTTATTCCTTCATGTTGCTTGAAAATGGCACTCCAGGTCTTTGTGTTTGGTTAATGAAAAATTCTTCTAAAATATTTGATGTTTAGGACTCAAGTATCATAACAAATCCTTCTGAGAATAGTATTCCTGTTAGAAGCTTCATCATTGTGTTCAAAAATCACTAACTTAGTAGTTACTCAACATCAACTTACATATTGTATGTATCACATGAATAAAGCAATGCTAAAGAGAGAATCAAAAAGAATAATCAAGGTGGAAGGGTGGGTACATTTATTCTTTGATTTCAGTATTTAAAAGTTGGTAAACATTTTAGTTTAAGGCTTTTTAATCCTCTTAAAGGTTAAAAACACGGAATATTTAATTCATTAGGTTTTTAGCAAGTTGCTAATGAATGTCTCCAAATTAGACTCCTATGTCCAATGAAATTAATCCCAAAACTCTTGTGTGGGATTGTTGTCATATACATGAGTGAAGAGCAGAAACTTTTCGAAATGAAGCTTTTGTGTAATTGTACTGTTCGGCCTGCTCTCTATCTCAAAACAGCAGATCTTGAGGGACAAAATGTTGACAATCAGTGGTTTGTGAATCAATCTATTAAAATTGAAAATAAAAAAAGAGACCTAATGTGAGTGGCAAAATAGTTGGATCCTAAAGTTCAGCCTAGAACCAAATGTTGTTATATTTGCAAATTCTTTATTAGAGATGGCATGTTCTTGGATTGTTTTCTCTTTCTCTATGATCACAATGAGACTGTGGAAAAACACTTACTGTGCAAATTGCTGGCAGTATATTAAGAATGAATTTGGTTCTCCTCAATCTGTGCTTATGAAATTTTCTTCTTGTCTTCTCAATATGTAAGGGGAACGATAAGATTTCAATCAAACACCATTTCTTATACAAACCATTATCCACATTTGAGTGTAGTGTTTACACTATACTGACACCAAAAAATTGAATGAAGCCTGTTTTTCTAGAATTAATGCTAATCAGCATGCCTCTGTTTATATATATACCAGCAGCCGATAGTGATTCTGCATATATACCTGTGAAAATGAGTGCAATATTATTTATGTTACCTTGTTTTGAAAATTGCCTTAGGTTGTTTTACCAGGAGAAAATGGCTCACAACCAGCATGTCCTATATGAGTTGCTGAAGGCCTTGTGGTATCCCTGCTTAACCTTACAACCTATAAAGCTGGGAGGAGAAAATTTAACCCCAGACTGAACCACTATGGGTGGTTCCTTCTATAGAGAGGTGTTGGGGTTTTTTTCTTTTCTTTCCTTGTTATTTGTGGAATTTTTTCCCATTCAGTTGCTAAGAAGCACTGATGGCTGGGTGCTTGAGAGGTGGGGAGGGGGAACTCCTGTGGTTTTTGGATAGAAGCAGGTAAAAGGATGGGGGCTGGGGCAGTTGCTGAGCTCTCTCTCTCTCTGGGCTTTGGAGGAGGACAGTTGGACCAGCAGCCTGGGGAAAGAAATTCACTGCCACTGCCATAAGCCAGCCCGGAGCTGCCTGTCTTCTGCTGCTGGGCCCCGCATCCCCTACACTGCTGGGATGTGCTGCAGTTTCCAGCTACCGCAGTGGAGCTTCTGATATACCTCATCCACCAACCCAGGATTTGCACTCATCCCTGCGGTTCCAGCTTGGTGCTTCTCAGAGTCCTGTTGAGGCACCGGGACCGCTGCCCCAGGGGGTTTGTGAAGCAAAGCCTCTCTTCCATCCCTTCCCGGCTGGGCCAAGCCGCCATTACCGCGAGCTCCCTGGGCTGGCGCCACAGCGCCCCCTGCAGCCCCGGGGGAATCACCGCGCCTGCGCTGCCACCGGGAGCCACCAGCGCCCCTGCCGGCTGTGACCGGAACTGCACCAAGGGGAAAGCGCCGGCGGCCGAGAAGGGCCCCGCCGCCGGGTTCTGGCTCTGGCTGTTGTTTGTGCCGTGGTTATTGTTGTTTGTTTGCCTTGTTACACACACTAGTAAAGAACTGTTATCCCTATTTTCATGTCTTTGCCTGAGAGCCCCTTAATTTCAAAATTACAGAATTAGGGGGTTTACATTCTCCATTCTTCATTAGCAGACACCTGTCTTTCAAACTAAGACTAGAGTGAATAAAAGTTGGGAGCAAGAGTGGCCAATATGTATCCTAGAAAGAGATAAATCAGCTGAGAGGAATCTGTATGACTGATACAGAGACAAAATACCTGTCCCTTGCTGCTAACTTTACCTGCCTTTATTTTGTAGGATTGTAGGTGCTTAAAATCCAACATCCTAGACAGCCCAGGACAGAGTACAGTGTGCTCCTGAGAACAACTCAGTTATTCCTGAGAAAACACTTCTTCCAAGCTCCAAAAAGTGGTCACTTCAAAAAGGCATTCCAGTTATTTGATAAAAGAAAGTGTACTAGATAGTGTACTTGTCAGTGTATTTCAACTAATTTTCCATTTGGCGGGGATAATGGGGGTAATTGAAGCACTGCAATTCACTTCTTCATGAGGAAAAGTCTAGGGCACATGAAAAGCTGCAGTCATGTTCTAATAAGGACAATTATCATTAGAATTGCATATATATGGCTACTATTCAGATTTTTAAAAATCTGCTACTTGCATATTACACTCTGAAAAATCAGTTCCTTTCTTCTGTTGAAGTTCAAGATTTTGGTGCAGAATACAGTCAAAATGTTACGTATTTGCAAAAGTTCATTGAGTCGCTGAGCTTTTATGTACACCTGCTTCTTTCAGGTTTTTATTATTAGAGACACTAGAATTAAAGGGAGTTTTATTTGGGTTAGTGTTCACCCTCTGATGCTATGTCCAATCTGGTGTTATCTCTTAGTTGAGACATTACTCTGTTTTTCAGAGGTAATCAGAGGTAAAGATTAAAGTAGCAACAAGAGAAGGTGGACTTACATACTCCTCAGTAAAAAAAAACCTTATCAAAATAAAACCTTCAAACTTCCAAAACATTGGCCGTACAAAAAAGAAAGAGACCTTGCTAAGTGTCCTTTCCATTTTCTCCCTTCTGAACTGATTATTTTTCTCGTACTGACTTAGCATGAGACAAACTGGATTGAAAAGGTGGAACTGCTTGGAAAAATGGAGCTACAAACAAGTTAAAGTAACAGTTTATCTTCCTGTCATTAAAACTGTAATTATAAGCATTAGTGAATAGCATTCAATGAAATATCAGACACTGTCAGTGAATTAATTTGTTAGGACAAGATCTAAAACACTTTTATGTTTGCCTGTCATGTGTGCATGTGTGAATTCTATGTTCTACTACGATTTTTTTAGGAAAGTGGAATCTGAAGTTTTCACAAATTTAATGCTGGGAAACTCACAAGACTGCCAAAGTTATTTCTCTCCCAGATCTCGTCCTTAAACAATGGTTTGTTTTTTTAATCGAAGAAGGAAGATATCAAGATGATCTATCATCTTGTGGGCCAGTGCTGATACATGCAGCAACATGGCCCAAAGTGATATTACAGTCACAAGGTCAAGCATGTCAGAAACGTAGCCTGAAGAACGCTGCTTCCCTTGTGATTGAAACACTAGATAACTAATTAATTTGCTGCCTATTATGCATTAAATTTTGGACAATTAGCCGCAGTGTGTTCTCTAACGCTCTCTGATAGTGTAATTACAATAGCAAACAGTCAGGAAATACCTTTTATCTTTACAGTTCAATGTACAGAGAACTGCTCTATGAAATGAAGTCCCTATCAACACAGTCCATTATATATCTGGCTTTAATTCCTAAGGCATTTTTTACTCAAGTTTTCCACAGGAATGTTGATTACCTCTAAATGTCCACCAGAACACAAAAAGAAGTTCAGCAATACCTACACCTGTGTATAAGGCTAATAATTTAGGTTAAGGAATCTCATTTTCTCAGAATTTTGTTTGTTTTGGACAGCTTTATAAAATTTTGCAAATTGATAAAAATGGAAACAATTAAGAAAATTTCTTTCTGATGTCCAATGCGTCTTCATACAACATATGTCAGTATTTGAAAAAAAATTTGCTTAGAAAACACTATTGATTTTTCATCTGTGGATCAATAAATTAATCTTCCCTATTGTTTTGTGGTTCTAAGGAATGACAAATACTGTACAGTACAAAGAGATCTGTCAGACAAGTATTTAAACACAAATTTTTCAATGGCATATGGAAAAAGAAGACAATGAACAAAGAATCCTTTCATTAAACAAAAACTCTAAATACTGGGATAACAAGTCTTTGTTAGCAAGGATTTTTATTTCTTTTACTTTAGAAGAATAGAAAAATAAATTCTCCTTATTGTATTTCATCAAGAAAAGCAATTAAGAGTTTACTGTTCCTATTCATGAGTTCCGTTTGCAAGATCTACTTGCAAAGAGTTTCTGAATGAAAGTACATCCGCAGTACTAGTTAAACAAAGAACAAGAGGCAAGCCAGTACATCTAGGTTCATGAAAATCATGGCATAATTAATTTCCCTGAGAACACCATGTTACAAAACGCAGTACATAACCACAGACTACTGCACATAACAGATAATGAACAAAATTATTGACACAATTTTATACCAGGTCCTTTGCTGGTCATAGATTTTTATCATAGTTTTCATGCAGTTTTGTAGAAAAAAAAATAAAGCTGAGTTTTATCTAGTATCTTAATGCATTTTCATCCTCTTTCATGCTATGGAACACCTGTCAATTCAATGCTGTTTGGTGTGGACTCGAGTTGGTAGCAAGGAGTGAGTGTACTTTGAAGGAGTATTGTGCAGCTGTGATAAACCAGAAACAGAGCAAGTGATCCAGTAAAAAGTGTCAGAGACTGAATGTTATAATTTATGGCTTAAAGAGCTTCAGGAAGATTTTTGGCCTATTATAGCAAAACTGTATTACAAAAACTGCAGAGAAACCACCACACCCTGAATAGGCCCTCTGACTGAGGCCCTGAACTGCTCCCTGATGGAGATAAGGTGACTCAGGCCTGGGCTAGGGGAGAAGAATACTTTCACAGAGGGATCAAGCTTAGCACCCCAGGGCTCTCAGCTGCCAGGGTTGAACGGACCCTCACACCAGAGGGTGGGGAAAGGAGAGGTTTTGGGTGTGGGGTGAAAAAGCCTCTGGTCCCAGGCAGTTAACACCCATTCTCTGCACTGCAGACCAGCTCAGCCCTGAGGCCCCTTCACCCCAGGAAAATCCACATTCACATGAAGCACAGCAGAGGGGATGTCACAGCCCATCAAAGGCCAGCCCCCCCAAAGGGGTCCCCAGACCCTGCACCTGAGCACTGCAAATGATGCAACAGATCCACAGTGCTGCAAGGAACAGTGCCAAACTTGGCCTTCCCAAAGGGTGGGTCAGCACCTGGGTGTTCCCAGCTGACCCAAA
>NW_005054468.1:0-25281 GCF_000277835.1 Geospiza fortis
ATCTTGGAAAGGGTCCAGGTGGCTACTTTCTTTAGGGCTTGGTTGGCAGTCAGACACATCTCTGTCATGTGGTAAAAATGAGAGTTCTGCTTTTGGGGAGTATTTGAGCTTTGATGTGCAAACTTTGCTCCAGCATCTTCTCCAAAGGCCATTGTACCCAGGGAAGTGTTGCCGGATGCTGCCAGCTGAATCTTTCCTAGGTGTTTGCCATTAACTTCTGTTTTAATTAGAAAACTTTAGCTTCTCCACATTTATTAGTTCTGTAGAGGGATGGCTTTTTTATTTTTTTGGATTCTTATTCTTCTGTAAATTGTTTAGCATTGATGTGTTTAAATGATCCTTAAAGAACTACAGCCAATTTAGCTTGACTGTGCTTCAAGAATATTCACTGTCCAGAGTGACAGCGTCCAGAGGATTAAATTACACCTTTTGTTTCTCAGGGCAGGGTTTCTTCACTTTGTCCATAAAGCCCCCAAGTCAGCAATGCTCACCACTACTCTCATGTTACTGCCTTGAACATCAACTCAGATTTTTACATCTCTTTTCATTGGGATATTTCCTCTGCAGGAAATGTACATTGAGCAGTCCATAATACACTGTGTTTCTCCAGCAGCTTTCCACTGACCTCTGCCCCATCGCTATTCCTGGTGCCTGAATAGAGGCTCCATCCCAATCTCTCATGGCTTTGTCTTGATTCTCTCTGAAGAAAAGGCTGTAACTGATGTACCTACAGCACCATGATATTTAGGGTGGACTATTTCAAAGCTGACATACAGACAGTGCACATCTTTAGAAGGTCTGAGTCTGACCCAGTGCCTCTGGAAGGATCAGAGCAACGTCTCACCTCAAAGATGACAAATGTTTTCCCATTCACTACTGGGCTGACACAAAGCAGCCCTGAGCCATGGCAGAGCAGGAGGAACTCTCAGACAGCCCTGCCAGAGGTTCAGCTTTGTCCATCAGTGACTCCAACGTGGATATAAGAGAGATTCAATGCTGAGAAAGGCAAAGTGGATACCGTTAAAAAGCAATAAGTATAAGGCCATGAAAAAGTGTGTCCATGGCTCTGAGAGCCCTGCTGAGCTCCAGATGCCCGAGAGATTTGGTGGCCTCCAGGCCCCTTGGCCAGTGGCCAGTGCTGCTGGTGGCCAACATCCATGAGATGGAGCTCCGAGCCTGGTGATGAGCTGGGTGAGCACAATCCCTCCTGCTCTTTGCACTCCTTTTTCCGTTCTTCCCTCCTGCAGAAATGTGGAGCTGTGGGCATGTAGTCCATTTTCTTATTGAGTGAGTGCTTATTTCAAATGTCAGTTTGAGGCTTTTCTTTCCCATCTGCATCTCTGACTTTTCTGGTTTGCTCTCTTGTCCAGCACAGGCCCTGCTGGGTGAGGACCCAAGCCAGGAGTGTGACCAGAGAGTGGGGCCCAGTTGTGAGCACAGAAGATCAGGCCAGCTTCACTCGATTTTCCTGCTGATTCTACCATTCGGCAGTTTCTGTAACTGTGGCAGCAGGTCGGTGTCCCTCCTGCAATCCTGTCACAGACAGCTCCCAGTACGTTTCAAGGCCTGGAGACCAAATGAATCATGAGAATGATCTTGCCCACTTTTACAAGGGATGGTTTGTTGAGGAAAATTTTTCATTGTTTTTCTGCTCAGGTAGAGGGCAGCAGAGCTGATGTCACAGGGATGGCAGCTGAGGAGAGGCAGAAGTTGTCCTTCTTCCTGCAGAGGAAGATTGCAGTTGCATATTTCCCTGGGCTGTGCTCCAGGTGCTCTGAGTCCCTGTGTCAATTGCAAGGCTGTCCTGGCACCTCCAAGCAGATTTGTTCTGAGGGATTCTCTGGTGTCCCCAGGCCCTGTGGGTGGGCTTTGTGCCCATCTTCTCAGCCCTTTGGAATCAGTTTGGAGAGGTGATGTCCCTCTGGCTGGCACAGTGAATCTGGGCCCTGCTGGATTTGAGATCAGAAGGCACCAGCTCCAGCAGTCTCTACTCTAAATGCCAGCATTTCAGTAGCATTTGCCCAGTGTCACTGAGTTCACACTCCCTAATGATGAGGAAGATTCTTATCTGTTTTTTTCATGTTTGAGTGATGCAGAGCGAGTACTTGACCTCAAACAAAGCTAAAACTGGGGGAAGTAAAACACATAAAATATACCAGAAATAAAAATGGTACATTGTCTCTGATTACAAAGCCTGTGCTCCACTACGAGTGTTTTTTTCATTCTCTACCTGCCTTTCACCTTTTGACGGGCTGCCAAGTGGCAGAGTCACCTGTCCTGTAGGGATTTAAAAACTGTATAAACATCGTGATCAGGGGCATGGTTTAGTGGTGGGCTTGGCAGTGCTGGTTTAACAGCTTGAATTGAGGATCTTAGGGGGCTTTTCCAACCTCAGTGATCCCATGAGTCTGTGGTTATACATTGCCCAGTAAAGCACCATGGATTACATCCATTTTACCATGGAGGGAGTTTCATTTAGGAATGGGGAAGTAGAGGCTAAGAAAAAAATGTTTTCAGCTGGAGGGAGACTTGTTGTCCATAGAGAAATATGAAAGGATGGAAAAAATCATGGCATTGATGAACCTAGGGAAGTCAGGGGGAACACTTCATGCAGCTAATGATGAGGTGGCAGCCATCTTCATTTCAAGTTCATGCTTCAATTAGAATTGAAACATATGGCCTAGACCAGCTGAAGAAAAAGGTGCTGTGCTTTTCCTGCAAGGGAGCAGTTCCTTCCAAAGGTCCCAAGGCAATATGAAAACTACAAAACAGCTTTTCAGCTCTTCACAGTAATATTGGTTTTTTCCCTCCATTTAACTGATGGTGAAATCAAGACTACTATTTTAACTTGTATGCTGCAATTGTTGTACGAATAGATAAGATGATTTGTTAAGTAGAGAGAGCAAGAGGTTTTCATGCTGATATTACATTATTATTGACAATTCGATGCTTTTATCAAGTAATGGTAATCAACCTTTGCTTGCTTGATAAATTCATAGCCCAGAGTGTTGATTTTATCAAAATTATCTTCGCAGTTAAGGGTGTAATTTTCTGCTGGTAAAATGAAGGATATTCTCAGTAATTCGTAATTGTCCAATTATTTGGTATAATTTTTTTTAATGTTTTAACATGTTCCATGAGTTTCAAGGCAGCTTGAGTGCTCTGCATGGTGTGTCAGCACGCTGAATACGAAGGCACCTGTCAGTGTTTTTATAATACACAGTCCTCTTGCTAACTAGGAAAATAAGACCTGAGGGTGTTTTTTATTGCTGACTGTGAAAAACACACCACATTTTCTCACACCAGAACACAAAACAAACATTCCCCAATTCCCCTTCCACTTCAAAAATGATGTTATTTATTAGTCCCTACCAGGGGACAAAATTATGCCCAGTTAAAAGAGTTCTGTGTCACTCAGTGGGGACAGCTGCCATCAAAAATATGATTATTCTGGGTGCACTGTTAAATCTGGTACCTCTGATGTACTGCATGTCTATCCAGAAATAAAGGCTCTCCTGATAAAGATTGCAACCCCTGGGGAGGCTGGCACTGCCCCAGGGCAGGAGGATGAATTTGCTGACAGCATGGGCACTCCCATCAGATCAGCTGCTGTCAGGTTCAGGAGGAGCAGAATGAGAAAGGGACTGGCTTGCTACAGCCAGCTGCAATGCACAAAGTGACAAGTAACACCAGCAGCACCAGGAAACCCTTCAACCAAATGTGAGCTGTGAGCTGCAAAGAGGAAACTTTTCTTATTTTACATCTGTTTACCAGCTTCGTATATTTAGAAGCTGCTTTCCAACCTACCTTGCTCCGTTTCCACCCAAGCTTTCTTACATTGTAACCTGAAACAGCAAGGAACACATCTAAGGGTTTGCAGCTGAACAAGATGAAAACCAAACAGCTATCTGAAATCTGTGTTTTCCTCTGCTCCCATGCTTCCTTGAAAATATTACTCCTGTAGTAGGTCGTGCTTAAGAAACAATACCCTGTACCAGATAATTGCAGCAGATGAACTTTGTCACTATAAAAAGACTGTCAGGGTCTTAGCAGAGAAGTGAAACCTAGATTGCACACAGTGTTTTGTACCACCAGGTATTCAGAAGGCCAAAACACGCTGAGCAGTGAGCAACAAGTGTTGCCTGGCAGTATCACTGATGTTTTTGTTCTGAAAGGATCCAAGCCAAAGAAAGCACTAGAGGGCACTGTTGCAGGAGAGCAAAACCAACCAGACTTGGACTGTAGTGAAACACTTGACACACTGACGAAATTCCTCTCTGATAAATTAATGTAAATCAGGCTTGGAAGGAACATTCTCATTTCAAAGTTGACTGAAGGACCAGAACAAAATGATAGGTGACAATATAGAAAACTGGAGAGTGTTTGTATAATACAATGGCACAGGGATAGGTGTCAGGAGTTGCTCTATTTTAACACCCTCATCTATGATTCAGAAGAAGAAACAAGCAGAGAGTAATGAGATTTGATACTTGGAAGGATTAGTTAGAATTGGCGAGGGCTGCAAATTAATGCAAAGCAACAGACACCAGAATCACAGGCACAGAAAAGCAAAAGGCACAAAGCACATGGGTGGAAAGCAGAATTTAATAAAGAGAAACCTGGGGGAATTGCAGGCAAAGTAAACATCAATCCAGCAAGAGGAAACCTAGGAAAGGGTAACATGGGAAGCTATCTCAGCAGGAGAGCTGACAAATTATCACAGGCCAGGCTGTGCTGTAAAGATGCTTCAGTGACATCTGCACTGCCCAACGAGGAGCTCCAACACCTCTGGGTCCTAGCACCATACTGGCAATTAATTCCCACCATCGTGCTCATCCTGCACATCCCTGCTGCAGCTGGAATTCAGATGAGAGTAGTGGGAAAGGAGCTGGGTAGCTCAGTCTCCAGGAAAAGCCTGGAAGTGCTGCAGCTTCTCTGCAGTAGAACAGATTGGGAAAAGCAGAGTTTTGAAAAGGTGGTGGGGAAGCATAGGAAGGAGGCAAAGGAAAGCAAAAGGCAGCTGAGAACACTAAAACCACAGCTTTGTCTGCTGAGCAAGGAAGATGGGACCTTTTCCAATGTATTTGGGCCGTATTGTACGTGGAAATTCAATATTTCAGAATATTAAGTGCAATCTGAGTAAATTGTAATGACAGAGAAAACGTACGTAATCCCCTCAGTGGAGGGACCTGTCTGTTCGAAACTGCAGATTGTTGTTGCAGAGGAGCAGCAAAGGCAGTGAGGATTATTCTGTGTCTGGGCAGCAGTGGGATGTGGGTTTCTCTGCCTGTCCTGAGCAGAAAGCAGACATGTCAAGGAAGCTGCTGAGCAGCATCCAGGGAGAAAGAGCTCTGGAAGCTGGCAGCTCCCAGCTGGCAGCCTTTCTGTTAAGAGCAGAAGAAAGCAAGTCATTCACAGAATCCAAGAATCCCAGGATGGGTCCAGTTGGAAGGGACCACGGTGGGTGATCTGGTCCCACCTCCCTGCTCCAGCAGGGTGATCCCAGAGCATGTGGTACAGGGTTGTGTCCAGGTTCTGGAATATCTCCAGTGAAGAGAAACTCCACAGCCTCTCTTGCAGTCTGTTCAGGGCTCAGTCACTGCACAGGGAAGGAGGTCTGCCTCATGCCCAGGTGGAACTTCCTGGGTATCAATTCCTGTCCATTCCTCTTGTCCCATTGTCCCTACAGAGCAGGTCCTGGACCTCCCTGCAGACAGGGACACCCAGGGATGAGGCCCCTCTCAGGGCTGGGCTCCTCTCCAGGCTGAGCAGCCCCAGCTCCCCCAGCCTTTCCTGGTGAGGGAGATGCCCCAGGCCCTTCCTCACCCCCACAGCCTTTGCTGGCCCTGCTCCAGGAGCTCTGTGTTCCTCCTGCCCTGAGGATCCAGAGCTGGACACAGCCCTCCAGAGGTGCCTCCAGGGCTGGGCAGAGGGGCAGGATCCCTCCCTGACCTGCTGGCAATGCTCTCCCAAGGGCACTCCAGGATCCCCTTGGCCTCCTTGTCCCCAGGACGCTCTGCTGGCTCAGGGACAGCTCTTTGTCGCCCAGGACCTGCAGGTCTTTCTCTGCAGAGCTGTTTGCCAGCAGAGCACCCTGGCCTGTGCTGGTGCTCGGGGTTATTCCTGCCCAGCTGCAGGACCCTGCATTTCTTTTGTTGAATTTTGGCATGTTCCTGACATCCTTGGCTAGATTTAATTCCAGATGGGCCTTGGCTTTCCTTGTCTCATTTCCATTTACTCTGACAATCTCTTTGTGTTCATTGCAAGTGGCCTGACCCTGCTTCCATCTCCTGTGTATTTCCTGTTTGCTATTGCATAATGGCAGGAGTTCCTTGTTCATCCATGCAGGTCTCTTGCACCCTTTTCACTCTTCTTCTTGCTTCATTCTGCTCCAGCTCTGGTCTGCTCAGTGCAGGCGCTGTCACACAAATCCTGTCTGCCAGCTGTCTCCTGCAGCCAGCTTCATCTTGTTCCAGGAGTGTTTGTCAGGATAAAGCCAAAGTTTTTTCTAGCAGAGGAAAGCAGTGCTGGGAATTCATGTATTACCTGAAGCAAATAAAAAAAAAATCATAAATAACATTTTAATCTGGCTGAGGGACTTCTGGGCAACCTTATTTGTCAGCAGCACTACTGAGGATATGCCAAGCATTACCCCAGATCAGAAGGTTTTTGAACAGCAGTCACACAGACGGCACAATAAGCTATTAAACATGGGAAGATGACTCAGCCTTCCCCTCTTCAGGGCAAACAAAAGGTGATCCTGCCCCCACCTGTGTTATTTTTCTGGTTAGCTGAAGTGCTAGTGCTCATCTAACAAGAGTTTTTTTCCAATATATTAATGACAAAAGCCAATGTAGAAAATAACATTACCCCATTCCAGGATGAGGATGGTCACCTCACAAACTGAGACAGACAAGGCAGAGGTGTTTAAAACACTCTTTACCTCTGCCTTCAATATGGATGATGGACCAGAGGAGTCTCAGTGCCCTGAGCTGGAAGACCACAGGTGCAAGAACAATAAACTCCCAGCTGACCCTTATGTGGGATCTGCTGCTCCAACAGGATCCCTACAGGTCTGTGGAGCCTGATGGGATTTGCCTGAGAATCGTCAGCTGCTGATGTCATCCCAAAGCCTCCCTCTATGATTTTTGAGCAGCCAGGAACTGGAGAGGTCCCAGATGTCTGGAAGTGGGTGAACATTGTTGTGATTTTCAAGAAGGGCAAGAAGGAAAACCCCAGAAACAACAGGCCTGTCAGTCTCATTTCACTGTCTGGTAAAATCATGAAGAAGATTATCTGGGAGGTATCGAAAAACACCTGAAGAACAATGCCAGCATAGCTTTATGAGGGGAAAGTCCTGCTTGCCAAACCTGATTCCTTTTACAGTAAGATAACTCTCCTTGTGGATCAAGGGAAACCAGCTAATGTAATCTTTTTGGATTTCAGTGAAGCTTTCCATACTGTCTTTCCCAGGATCCTTCTGGACAAAATATCCATCCCACAGCTGGATAAACACATCATGTGATGAGTGAGCAGCTGGCTCATGGGTTGGGAGGAAAGAGTTCTAGAGAATTAAGTAACATCAGAGTGGTCACCTGTCATTAGTGGGGTTTTGCAGGGCTCCATCTTAGGGCAGGTTTTTTTCAACATCTTCAGAAATTACCTGAATGCAGACCTGGAAGGTACACGAAGTCTGACAGCAGCATTAAGCTGGGAGGAGCTGTTGACTGCCCCAAAAGAAGAGAGGCTCTTGCAGACGCCACCTTGACAAATTAAAGGGCTGGACAATCACCACTTGTGTGAAGTTCCACAAGGGAAGGTGCTGGATTCTGCCCCTGGGATGGTCCTGGAAATCCTGTTTGATGGCCAGCTGGACACAGGCCAGCAGTGCCCTGGAGCCAGCAGGGACATCCCTGTCCTGGGGACACCAGGCCCAGCATGGCCAGCCAGGCCAGTCAGGGATTGTCCTGCTCTGCGCTAGGCCGGGGCAGCCTCACCTGGAATATTGGGTGCAGTTCTGGGCATGATGATATAAAAATGACATTAAACTGTCAGAGACCAAAGGATGCCATGAGGATGATGAAGAGCCTGAAGGTGAGGAGTTTCTGAGGACATTGGTGTGTTCAGCTGGAGGAGACTGAGGAGAGACCTCACTAGGGCTCCAATATCCTTGCAAGGGGCAGGTTCCAATCTGCTCACTCTCTGACACCAGTGACAGGACTCCAAGAAATGGCCTGAAGTTGAGTTGGGGGAGGTTTAGGTTGTGTAAGAGCCAAATGAGGGATGTGGAACTCTTCACAATGCAGTTTATTCCATCCAAGATGTTACAGCAGTCCAGGGTTTTTGGTGACAGAGCCTGTGCCTACAGCTGTCAGCTCCAGCCACAGGCAGGCCTGGAGACCCTTTGGTTTTTGTTATATGGCATTTTAGACTTTCCTTTTCTTAGCATCTTAATACAGTAGAACAAATCTATACCTTAACTATTACCTATAGCCTATCATAACTACTATAATTACCATATTCATGTTACTATTCTCCAATCACTAAAAGTTAGTACATTACAGTTTAAGCTAGAAGTTGTTTTTAAGTTTTCCTGTAGTGGAAAATTCTGAGACCTTTTTTCTACTCGCAATATTTGCTGACTTGTTTGCCTGTGATATGTTTCTGCTTGGTAAAAACATCTTGTGTGAGGCGGGTTTATCCTTTGCTCTAAGCCATAAAAACCCCTTCTAACTAACATACCCTTTGCCTTCTTGGTATCCAGTAAGACTGGCTCAGCAATTCTTTTCTTCTATATCAAAACTTGCTTCCATCTCTATTCCTTTATCAGATTCTACATTCAAAAATCTTTCTGCTAAGCATACATATCTGTGTGACTTTCTTGTCAAGCTTTCATCCTTCCCAACAAGGTTGGATACCAGGAAAGGTTTTCCCCCAGGGTGTGGTTGGGCCCTGGAACAGGCACCCCAGGTCATGGCACCAAGACTGACAGAGCTCAGGAAGCATTTGGACAATGCTCTCAGGAACATGATGTGACTCTTGGGATACCCTGCATGGGACCAGGGCTTGGACTCAATGATCCTGATGGGCCCCTTCCAACTCAGCATGATTCTGTGATTCTGTGGTTTTTCTCCTGGCCACCTGTGGGCTGGAAAAAGTTAAACACCATGACAGCTGCTGGAACAGGAGGGCTCTGCCACTCTGGTCTCCGTTTGCTGTCTACAAAAAAGTGTGAAGCATTGTCACCAAAGGAAAATTAATGCTACTCAAGACAGCAGTTAGTGATGCTTACCTTTTTACATTTTCCACTGATTTATGTAGAGATATATCCACGTGTGTTTGTGTATATTATTGGCAATTCTAGAGGACAATGACCACTACCTTCAAGCTGGGTAGTTCTGTTTCAAATCCAACAGCTTTGGCTGTTTTACAGCTTTCTGGTCCTAAGGATTTTTTTTCAGGTTAGTTACAGTCTGAAGTCTGCTTTGGAACAAGAGAACCATCATATGCCCATATGTTATGGGACCTGCAAATCTTGCAAACTATGTGTAGATCCAAGTGATGGTAATGAGAATTAAATGCATGAGATACTGAATTAATTGTCATTAATTCCACTCCATCAAATTTGTCATTAATTTCACTCCACCCTTCACTGAGGGTGAAGGCTAAGAGGGTTGAGGGCAGCCTCCATGGAGCAAAATCCTTGCTGTTTTTAAATGTCTAAATCCCAGGAGGCTGTTAATCTTGTTCATAATTTGGTTATTACTGGGGGACAGCAGTACTGCTGATGAAAACAAAATGCCTGAGCTGATGAGCTCCACTTGTGACTCAGGAAAAGAGGAGATGATGGGGCAGGGTGATCTAGACATCAGGTGCAATGCTATGTGCAATGCAGTAAATCAAATCTCTTCCTTTTCCACTCTTACTCCCACACACAGGGAAACTAATTGTATGACTCCACACAGTGCAGATGCAAACACAAGACATTTGGAAGCTGAGCCTGGACTTTGAGCTAAAGAACATTCATCTAGTTCAGTGCATAATCACAGTTGGAAATCCATGGATGGATATTTTGTTTCAGGGAGGTGCAATATAGGCTGGGTTTTAAAATATATCTGAAGGGGTTTCGTTTCTGGGCTTCCACTGAAAGATAAGGAAAGTTGGCCCTCCTTCCCTCTGCTTCTTTTAAAAGTTTCTGTAAGGACAGACCCTTCCATCAGCAAGCATGGTGAGTGGTGGTCATGCTTCTGATAGGCGTCTGTAGTGTTTTTGAATGGCGCAACAAGCTCAGCTGAGGAAATTGCCATTAGCTTTTCTGAGAAAGGTAAACTCTCATCATTTCTAAAGGTAAGTAAATGTTGATGACTGCTCCCAAAAATGGATAATGGCTTAGGCTCTCATCTAGTATAAAATTGCAGGGGTGAATTCAAAGAACCAAGCTCATTAACACAAACTGCAGAGCTGATGAACCTTGAATAGCTGGAAATGCTGGGCTTTGGATTTTATGATTAGGCTTCTGATAGAAAGAGAGACATGAGAGTTCAAGAAAACAATTAATTCTGTCACAAAACAAACAATATCTGACTCATCAGCATGAGCAGCAGGAAGATCTCTAAAATTTGTCCTTTGAAGCCAGGGTACTGTAACAGAGCTGTTTGAATGAAGAGAATGGAAAAGCACAAAATGCACAAAACGCACTCTTTCTTGCCTGGCTTTGTGTCCAAACTGCCATCTCTTTCTTTTCAGCTGCCGTGGAATAACACCGAAGTCAAATAATTTTCATCTGTTTTCATTTCTTGGTATATGAGTGCATTCAGAGTGAGCCTTGCAGAATTACTCAAAATTAATAACAGAGCATCTGTCTTCTGACTGTTCTCAATGCATCTGTACAGCTCCATAATATGAAAACAAATGAATTTTTATAATACACTGCTCATCGTCTAGCTTCTTATAAATGGAGAGCATTCCCTGAGCTTTCAAAGAGCAAGGTCACACAGGTGTGAAATGCCTGAACATCTGACATGTTTATTAAGGATGTGAAGTTATTATATGGCATGTTTATTAAGGACTGTGTGGAATTAAGGTCTCCAAATGTATGATGCCTGTCAGGGGCTCTGCAAGTGTTGTTTCCCTAATAAAGAAGGTTTTGCACGCATTTCCCAGAGGGAAGGTGATTCACCATGCCAGGTTGAAACTCAGTACACTGCAATGTAAGCAGCTCATGAGAGTTGGTGGCACAGTGTATGGAAATCCAGGCATGACTCACTCACTCAATATGGGATTGCAAGGAGGTATTTGCAGTAATTGAGCAGAACTTTAGCATCACATCCCCCCTGTTCCGTGCTGAAGTACCATGCAAGAGTAATCCTTTCTGATTCAGCCAAGTGTTCAGGGAGGTACTTGATCCCATACACGCACTTAGGACAGGACGGAGACTGATTTAAGCAAGTAAATAGGATTAAGTGCAGGCTTAATGGTTTTGCATCACATGCAACCTGTGCTTTAATGACTTTCTAAAGCCAAGAATGCCTTTTGTTTTCTGAATTGATTTTTCTCAAGCCTAGGGGATTGAGGAAGGAGAACAATACAATTGCATAGACAATCTTGGGCAGCAGTGGGAGATCCCCGAAAATTTTCTGGAGCCATCAGTGGACTGGAATGCTCCATTGTCTGAACACACAGGGCAAGAGCTTCAGCCCAGCTTTACAAAAGGTGGACTCAGCATGGCTCAGCACCATCCTGGGAGCCAGAAGGAGGAAGAGATGAGGGCGACATTAACACAGCCTAACTGTAGACACATAAATTCAGTGCCTGAATGGAGAGTGTGATTCACAATTGCTGTATATATCTGGAGACAGACAGTCTCCTCCATAGTGTGACTCAGAATGACCTCTGGAACCTATAGATGCTCTAGAGGAGGCTATGTCTATTAATTTTAAAGTAAATACAAATAAATATTCAAGGTATTATGAATTCGTCTTCCTGAAAAGCTTCAAATTCTAAGCTCAAAGTCTTGAAAGAATTTTGACTGCAATGCTTTTGCTAGAGACTCAAGATCCAGTGTTTGCAGTGCCCAATACACACTTGTTGGCTGTGTTACAAAGCCAGTAATATTTAACTGTCTCAACTGTTCAAAGCCCCTTGCAGAATTATAGCAATCTTTTGCATTATAACAGTAGAGTTATTTTTCTGTTAGATCAATTGCAAAAGTACAGAATTCTTTGGGAAATTCTTCACCCCCAATTGCTAAAGGCACAGCCAAACAAGCAAGTCTCCCTTCTGTCCCACTCCAAAACAACCTTCACTATTAATACCACTATGATGGAAAATCCAAGCTGAAATTTATCTTTAAACTCTGTTTTACCAAATTAGTTCTGCAGCTTCTTCCTTCTTGCTGTTCCTGCTAAGAGTTGCTACATTCCAGCATCAAAGCGACTTTACATAGAGTTGTACATGCATGGAGTACATATGCATGTGTGTGTATTTTTCTACGTAAAAGTGCAAGCAATGAACTGCATTCAGACAGCTTGATGCCTGAAACTCCTGGGTGAAGTGTTGTTTTTAATAACTACTGGTGTTTTCCAAAACGTTTCATTGAAAGGTGGTGCACCTCTCTGAAGTGAGGTAATAGAAATACAGTGTAAAAGAGGAGAAGCTCATAGCTGAGTTCATACTAAACCCTCAGTTTTCAATATGTCTCTTATGAACAGTGAATGAGGGTGGAAGTAGCTGAGCTCCCTGTTGCACTGTGGGGCCAAACTTTGTCCTGACATCATGGATGTTCATGGTGCTCTGCACCCCACCAACGTTATTCTGAAGAGGGGAATTAATTCTCTGGGTCTAATAGGGCTGGCATTTGGCTCTCCTCTTTTTCCCAGCCTTTATGGATCTGTTTCACATGAGCCCTTTGAGCAGCAGCACAGGCAGAGCTGCACACCCCTGATCCTAAGTGCACTTCCTTATCAGAATATATGGCACTGCATTATGCTGCATGTTTATGGTTTGAAACACTGGCTGATAATGTGGCCATAGTCAAACAAAATTCTGCATGCAAAAAATGCATTTGTTTTAGGGAAAGAAAAGAATATGACATCAGAAAGAAAGAGATACATGCTTAGCTACATTTGATTGGAGGCAGTCAAATAGCTGAAATGGTATAAATATTAAGATATATTTTCCTGATAACCACCCACTTTCATATATTATCTATTTATTTTTCTTTGGTATCTTAGTGGGACTTGGAACATATTAGATGTATTTTTTTTCCAGTAGACATTAAGTGCATTGCTGGAAACAAAATTTCTCATTCTTTCTGATAACATTATTCTCACAAATAGCAGTAGGAGAAGTGATATTTTTAATGGGTACTTGTGTAATTAAATAGAAGAATGTTCACAGAAATTAGCTTTATTAGTGCCTAGAGTGGTTGGAGTGTGAACCTTTTCAGTCTGCATTTAGAAATATTAGATAGCCAATTGATTCCAAGCAAAATACACATTTCTAGAGTTTTCCTTTTCTAAAACACTGCTGTGAATGGAATGGTCCCTCAGAGCTTTGAAAATGGACTTCCTGAAAGGAAATACTTGATCAAACAGAAAGGGTTTAGACTATGACGGTACTCTGTGTTGTATAATAAGTCTTTATTTTTCTCCCTGTAATTTTTCTTCTATAATTATTTTCAGAGCTGTACTAACTCAGATGCCAACTTTTCTTCTGGAGGATTACAAATGGAAAACTGCAGTGGCAGAGGGTGGCTTAATGTTGCAGAAAGAGACTCTCAGGGGCAGTGCAGTCCCTCCTGATGCTCTGATGCACAAGGAGTTAATTGTGGCTGTCACCTCCATAGTATGATCTATGCGCAAAAAAAAAATCAACAATCAGGTGTTTCCCCTTCCCGTGAATGTGCTCTTTTAACAAACAGACCACATCCTCATTTAATCTATGACGCTAAGATAATTCAATAAAAAATACTAGAGTTAGCATTTTATTTGTAAGTCTTCCCTTTTCTCTCTTAAATTAGCCTTCTATTTACTGAAAATGTTTATGTTTGTTTTCAGAGTGAAGAGGAGAGGGAGAGGTAAGAAAGAGGACGCTTCATTTGAAAACTAAATTAACAAGTTTGGAGTTACAAGGTGTGACTTATCAGAAACTCTGCTTGGAAAACTAAGCTGGTGAAGGTAGAAAGCTCAAATGCAGCATTTCAAAAGCCAGTCAACTTGAGAGAAAAAATACTGTTTAGTGTGGAAGCTAGGTAGTTGGCTCTAATTTAGGCTTAGTTTTCTCTCTTTTCTTAAAGCTACTTCAGAAATCAATTTTCTGTGTACATTTAACGTAAGTATTTCTCTATAAGGGAATGTGTCCATTGAAATCACATTAAGAGTGTTTTAATTATCCTTAGGGCATTTGACAAAGCAGATTTTGTAATTGAGAGGTAGTTGGTTACAGTATGTACAGTGTACGAAAGTTTAAGGGCTCTTTTCTCTGCTGGCTTGAAATGTGAGTAGTGGTGGAGGGAACAACAATTATTTCAACAAGTTTTCATGCAAGGAAGTGAAGACCCTGTGTTTACCTTGACCTCCTGAATATTTTTGCTTTATTATTTCATTTTAGTGCTTCTGACACACACATCTGTGTATTAAACAGGCAGAATTTTTTTAACTGTCGGAATTACAGACAGTGCTGCTGTCAGTAATGTCCACAGCAAACCTTACTTGGCTGCTGTTGTGAGAAGGAAACAAGTGAGTGTTACCGCTGAAGAGATCCCTTGGAAGCCCTCATTCTCAGTACATTCCACACTTCTTTCCACCCAATCCTGGTTATTTCCGCAAACCATTATTTTTCAACCTAAACTCAATTTCCCATTCCTTTTAAGTCAATAGCTTAACTTTATCTTACTGTTTTCTTTACAAATGTTAAGACCACACACTGAGCTCTGCTAACACATTGTATTATGCTACTAGTAGACAAATTTTAACATCACATCACATACATGTTGCAGTTGCTGTTGTAACATGCCTTTTAAAAAATACGTTTATTGGATGAAATTGTCTCTTTCTCAAGAAAAATCTGATTCTTCAATATAATTTATTATGCCTTTTAAAATTCTGTCTGTTCAATAAAATCTTTGCTATATTATAAATACCTGTAAAGAAAATATAATTCAAAATTCTGAGAGAAAACTTTTTTTTTTTACTTTTACATTTTTCACAAAACCCACACAGGCACCAAGGAAAGACTAACAATAAAAATAATTTACTCCTGTACAAGCTGATCTGGGTTGGAAACATTCAAAAGAGAGATTTTAAACTTGTCATCTGTTGAAACTTTGGCTACAGCATAGGAACTGATCTAAAAACAAAGGAGGGTCTTTTGTTTCCCACCCTTTTAACCTGAACATTTCTTTCAAGGCCTGATGGAGTGTTGTTAGTACTTTCCTCCCTGTAATATACCTGAATGAGGACTGGCTAAATTTGTTGTTATCTGAGGGAACCAGCCTCTAAGCTTCATTGCACAGGACTAAAAGTGGCCCTTACCTTGCTATATGAGTCTATTCTGAAAATTAAACATTAGTGAAAATAAGTGCTCTCATTCTGTAATAGCAGCAATTAGAAATTTTCATGGTTTGCTTGTTCATTAGTTATGCATTGCCAGAAAGCTTTTGCATGGAAAGGACGGCAAAGGGAAAGCTTTCTGATCTGGACTTGCAGGATTTTTTTTTTTTTTTTAAGACTTCTCTTCCTAAGCAAATTTCTTAGTAGAGAGGGAGTGATTCAGTACAAGCAGCATTCAGTAGCAGAGATATTATCCTTCAACTGCTGACTAGAAGAATATTAAAGAATCCTTAAAACTGGCAAAAAGGCAGGCTAAGCCCAAGACAGGCATGAAGACACCACAAAGAATATTTTTTAAATCTTACATTTGGTAAGAAAATTTTCAAGGTTGTCTTTAGAGAAGTCTTTTTTTCCACAGAATTCTTAATTAGTTACAGTAAATAGGTTTACCTTTAAATTACAGGATTTACTGTGAAGTTTGAAAAACTTTTATTTGAACTGATGGATTATTAGCAAAATGTAAAATTCCTGTCTTAAGAGACATTTTTGTAATTTTAAGGAATAGACAGTGAGAAAGAATCTAATCAAATATTTCTAGAGTCTGCAAAACACATTTCAATAGTAGGCAAAAGGAAGAAAAGTAAAAAGCAGTCAGCACTTTTTTGGGCTTTCTTTAGTACTTCAATGAGATAACTATCCCCTAGGAATCTTCATTTCCTTGTTCTAGATCCCCTAGCTTTTCTGAGCCTCCAACATGGCTTTTTTTTTATTCCCAATTATTAGAAGCAAAATAATATATAATTTTGACTCTCATTAAAGAGGTATGTGTGGAAAACTGCTAATGTTAGGGGGTTGCTCACCCGAGTTGCTTTCTGACAGCCACCTCTGCCTCAACCTCTTCCTCCCACTCCACATTCCATGCTCACCCTTCTCAGGGTACTATTTTTTTTTTTTTGATCTCAGACAATTTTGCCTCATCTTCCTAGATATTTTGGGAATTTTAGAGTCTTTGGGTGGACTTTTCTGCAACAGCTAGCCTCTCTGTTCCCCTTGGCCTGGCTGCTTGCAGATGTAGGCAGATTTGTACTGCTTTGGAGACCTGACTGAGGCTCCACAGTAGGAGGTTGGAGCCCAAAACTCAAATAATTGGCACAAACAGATCAGTACTCCATCACGTGGTGCATAACTCATGAAGAGAAAGCCAAGTGCTCTGAAGTGAGACTCTGCCCGCATTAAACACATAGGGCCTAGAAGAACCAGGCTCATAATTCAGGCACTTCACTGGGGTAAGTTCCAAGCCTGCTGGAGGGAATGCCATCCCATGGTTTGGGATGCCTCTGCAGGGGCTCTTTTTTTATTTGTGTGTTTCTGTCTGTAGTCTAAATTGTGAATAACTTCATCAATGTTCACTGATGCCCCAGTCCAACCCCAGCCTCCCAGATGTTCCTCTACAGGAGAACAGAAGGGCAAGGGAGCATTGTTTGGAGGAGGAACAAAACACCTAGAACAGAAGCAGTGATGGCTGCAAGTATTAAATCGGAATAAATGACAAATATAACAAAGGCTGCAATATTAATGACAAATCCATGGATGAGAATATATCCCCATAGCTTTGGCAGTTTGGTTCAAAACTGCTTGGAATTCAGGTTTTGAATCCTACTGCATGCTGAAGTGAAGAGGGTGGAAGAATAAGCAATGTGAAAATAGTTTAAAATAGTGTATTAGGGTTTTCAGGGGAGTACTATTGCATTTCATGCCTGAGGGGGCAAATCTACTCTGAAGAAATGTTTTGAAAAAAGATAATACTAAAAAGTGTAATTTTCCTGTCTTATCCCCTCACACCCGTTTTTTCCCTTCCTTGATATTTGTATTAAATATGAAGCAATCAAAGCAGCAATCACACAACTAGAGCGTACACAGACTTTGGAAAAAAAACTACAGGTAGGGAGAACGAATATTTCCAACTCAGTGCCATACCCTACAGTTAATTTCCTTCATTTATGATATCAACTAACGCTTGCAGCAGTCTATCATCTCTGTGCTTGTAAGGTTTGGCATTGTAAAAAAGATCAACGTAGTCACTGTACAGACTTTCTTCTGAGCCTCTTAACTGGGAGGGCTTGTTCAATTTTCTGAGGGCTTGATAGAAGTGTTCGTATGGAATGTTTAACTTCTCACTTGCAGTCTTCTTTGGCAGCTGCTTCTGATCCATCTGTCTGCTAAAAGCACTTTGCAGTAAATGCAGCATGGCTTCTGATGGGGTTTTATCTTCTGCTTTGTCACTGCTGGTGTGTTCTGTGGCCTTGGGTTTTTCACTCAGGCTCTCCAGTGTGGTATGGTCCTAGAATACAGATTAGCATGAAAAAACGGTCAGGTGTCAATGAAAGACTGACTGGATTAAGGCTTGCTCTGGTTGGTGATCTCTACCTATGTGTGGGAAAATGTCATTTTTTTATTCAGGACCCACTTGGGCATCTAGAAAACAAGTAGACCATTGTCAACCAAAACAAACTTTTGAAAGGACTACACTGTAAAAAATATCAAATCCTCCTGCAATATAAGCATTTATAAATTCAGATTCCATTTGGCAGGATACAACACATCATTTTATACCAGTATTTGTCTCAGTCTTAGGAGATAATTCTGGTTGTTTAGCACTCTAAATGAAGGAAACATATGTGCAGTGGTGATGGCAGTTCTGATTGTGCCTTGTACTCTTAGGAAAAGGATGGAACCAGTGTTTCCCTGAAACCTTCTCTGTGGATTAGCTCACCTGAGAAAAAGGCAGTGAAGTATGACAAATGGGTGAGCATAACACATACCTAAGAGACCTTGGAAGGCTAATCCCAAGTACAGGTTCACAGAGCAGTTGATGAGAGGCATAATCTTATTTCAATACTAGTATATGCCTGCGGAGCTTCCTCATTCAAACCAGAACTGCATTTCTAACCGAACACTCATTTTATCTTCATGTAATTTTTACCATGTCCACCCATTTTCTCCTACAGCACCTGCTGAATCCACTTTTACTTCCTTCCAATTTGTTTTTTTGCTCATGGCTGGCAGACCTGGGGACATTTATGTAATGGATTTAGAGACCATTATCACACTCACCTTTCATAACTTGTCTGAGGAAGGTTAAACTATCTGTGCTTTATGGATGTCCTAATTACTTAATGGGGAGACAATTTGATGTGATGGGATTATTTTCTGATGCTGTTGATGTAATCAAGCACTATGAAAATGTGCATTACTACCATCCTGTGCATCCTGAAACCCAGGGTCACCCTGCCTTGTTGTATTTTTAGAGCACTCTTATCTGTAGGGTAAACAGGGACTGCTAAAGGATCTGGCAGCAACAGATCCACTGGGCCAAGCCTATTGAATCAGCGAGTCCCTGATTTTCCTCAAGCCCTTTGTTCCTGAAATTCCTTGCAAACTCACTGGAAGCACTCCAGCAGGCAAAGTTCCTTTAGAATGTGACACTTGTTCTCAGTAGAATTACATAAATTTAGTGTGTCTCTCAGAGGTGTCTTCCTCCCTCCTTCCACCACTCAACTGCATTAGCCACAGGTTTCCTTGCTTTGGGAGCAATTTCCTGTTATCATCCCAAACCCCTTATATTTTGCAATTTGAAAGAGAGACTCATAAAAATATGAGTTGTTGACATGAGCAAAATTATGATATGCACTCAAAACCAATCAGGAGTTAGATGAAATGAATACAAAATAAATATGTGTCTTCTTACTAGGCAAAAAAAGAAAAAATAAACAAATAAACCCACCAAAAAACCAACAATTACTTATAAACTGAAAAACATGTAAGGAATAAATGCAACATAACTCTACCTCTACAAGATCTGTCATCTTTTCCACTCCTCTTCTGTCATTCTGCACAGCATTGTAGGATGTATACACACGTGGCTGCTTCATGTGTTCAGGCTGGGTAGCAGTGCCATGCAAAATCAATTTCCAATTTACAATCCTCCCCTCATTTTGTATTCGTCTGGACTGAAAAATAAGCGTGGCATCAGAATAGGCTCTCAGGACATAAAAGAGCAAAATAGACACTTGAATGCAAAGTACACAGAAGCAACCAAAGCAAATTATCAGGCTTTCAAAACCTACCTATGGAGTATGATTCATAAGCACAAAACCCCCAGATGTAGAAGATTTAATACAATAGCTTAACCACTCAAAATATTCACATTTTGATGCAACATAATTATTAATTCATCATGTAAGCATCAATGGAATTTGGTCATAACACAGAATGCTAGAAGTTATTGAAGTAGTATTTTGCATTATTAGAACTTGTTCACTAGGCTGTTCCTTGGTAATTTCCTTATGAAAGTTACCACTGGAAATGATAATGTGAAATACTATTCTTTTTTATAATGTGGTGTATAACAGCAATCTGAAATACAGTGTGCAGAAGCAAGCAGCAAATGTTTGTTTATAAATTTTGGTGGCAATAGAAACAGAAGTGGAAGTAGAAGTGGAAAGTGGAAGAGAGAACTAGAGAAAAAACTAGAGAAAAAAACCTAAAAGGTCAGGAAAGAGTGTATTATGCCTTGAGGACAAAAATCTTGCTTTATTGTAAGTTTCAGGAAGTTCTCACTTGAAATGAGAGCTAATTTACAAACAAAATGCTCCTCTTAACTTTGTTCCACAAAAATGCATTCAAAGAGCAAGATATCTGTAACCATGGGGCTATCTATAAGCCTGCAGCATTAACGCTACGCTGCTGATAGTAATATTTACTCCTGGTGGCTTGTTCATCTGCTCAGCTCTTGGCAACACCCTCCTGTTTACAATTTGAGGCCAATAGGGGCTGAAGGCTCAGTGTCTAGCAGGAAGCTTTCAGTTTTTGGCAAGATCTGACCCCTAAGGACAAGCTTATTAACAGACAACTTCAATGAGATGAGTGTCTTGATCACTGTCTCTTTGAAGGGAATTATTTTTCAGTTGCCTACCAAGCAGTTTAATTCTGGTGTCTTGCTGTTGTAATCCATATTCCCCAGGTAGCTTTAGTAAACTGATTTATTTCATATCTGTAGACTACTTAGCTTTAATCCTTAAACGTTGTTCAGCACCAGATAGTCTCAGCAAGAAATTAGGGGAATGTATACATCAGAATAGATCACTGAGATCCACACAAAAAATCATTAATTCGAAAGGTTCTCAGTTAATGAAAGCTATGCGCATGGATCAAGAGAAGACTAGATCTATGCTGTGTTCTTTTCTGTAAAAAAGAATTTCCAGTTAACCAGATGTTCATTTTATTTCATATTTCAATCCAAGAATCACAGAAAACTTCATAAAGTGATTAATTTTGGTGATGTGTGTCTGAAAAAAACAGGCATGTCATGAAAAAAACAGGCAGTGAAATGAGAATGGTGCTTTGCATGTAGATAAAGAACAAGAAAATCTGACCTTTTTTCTTTAATCCTTAACCCAGCTGGATATCTTAAATAACCTCTCATTTAGCTTGCTTAATGAGCAGGCTCATTACTCAACGAGCTTTGTAGTGATGAGTGATCATTTAATCTGTTTCAGCTCCCAAACACAGCTAGTTAGCATACAGGCATACTCACCATATCAGTAATTCTTAAAATCCAGGTGCCTGCTGGATTTTCCCCCCATGTGTGGACAGACATGAAGTCCCAGTTCTTGAAGCCATTGGGAGATTTGTCCCTCTCTCTCTCAGCCAGTAAGACAGTGCTGGTCCCTGTGTGGGTACAAGATCAACACTCTGATTGTCCATGCGCTGCCTGCTCCTACTTTTCATATTTGTCAGCTTTGCACACTGCCTAGAGCAGAGGTGACCTGGAAAATACACTGTTCAGCAGTGCCTCCTTTAGCAGTGGCTCCTGTAATTATTTTTGCAGCAGTGCTTAGGAGTGCACAAGCTGTTAGGTCACACCAAGAAGGTACATCTTGTTCAGTGTTCTATCTCTGGCACGAAAAGGTAGTGAATGCACATAAAAGAAGCATAAGGAGAAGATGTCAGGCACGACCAGTCTTTCCCACCGATGAGCTGTTCAAGAAACTTCTGAAATGGAAGTTTAGAAGGTAAAACTCATGCAGTATTATGAAACCACAGTATTGTCATGATTTCTTCACTGGTTCAGGGTTTTTTTTTCATGAGTGGATGCATATTGCTACAGCCTGGTCGTCCAACAGGGTGAAAAATATGCATTTGCATTGTTATTATTACAAAAATGCTGCAGCTCATAAAGCATTTCTGCAGCAAAAGAGGTCCTACTGCACAGGAGAAAATTTGTTTGGCTTGTTTATGTATAAGAAAAAAAGCAAGGGAGAAATATTTACATAATAAGGAGCAGTGAAGCCCCAAGGATCCTTGTCACAATTTATAAATATATTTAAAGGTTACACCATAAATATAGAAAAAGAATGACATACATTTGCTACTAATGCTTTGCAGGAAAGTAGAAAAGCAGCAAGAAACAAGGGGAAAACAATTTAACCATGAAAGCAAAATGATAGTGCAGTGGAGGCAGTAGTACTTGATGATTGCTACCTAGAAACAGAAAAATTAAATCAGCCTGATATTTAAATTCATACGTGAAAGCCTGTCTTTTTTTTCCTTTTAATACCAGTTGATCTAACAGACTTTACTCTTAGTTGCTTATAATATTTCTTTATCCTCTTTTTTTTTTGTCTTATTATGTTGTTTCAGGACATTGCCAAGAAAGCTTGCCATATTCTAGCTCATTTAGTACAGTTGTACTAAGGTACCTAACAGAAACACTTTGGTTTTTTTAAATACACCAATGGGGAGACACATTAAATAAAACCTAAGGAATCAGATATCCTCAGTTTTCCATTAGTCTGCTAAATCACAGGAAGTCTGATAAGAATTATTGATCTATAATCTGCTGTCTGCCAGGAGCCCTGAGGTTTCATAGGTCCAGTTGCCTCTGCGAAAATGTTCTGTGCCTTCATTTTCTGAAGTATGATTTTCAAATCTCTTTCCACCAAAAGAGCCCAGCACAGGTGAAGGTTGAAGAGGGGTCTCTATCGCTGCCTGGATATTTTATCCTCACTGGAGTTGCCCAATGATATATTTAGCTCTCTTTAACCACTGAAAACCACATTTTTTTTTCATGAAGTAAATGTTACACACTACGGCAACACAAATAAAATGTGTCTTTTCCTCCTGTACCTGATGGAGAAACCAGAGTGACATGCAGATCACCTCTACGGGAATACTCAATTGTGGCCTCGAGCTGCACATGCTCCAGAGATGCAATGGAGTTCTCTTGACCCTCGCAGGCTTTTGTGGGAATTTCAATAATCACTTCTTCATTTGCTCTTAATAATCTGTCAAAATTAAAGTAGTTTTTTGATTACCCACAGGGACTCTTGATTCTGGGTCATGAATGGCATGTTTAACAGCCATTTCAGAATGATGAAGAAAGAAGAGTCAATGCCAGCTCAATAAAAAAAAGGTAATGTCTGCTCTCAATAAAAAAAAGGTAATGTTCATGCTCTGCACATAGAGAGACTCTGCATAGCTTTCTCTGCACAGTTCCCATTACTTCCAAACAGAATGGGTTTCTAAATCTCCACATAAATAACTGTAAGTATCATGGGATCTTTGTTTTCATAATGTAACATACAGGACTGAATAAAAATACATAAATAGCAAGTGTGGCATACATCAGTAGTGGGTCAACATTCTGTGAAACAGACAGAGTCCATAAAAACAGTTTGATAGTGAAATAGCATAAATAACAAGATTACCAAGCAGTGACTCTCCAAAACACTGCAATATGTTTCTGCAGACAGACCTTTGTTACAGCCACATGGTATAATTTCAGCCTTTGAAATAGATATTTTTTTTCTGGATAAAAATCTGTATGCCAATGTGCGGAGACAAAAAGGGTCTAGATATCCTTATTGATTAAACAGTTCAAGGACTAATGACAATTAATCTATCTGTTCAGGCTCACTGTGCTGTTGGCATGTGGCTCATAAGACTTTTCAGTGAGCCTTTGACACATTTGTGTTTCATAAGAGAAATGCTGCAGACATTACTAAAGTTAAATATATCACCTTGATTGCAACATATACAAGCCTGTCACAGGAGAAGAATTGCTAAGACCCATTACAGACACTTTTATTTTTAAAAAATCTTTGTGAGACATCAGTATCTTTTTATCTCTCTTCTGATGGTTGTCTAAAAATTCACAGCCTTGCTGATTGGGCTCAGCCTCACAGTATCATTCTTTTATACACTGTCTGCACAAGCAGACATAATAATCTTAGTCTTTGTTAAGGCTTCATGCTAGTAATTTCCATCAGTCTTGCACTAAAAAAACAGACCAAGAAGCAATGTTGCTTGCCTGCCTCTGGGGAATACAGTCTGACAAAGCTAAATTAATCAAAAGAAGTCCCTTATTCCTTTTCAGAGCAATCTGTGAAGAATATGATTCTTCAGGCTTTATTACAATAAGTAACTGCAAATCCTTACCTGGGTTCAAAGCTCTTGTCTTTGACAATGCACTCTCTCTTTTCTGGTACACTTTTCCATCTTTTGGGATCAGCTAAATCCACCAAGGCATTGGCATTAAGTAGCCCAAACCCAAATCGGCTATTGACCATCAGTCCTGCTCCATTTTTTTTCCATCCTGGATTTCCAGCCAGCGGATCATATTCTGAGGTCCACACTACCAAGTGCTGCATATCCCTCCATGTTAGATCTGGGCTGTTTGGAAAAATGTTCCTGGTTAGTTGTTTCAGGGCTATCTATCATTTTTCTCTCAATTATTAGACTCAAACAGAACGTGCTTTGAATGCATATGGCATCCCACTGCTTTATAACCCATAACATTTTGCACTTAACCTCACAATACTGCTCTGGGCAGACAAGAATTCTGTGTCCATGAAGAACAGGTATCTAGCAAGAGTAGAGTGAATCCTCCAAAACAATTCAGTCATTCAAAGTTAGCTAGCAACACTACAATTTTCTACCCATCTTTTTAGAACCTGGGCTTTGAAAGCTGGTTATTTGATTCCATCTGTGACTCACTCTACCCTTTAAAAAATCTAATTTTAATATCTAATATTTAATGTAGGCTCACGTCACCAAAGGGGTGTGCAGTAGAAAATGGAGCTGAATCTACATGATACGAGCATTAAACCTGTGTACTAAAGTGTTTTCTGTGAGCAAAAGTCATTGTCCTGTCCTTAGCTTCCTCAAGGCCTAAATTCTCACTACTTGCTCTGCAGCATCCAAACCTGGCTACTCCCTTCCTGCTCTGACAGACAAGCTTGGGCATCTTCTCTTTTATGCCTTATCACTGGCAGAAATTCTTCTGTAAATTGGCTGAGGCTTAGCTTAAACTCCTGCAGCCCATTGTCTTCAAATCACATTCTCCTGAATCCATGTGCACGCTCACTTTTAGGTGCATCTGACCAGAAATCAGTAAATGCTGTTGCCAACACACAAAATATTCCTCAGTCATCATTATCTATTCACATTGGTTCTGCTTTTCTAGGAACGTGTTGGGGCAAGTAGCTGCTTATTTTTAGTCATCAGCCTGAGCAAGTCTGACTGACAAAAAGTGGAGCTGCAGTATGAGGTAGTGCCTCTTAAAACAGGCATTTTGTGGAAGGCAGTGGGGTGATTGAGAGAAAGAAGTTTCAAAGGTCATGGTGTGACATCTTACTTTGCTTCCAGCGCCAGAGCAAAAATTCCTGCT
>NW_005054468.1:25299-41587 GCF_000277835.1 Geospiza fortis
TGCCAGAGGTGCAGATGCAGAGGTCCCTGTGTGAGTTTCTGTACATTCATTGTGAAGATCAACACTTGTCTGACAGCAAAAAAAAAAAATAAAAAAAAAGAAAAAGAAAAAAAAAAGCATAAATAAACAGTTATAATACTGTGGTATCCATACTCACAAATGTAACTATGTGTCCCTTACTTGGTGCGTATTAATACACTCCTCACCAGCAGAAAAAGTGATGAGTGTTTAAATCTGTTCATATTTCAATCCACTCCTTTTACTTCAACTATAATTTTAGTATCAAAACGTTTTTTGTTGGAACAAAATACTCCCACTCTGAATATCTTATTTTAGTCTAAAGGTTTCACAATAAGTGTTTCAGGCTTACTGGTGATTCATGAAAACAGATCATTGTGTTGGGCCTAGAACATTCAAAATTACTGCTTACTAGGAAATTACTCATAGGATTAGCATTGGTGTTCTGCTCCCTCTTCAGCAGAAGAACTATAATTTGTAATGAATAAACACCAAACTCATCAGCCCATTTTTCTAAGTCCCGAGTATAAAGAGAAGCCACATAGTAAGGAGTTATCTCCAGCTAACTTGGAATGACGCTGTTTTAATCCCCATCAGTGCAGTGCATTGTAAAATTAACATCTACCAGGGCTGGACAGAAATTACAGGTATTTCAGCACTATTGTGCCACAGCAATTTTCTTCAGCAGAGTTAAGGAAGGCACACAGACTGGTATGCCTGCTTGCCGAGTTTGGAACGTTTGGAGGCACTGTTGTTGCTGTCTCTTGCATTAAAAATATAATGACAAGGTATAACAGCAGCCCTGACATCACAGGTTTTATTTTTGCTCTGAATCTTTCTTTATTTGCCCTCTGTGAAGAATAGTGCCATATCAAAGCATGCAGAGACCACTTTCATACACAAACAGTGCTCACAAACCGCAGACAAATTCAACATGTTGGTTTAAGTGCATCAACACAATGACTTTGTTTAACCATAGCTTTAAGGTAAAAGAATAGAGGAATACAATCATCTTTTGGATTTCAAATCTCTTAAGGTTTCCAGACAAAAGCTCTAAGCACATAACACATAACATAAAGCAGGCACTGGAAGCCAAGCATTTAAGAGGTTTCATTTATTATTTGCATATATCATACCTTTCTATTTGTTCTGAAACTGGTAAAAGCAACTTACTATTCTTTGGTCAGTGTAATCCCCGCTGCTGTATGCTGTGGCCAGAGTTGAAGAGCACTTCTCTGCATACCAGGGAGAAAGCCCTTGCTGAGAAGCACTGCTAATGGAGATGGTGTAGATGCTATCAGTGTAACCATCACAGTCACAGTTGTCACCCTGACGACCTCCATTCCCTGAGGCCCACACGAAAATGGAGCCTTTCCCATTTCGACCCTAGGGAAAAAAAAAAGAAAAAAAAGGGAAATGAACGGTTATCAAAGAGATGTCAAATCTCACAATGTATCCTTAAGAACTCCTTCCCCCAAAAAGCCTAATATAGCAAACATAGAAGAGGAGCAATACCCATAAGCACTGTAGAAGACAGAGATAGAATAAACCAGCTGTTTGCAATATCCCACTGCTCACCCTACAGCACAACTCTTAATCTCACTGGCCTAGGTTTAGTGCTCCTGAAACAACAGCTTTCCTCAGGTTTTGAAGTTAAAAACAGAGTCAGTGTTCAATGAGTAAATTTTTCGACGTGCTGCTGTTTGATCCTCATCATTTTTAGAAAAAGATGCCTTTAAAAAAACCGGCAAGTTTATCAGGGCTTATTTAATTTTCCCTTCCTGTACTCACAGAGCTGTGGGTTAGGAGTATGAGTGATGGACACACTGAAAACCCTCCCTTCTCTCACAGATCTGTGGGTCAGCATCCCCAGCCTCTAGGCACAACCATGTAAAACATCACAGCTATCACAGCAGAAACATGCGTCATTCTGCAGTCTTAAGCTCTACTCATTCTTCAGAGGAAAAAAATACGTTTCATGTGACAAGCAAAATTTCATGTGTTGTTCATTATTAATATATGCACATTTAATATTCCACAGTGGTTGGAATACAATTTTTTTTTAATCATTCCACTCAGGTGAGATTTGAAGTTATTTATGCAAATGATAACATATTTGCATCACTTAAAACATTAAGAGCAAAGAGAAATAAGTTGTACTCTGTGACACAAGCTTTAAATTTGGAAAAATAAGCCGCATCAACTACAGAAAATCATATCGTATCTTTGAGAATAAAGGCTGCAGTCCAGAGAAGCACTGGTGTTTCCCAGCACCTGCTCTGACTTCACTTAGAGTGATGGCAAGACTTCCTTGGCTCTTCAGGTTAAGCCCGTGCTCAGGTGCTTCACCAGAGCAGCTGTGAAGGATCCAGGGATTAGAGTTGTTGTCAATCCCGGCACTGGCTGACTTTAAGCAGGATGGAAACCAGGCAGACCTTTGCAAAAGGAATCCTTGAATCCTGAGAGACAAATGGGTAAATTTGCTCCCCATTAGATATAAAATAAGCTGCAAAATAGATACATTCTCCACCAAAGATCCTGCCTTTTCAGAGTAAGATCAATTAATATTTGTTGCCTAATTTTCACCTTTAATTTTCCCTCTGCTCTTGCTACCTACCTATGAGCATATAACCTGTTACAAGCTCTCTCCTCTGTCTCCATTATTCCCTCATATTGTCTTTGTCAGCTGTCAGCATTTAAATTGTTCTCTCTTTTTCTTCTCTGCCTACTGATGTTAATTGCCCTTTATACAAAATTTTCTGTTTGATTGTCCTTTAAGCTATTTCTCTCTTCTCCCCTCTATGATTCAGTCTTCCTCTCTTTATTAGTACCTGTCCATCTTTAGATATCTTTTTGCTTCACTGGCAAGAGCTAGAATAGTTTACTGATAAATTCATGGCAGCTCTCATTTTGCACCTATTTATCAAACAACAGATCCAAAGAGTGTAACATGAAAAAAAGAAACCCATAAAAATATTGCTCCCAGTACTCCTCATCATGCATTTGTACTATTTTCATTTTAATTGGATCATGACGTGCACCAATTTATAAATTAATGCAATTAGCACGATACAAGCTCATCCGCAGGGTGCTAAAATGCATCACTATTTCACAGAGCAAAATATTCATGAAGCAGGAATTTTGCATTAAATTTTATGGGCTTTCAGTGCAGAAATCCAATTACTGTTCAGTGTAAAACAAGCAGCAGAGAAGGGTGGGTGTAGGGTGAGACCAAGGCAGCAAAACTAAGGATGTAAAAAAAAAAGCTTATCCATGGAGACTAGCAGCTAAAAACTAGTTTAGAAAGCCCTAATGGTGTTTTCTCAAAAGTCCTTTCTGGCTGGAAATTTCTCTCACCTGTACTATTAAAATACATTATGCCCAAATATATTGAGCAAAGACAGCACAAAACATTTTCATTTCTTCTCTGATGTGAACCATTTTAAAATTTCTTCTCTGCCAAATTTTTTTGCTTTATTTTTCCCTGAAGCATCATACCTGGTTTATCCCATACTCGAAAGCCTTCTGTGCCAGTCTCCCAGGTCCCTCCACAGTTTTGCCATCATCATTAGGGCCCCAGCTTGCACTGTAAATATCCACATGTTCTGGGTTGAAACCAATTGAGCTGGCCTCAATAGCATCGGTGACTATTCCATCCAGCATCCGTATACCTTCACAGGGAAAAGGAAAAAGAAGCAGACTGCATTTACTTTCTGTTCCCTCCTCCTTGTCTTAGTTAACTGGTTTTAATGTTTCCAGTAAAATTAAGCCATAAGTACTGCACCCACAGCCGGCTGCTGTTCACATGAAAAGTATTGAAGAAAGCTCCTGTCAGTGTAAAACAGATTTTATTTGCAAAGCTCAGTGTTTCTGTATAAAAAAACCCACCACAAACCCCTTAAAATCTTCTTAGCCTCCTATTTATTTTTTCATTCCTTCTACAGAGACCAAAGAAGATGTCTTGCTTACTGTTCCTGTTTTTTTTCTTATTGCATTCTCTTTCTTCCTCCTTCTTCTGTCTTAGATCTGCAACAAAGACTTCCCAAGCTGCTTAAATGCCACTGAAATTAAATAGGTTTTATCAACATTAATTTATCTGTAAGAGTTCTAAGAGTTTTAGTTCAAAGATGTAGTTCTGAACGTTCTGACCAAAGCACTTGTCCCTAGCAGTCATTAAAGGTTTTCCTGTCTCTGTGATGCTGCAATTTCACCAGCTCTTCAATCTCCACCACAGAAAAAAATAAAAACCTCACTGTTTTTCTTCTGCCACGTTTTTTTTTTCTGCTGTGAGCAATCCAGAGATATCTAGTCATTAACAATTTATTAGGAGCTGCATGATCTAATCTCCTTCAGAGCAAGCCTGAACTCAGTGGTACTTAAAATTCAGGTGCAGGCAGTTGTTCGTCCGCACTGGATCCTTTGCTGTGCAAAGCCACAGCTCTGCAGTGGGGCTGCTGCTACTGTCCAATGCTGGAAGACAGCAGAAAAAGCAGAAATCTGGCAAAATTACTGCTGTGGCATTACAAGCAATAAAAATGTCTGGGTTCCCTTGGATTTGGCAGGTTAGTACTACAGCAGCTGCACCATTGCTGGCAGTTGGTGAATTATGACTACTCATTTTCTAGTATTTTCCACAAAACGGGGATTTTGCCAAAGCTCAGCAGGTAAAATATAGCCATTCTATTAAAAAAAAAAAACCAAAATACCCAGCAGCAAAAAACCTCCAACCTTAGCCTTGCAGCTCAGTGTCTTGTTCTTTTTTTTATGCTATCAAGAAGAGGAAAAAAAGACTGCAAGCATACAATTCTTTTCCTGAATAGCTGACCTCTTAATACCTCCAAGATAAAGCTGAGCTTTATTATTTCATATTCATTAGTGCTAAAATCAGACAAAGGAGTTAATCCGCTCTACCACAGCTGCTCCACTATCACTCACAAAGCTGGGAAAAGCACCGAGGTATATCCTGTGCCTCAGGTACTAAAAACACCACTTACCCAGGATTGTCTTAAACTCAGAATGGTTTGAATACTCTTTTTTTTCTGTCGGCTCAGAATTTCCAGATTCTCTCATGCCAAGCAAAGATCTGTCTGTGTGAAAGCGACTGCAAGCCCCCGGTGAGAGCTTGCAACACAAAATGAGATAGTGGGAATGTGAGGAGCAGTGTGCACATACTTCCCACAGAAAAAGACAGACAAGTCTGCAGATAAATAACATAATAAGGGGAAAACAGAACAAAACAAATCAAAAACCAGAAAACGCCCAAGAACTATGACTCCACACTGATGAAAACAGCTCGAGGAAAAAATCACTGCCTTGCCTTCCTGATCATCAGAAATCCTGATTGCTCAAGTCAACTCAGGGATTTGATGACTGCAGTGATATTCCCGTAAGCAGACTCCAATTACGTCCTCTTGCATAAACTCTTTTCTATTCTTGCTTCCATCATCAGTCCCGCAAAATCAAAAGCAGGCAAAGCCCAAGGTAATTTCAGACACACATATATGTATCTGCCTGGCAGAAGGGCTATTTTTAGCAACACACCACTGTGCACGAACTCTCAGCCCAGTCCTTTGTAAAATGGAGCTCAATTTAATTTCCATGGCAGCACCATGGAAATATCATAACACAGTGGAACGGTCAGGTATGCATGAAAATACTCTGATTTATACCAGAGGTGGTCAATACACTTTTCTCAGCTCTACAAAGACCAAGAGGTGAATGCTAAAGGGCACTGAAAAGTGTCACTTTGAAGACTGGCATGAAGAGTATTTTTTCTTCACACAGTGCACAGAGAGGCCCATGGTACTCACAGCCACAAAGTATCGGAGAGGCTAATCAGTGTTGCAGAACAGGGCCAGGCATTGATATGACTGGAGAGAACACTCAGGATTGTTAAACTCAGTACTTTCACAGAAAACAAACAACAAAAAAAATCAATGGAATGTTTTGTTTTACCCCTCAAGGCGAAGTTAAACCAACCTGTGATGCTGAAGGTTGGAGAGCAAGGTATTCCACATTGTCAGGGTTTCTTTCCCTGAAGCAGATATTGCTGACTATCAGAGACAAGTGGCTGTGGACCACTGGATTTGTCCAAAATGGCAACTGCTACAAGCAAACAGCCACTTAAGTCATCCTCAACTAATGCCAAGTACAAGTGGGCTATGTGTCATTTCATTAAAAAAAAAAAAAAAGGAGAAAAACCAGCCTCTGGAGAAATTAATCCTGTAGAGCTTGGATCATCAAAAAAGCTTCCAGTGTTTAGCCACTCCAAATTTATCTGAATCTTTTGAAGACTTCTCTTATCTTTCACTGCTCTTTGAACACATTTTTCTTATACCCCTGTCTGGGTGTTAATCAGTCTGGTCACTTCTAACAGTTCACAATTTCTTTCAACTTCTCCATTCCTCCTCCTCCCCCACCCAATGTATGTTGCTTGCTGGCTAATATGGATTGCTGGACTGCTTTTCCTGCTGTTATTTCCCTTTTCTAGATAAATCATCCTGCACAGATCTGTAGCTTGCATTTGCAAATGAGCGCAGATCATATGCAAATAGCTGTGGAAGAACTTCCTCAGTAGATGCAAGAGCCTTAAAATATGGGCACAGTGGGAGTTCAGACATCTTTGCAGCTTCATCCATTTTGCCTTCCTTTGAAAACCTGGTTTCTTCATATTATGAGTGAGATATTTTATTTAAACAGATCATGACAGCATAATGCATTATGGCAATGGCAAACTGCAAAGCTGACATCCATGACAGCTCAGTGGAGTGACTGGGAACTGAAGAAACACCAAGCTGAAATGGTGGGAACAACAGTTATGGGTGTCAATTGCCACTCGTCATCCTGTCATTTAAAATGAAAAAGAGGGAATAATGGAAAAAGGAGGACTGTACAAATAACTTCCTCTGAGCTAAATAACCATTTGCAACTGATACTTGCATCATTATTATTTCATAAACAAGTAGCAGATTGAGTCACTGATTAAAAAACAAAACAACCAGATTGATTGGTGGGCAAGAAAGACTTTACTTGTTTTCAAATTTAACTCGTGGAGACAGTAGAGAAGGAAAGTGTTGAAACAAAAAGGACAGCAGTTTGCATGACTTGACTGACATGACCTTTTGAATGTGATTGTGTAAATGGAAACAATATGCTGCAAATATCGATGTGTATAATTTTGTGTACTCCTACTTTCACTCTACTGAACCCCTCTCCTTCCCTGGATAAACAATAAAAAGTAATTAATCCTTGATTCCTTAAAAGATACTGTCTTAACTCTAGGTAAATTATAAATTGTTGCTATTATTATTGTTGTTGTTGTTGTTGTTAATATTATTAATTGTTGTTACTATTCTTCACATTATGATTATTAGTTTTATTACTATCATCATAATCATCATCATCCCACCTATACTATTGCTGCTCTCATTACATATTCTATCTATTCATAACCCAATTCCAGACTTCATCAAAGAAATCCTGTCATGTACAGGTGTCACTCAGCACTGTTGCCAGACAGGATTTTGAAGCTTATAATACTTCAAGATAAATGTTTTCCGAGAATGACCAATCATTCATATTTCAGATTAATGCTATCTGGCAACGCTCAGCATCTGTCTTGTTTCCATTCATATTAGACATCTAATTATTTTTGTTTCCTTACCTCCAACCCTGGAATTGTAGGCTACTCCAACTCCACATTTTCTGTTGTTGGCTTGCATGGCAATTTCCCCTGCACACCGTGTCCCATGCCTGCATAAATACAGCAAGAATAAAGAACACGTCATAACAGCTTTCTTGCATTGTACAGGAAGACTCGTCAAGGACCTTGATTTGTTCAAATTCTTCCTTTCAATTAATGCAATGCCATTATTGAAAAGCTTTTGAGTTGTATCTACATGATACAAAAATACTTACTTCTCCTAAGCTTCATTAAATATAATTTTACCTACTTAATGCTCAAAGGAACATTTCCATGAGACGATAAATGCTTTCTTTGATCTCACTGCAGATATTGGTATTTTAGTAGAGTGAAAAAGTGGCATAAAATTATGGAGCTAAAAATTTATCTTTAGACAGAAATATTATACAAATATTTTTTAATCACACATTTAGATATGTCTTTTCTAAATCACAGCATTTATTTAGGATTTCAGAAAGTGAGCCTTTAAAGTGTCCCTGTTTTTTCTTGTAGCAAACTCTTTTCTATGCAACTGTTTTGTTTTTTTTCCATGGGTGATTCTAATTCCTCAATACAGAAATCCTTCCCATAAGTTTCAAGGTAAGAGCATTGTATTATGTAATGCTACAGATTGTTATTCAGTGACATGCTTCAATGCTTCTGGGCTGAATTCCATTTACTTATTAATAAAGATTAGAGACAATACAGGTAGATTTAAGAGATAATGACATCATAACAAGAGGATAATGGCTTCCTTCTCCAAAATAACACTGTAACAAAGAAGAAATGCCATTTTTCAAATGTCTTGTTCGTGGATATATTATCCTCAGACTGATCTTTCTTTTTTTCCCTTATGCAATGATTTATGTTGTGAATGCTACGGTATTGTCTGATAGGAAACAGGGAACCAATGCACCAGTTTCTTGCTATCTGTAGAGAGCAGTGGCATTCTAATTTGTTTAAGAAATTGACTGTTTTGTGTACCAGCTTCTAGGGAGGTCCCTCCTGTTCTCTTTCTTACATACAAAATCCATAACTGGACTATGATGGACATCTCCAGGTCTGACAGACCCATCAAGAGACTCTTTTTTTTTTTTTTTTTTTTAATTCCCAGTGCAAAGCAGAGAACTGAAGTAAAAATATACTTTGGAAGCTATAATTCCAAAAACAAACAGAGACACAAGAATAGATTATTCCCTTCACCTTGCAGAAAAACCTCAGCGCCTTACACGTCACACAAAGAAATTCAGGACATCATAGGGAGATTACAATTATGGAGTTCTTCATCTGGGAATTTTATCCCAGTGTTTATATCAATGTTATGTGAGAATGCTCCTGCAAACTGGAACACAGTTCTGAACATCCAATAGTAATTCTTTACATTGAGGGCAGCTGAGCACTGCCACAGGTTGCCCAGGGAGGTTGTGGCCTCTCCCTCCTTGGAAATATTCAAAAGCCATCCTGATCATGCTGGGCAGCAGCCTCTAGAGCTCCCTGCTTGAGCAGATGACCTTCAGAAGTCCCTTCCAAGCTCAAATATGCAGTGATTCTGTTATACAAATTCTTCCTCTTGTAAAATAATTGCCACAGGACACCTACACAGAAATTTCTCCATTTGTATCTTCTAACACACAAACACTAATGTTTTGTTCTCTTCAGACAGCTGTGAAGCTACTCACTTGTTTTCATTTGTTGGGTCATATCTAGGAAAGGGATCATGATCATTGTCGTTGAAATCGTAACTTGCCTTTGGGTCCTACATGTAAAAAAAAGCAGAATTATTCAGACAACTAGAAAAGGCATTTCTAAATTGCTAACAAAATGGGTCCTAGAGTCTGTATTTGTTTACTTGATGTGCCTCATATTGGCAGCAATCAAGCTGGTAGGATTTGATTGCCATTAACAATTCCATAACTTTTTCATGGAGTTTTAATAATTTATCATTAAACCACTACATACAAATGTGTCTGGGAACTAAATCTACTGCAGGAAAAAACAAAACAACAAAATATACACCCCACTACCATTGCTAAGTGACATTCAGCTTCCTGTGACACAGACCAGGCTCCAAATCATGCCTAAGGCAAGTATTTCAGTCTCTGTACTGCAGGAGCTGACTTACAGAACAGACAATGAGCTGGGGAAGAGTGTCTGTTTATCAAATTTACAACTGGTTAATCTATTCCACAGCATTCTAATGCTCAAACTTACATAGTTAGCAAAGATGTCAGTGTGATTCCACTCCAATCCATCATCCAGGACTGTGATGACGACTCCCTTGCCTGTGAATCCTTTCTGCCACACAGGAATAACATGGAGATCCAGTTTGGGCAGGGATGGAGTAATTCTTGTATCTTGCTGTGGGACAGAATGGATTCAAATATTTCAACATTTTATCCATTTATACCAAACAGTTCCAAAGTCATATTCTAAAGATGCTGTAAACAATCTCAGCCAGAACTTCGCTCAAATTTTGCAAATACAAATCAAAAATTAATTTCATCAAATACTTGTGGGACTGAAAGATTAACCGCACTGCTCGAATATCCCTGATGACCAATCCTAAACAAAAACCACCTTGTATTTTTGGTAAGTAGGCAGCAGAAACTGAAATGAGTGGTGGGGATGCACTGATGGACCTTGGAACACTGGGTTAATAATCAGACCGGCTAATGTTTGTTCTTTCCATTTGATGGGGAGCCAAGACAGTGCCCGCAGTGCAGTGAGCTGGATTTCCTCCAAGTGTATTTTCTCCTTGGATGTTAAAGTTAGCCAGAGCAAAATAATTAATGGGTAAAACAATTAAGGTAGTAGTTTGGTTGGGAACAACTGTGTTGAATCACAATTTTCTCTTTACTACCCTCATTGGTGTTCCTGTGGCAAATCAGGTGGAAGTATGAATCATGTATAGCCTTCTCTTCCACAGCAAGTTTTTTGAAGAGTATCTCCTAAATGGGTCATTTTCCCCCTCTAATGCTAAAGGAGCAGTATATACATCTAATTTAGAAAACATGCTTACAGCCCCCATAAAAGCAGAGATGTAAAAAGAAGCACTTTCTTTCTGCTTCTCTGTGCACAATTATGTTAGCTGATGGCAGGTTTTCTGTATGTCTTTGTTTCCAAAGAAATACTGCATAAAATACAAGGCTCAGGAAAAGAAATTTGTTAATGGGGATAAAATTTCTTTCATATTTTGCTATCTGTACCTGACTGCTTCCATTCAGGAAATTATTTGAGATTTCAAGCTTTGTTCTCTTGAATCCATCAAATAATATTTTTTCCTGGTGATGTGTGAAGGTACACAGGATGGAGCCAAAACTGTTGCCATCAAGTCATAAAAATAAGGTAATAGTCAGTTATTCACTACAAGGCAAAGAACATATTTTGGAAGAAAATGTCTAACACTTTTATGCATTTAATCAGAAAAATTCAATGTTCATTGTGAACAAAGCTAAGCAGTATGTTTTTGTTTCTCATGTGTGAAAACTTAAGGGAAAAGTAGTGAAAACCATAAATAGGTGGGAAAAGGAACTAAATCTCCTGGAGAGCAGAACATTGCCAGGTTTTTTTTCCCTGACTGCTTTTATGAATCATGTGTGTGTTTGTGTATTTGTCTAATCATGGAAATGTCCTGCTTTTTTGGATACAGGCAAGGAAGCAAACAGATATTCTGCATCAAAGAAAAGCTAAATTCTTACAGAGAACAATATTTTTTCTGTTCTAAAGAAGTCTGCAGGAATCTTCATGGAAATATTTTATGCTATGTCTATAATTCATCTTCCCTAGCTCAAAAGAAGGAAAGCAGCTTAGAGTTTGGTATGATTTCTCTAAAATAAGCTGAGGAAATGTATTTCCAGCCACTCAGGCTCCATTTGTGCTTGACCTTTCTTTCTGATTTGTTATACCCACCTTTAATCCCATCCCTATTCTGAGTGAAAGCAATGAATCCTAGACCGAAGGTACAGCTAGATGCACAATGGAAACACGGGCTCTTGGAAGAAAGCACATAAAATCTAAATGATCAACTGTATTTCTCAATTGACACATGCAGACAGAAACTGTGGAGCTCAGGAATTTTTTTTTTGCCTGAGGTTTTGAGCAGGTGAGTGAGCTTTAGAGACCCTCTAACATATAAATGCTAGTCCATATAGCTGAAGGTGCTTGTCACATGCATGCAGATGCTTTTGTTTTCATCTGGTATATGTATCCTGCACTACTAATTTTAATAAAGAAAGAGATGGCCAGCTTCAGATATGGTAATGGACTTCTTACACAAAAAATCACAAATATTTTAAAATTATCATTAAAGTGGTTTTTAACTGTGAACAATTAGTGATATAATCTCCCTCCCCCATAGTAAATAGCAGCTGGATTGGCATCCAGAATCTTTGTAGAAGTGACATTCCACAGAAGAGAGAAGGTTGCCTGAAAATGTTATTTACAGAGATCACTCATTTTGACAGCATATGCTAACAAAAGAGAGTTTTCATTTATTCCTCTCGGTGAAACCACTCTGATACCAGTAAAATAATGCAGCTGGTGGCACAACAACCTTTCCCAGTTCAACAGGGCAACAAATTCTTACCAGATACCACTGCTGATTCCACATAGGGTCGTTGAAAAGGCTTTCAGCTGAGTCTCTCATGGCGGCACGCTTGGTTCGCTTTTTTTCATACTGCTGCTCTGCCCATGACACCTGCAATTATTTGTAAAATTATGATAAGTGAACCTCTTCAATTTCGGACTTTCTTAACCTGGAGTATAAAGGCTTTCGTCTCACAGAGAGATTTTGGTGCCTAAAGCAAAATGAGCAGCATTCAGTACAGAGAAGAGGATTATTTAAACTGTAGTGCAGTGAGATTTAGGGGAGAGAACTTGGTGAAATCACAATACTGTAGAATCAATTCACAGAAAATCATTAAATACAAGTTAACAAGGAACTCTTGTGGGTGACACAAGTCAGGTTTTTACAGCAAATAAAACTGTGTAGTATGGCTAGAAGGTCATCTAAGCAATGGTGCTTACTGCAACAAGGAAAACCACAGCCGGCTTCTTTCTCCTACTTATCATTTATTCACTCTCTATTGGGAGGAAAAGGTAAGAAGAAAGATTGCCTCTGGCTTTAGACTAGCAATCATAATGATGCTGTTACTCACACACCAGCTGGACCTCCAAGTCTCCTTCCTAGTGGTGTTTTGAAGAGTGGTCAATTAGCAAGCTATGAATATTGGACTAACTTCATCACCAGCATAATGCCACTTAAGGCAACTGAAAGCCAAAATGCTTCAGTGTGCTTTGATAAAGCTTCAAACGAGTTGCACAGCCTTTGTGCATAGACACAGCAGTCTCTAAGGCTCTAGGTTGTATTTTAAATGTGTACTGCCCTTGAATGCATTACTGAACCCAGTTCAGATGAAATCCTAGTGATGATGCCTATCTTTGTGCTGTGTGCTCTTCTTGGAAAGGGAATAAAACATTATTAGTTTTTAGTATTTAGAGTATGATCACTCTGACGCAGATATGGTTGGTCCTTTTCATCCCAAATTCCAAGCAGGCAAAGAAAATTCAGGTTCAGTAAGACTGCCAAGATCCTGTGACAAGCCTCATATGGAGGGTGTCTTGGATCCAATCTTTTACTTTCAAGTTCTGAATAGATTCTGTTCCTTTTATCTACTGTGATTGAGCAGCTTTATGATCCTGACATCTATCACCATATATGAGATAATAGTGACTCAGAAGTTATGATTAAGAAGTATGATTTGATTAAAATGCAATTTTGTAATGAAAGCCTAATGAAAATTCACTACAAGAACATAAATCCCCTAAAATGGTATCTGCATTAGGCATGTTTATGATTCTCTTTGCTATATATTTAGTCCTAAACCCCCTACAAACCTTGGTCCTAGAAGATGAATATACCCATGCAAGTGTGGGTATTTTAAACTCCTCTATTGATATCTCAGGCCATACATACTTGTGCACACGTTGGAGTAATTACCTCCATCTCTCTTCCCTGCCCACAGCAAAGCTTGACCTCTTCACCACCCAACAGTAATTAGCAGTTGACAACTTCCACGCTTGTTATTTCTTTTCACGGGGAGCAAGTGCACTGAAGGGAAATGAGCTGAAACTCCCAAGCACATATGTCAGGCAAACAAGCAAAACATTTGTCACTCAGCAGCTGGGTGAGGTTCCAACCATCCTTCTCCAGCAAAAGCTGAAGGCCCCATGCCAAATCTCCAATCACTGACACATAAAGCAGTAAAAAAAAATTTCAGTTCAAATCTACTTGCAAGAAAATAAATTTGGAAACTAGTGCAAATACTAGAAGAAGGTAGGTAACCAGATAATTATATCCCTTCAATGTATTCACAGCCTTTATCTGTTTTACAACAAACACTATAGGAAGCAGATAAATATTCAGATTAGAGCCAAGTTTTACCACAACTTTCACACTTAACATACCGTAAAATTCATGAAGGCGTTATACAAACAAAAACAGGATTCCCTTTTCTCTCTCTTTTTAAAGATTGAATCTAAATCTTTTTAAGCAGGCTGCTGCTGAACAAGAGCAGCTCCTCAGTGCAAAGGTCCCTGTGTAACTACACAGCATGACAAGATTGCTTTGTGTTTATACACTTACATAATGCATAATTACATCTCATTTATGCACGGAATTAATTTACATACTGGATGGTAAATAAAATGGAAATGGGAGTAAATTTAGCAAATCACCTGCAGCAGTTTGAATCTAAGAATGCAAGGATGCACTAATGTCTGGTAGCAATATAACACAATCACTTCCATTCTGCTACAGTTTTAGAACGTGATGCATTGAACACTCTCATTCTTCCATGTGTAACAGATTCATTTATAAGCCCAAAAAAGAGAGAGACCGCACCCAAAATGCTGATCCTGAACACTGTATTACAATGACATGGAACATGTGGTCATATAGGCATAAATTGGAACTAGTTTAGACTGAATCTGCAGGTTTGAACATCCCCAAGTTGGGATTATTTCAACTTTAACTGTTAGACTAGTTCCTGTTATCAAGGAAATAGATGAGACTGTACACTTTTGAGACAAAACAGGCAAAACAAACACCCTGTCTTGCCACACAGAATATTTCCTCCTAGTTGACATTTGCATCTAAACCTCCAGATAGAAGATTACTCATTCTGCAGTGATTTGTCCTTATATGATAATTTGTTGGTTTTGACAACTACGTTACTTCATGGTTTGGACAGCTCATATTGTCACAATGATTGTTGCAACAATGCTGATCTTAAAATCAAATGCTGTTGTTGTGACATTTCTCAGAAAATAGTTTGTAAGAGAGGCTGACAGCTTTCTGGTCTGCTCTTTAAATTTGTCATGCACCTCAGTTTTTCATTATGGTTGCAAACAGAAATGCTTCTCTCTGAAATAAAGCTGGACAAACGAGGGGTCTGCTCCACCAGTGGATTGTACCTTAGACCCCTCTCCAGTTTGCCTGCTCTCTGATTGCAGTGGCAGATCGTTGCAACAAAAGGCTGCAAGTCTGGAATGTGTGATGGATCTTTTGAAAAGGGATTTTAGCTTGTTGTAGAAGCCGATCCAGCAGAACATCAGCCCTTTATCCCTGCTTCTTTTTTTTTTTTTACTTAATATTCAGTCACTTTAAATCAAACCTAATTCACATGGTAATTGCACAGACATGGCCTAATTAAACTTAGTGCATCTATGGATTTTTACTTTGAATCCACCCCCTTGGTTCCCTGTTCACATTTTCTTCAGTGACGCGTCAACATCTGAAATTCCAGTGCTGCACATCTTAAATCTTAATTTGGAAACCTCTTGTAAAATATGTGGTAAGGGAGGGTCAGACTCTGCCTGTGAATGACAGAATAGTTAGGCACGAGGATGGATGGCTGAATATATTAGACTTGCAAAATGAGGAAGGCCTGCCTGTGACCTCTTTACGAAGCTAGCGGTAAGGAGACAGAATTTTTAAAAAATTAAAAAAAGAATAAATTTAACACTTACCCGCTCATCATCAGAAAGTCTCTTAGTGATATGAATAGCACTTCTTCGGGACCGTCTTGGGTGACTCTTATGCCTGAATAAGTAGTGGTTTTTCAGTGATCCAATCTGTAAGACACAGGCGTGCCTTAATTATCAGGAAGCATTTCCCCACTGTGAGCAAGTACCAACAATCAAAACCTGAAAGAATTCACGCTGCCTTAAAGACAAAAAAGCAAGAAACTAGCCTGTAGATATTTTAATCCAAACAAGGAAGCACTCTTCCAGTAACAAGTGCTTCTCTCAGCCTGTGTGCTGATAGGAGAAGCCGGGGGAGTAATTTCATTTGGGCTACTCAAGCGCAGTCATTACAACTGCAGGACTCAAGTTACACAGCACTTGCACTAATGACCACTACACTCACGGACTCACCTCGGCAAGGCCACATCACCAGTTTTATCTGCTTTTCCTGTGTTTCAGCTGGACAGGTGTGAAAAGCTTTGCCTGGCTTCAGACACCTCACTGCAGGGCTGGGTTGTTCAGACACCCACTGTAGCAGCATTTTCACTCCCTCAGCAGCCAGCC
>NW_005054468.1:43002-70630 GCF_000277835.1 Geospiza fortis
TCGGCGGGACGGGGGATGCGGGGTCTGGTCCCCGAGGGTCGGTCGGTGCCGGTGCGCGATCTTTTCCATCGTTGTAGGGGGTCGGTGAGACCGAGCCCGAGCCGAGGTGAAGCAGGAGCAAGGACCCCGCCCGCCCCTCGCACCCATCCCGTCGCGGGTGGGTTTTCTGCCCCCTCTCGCCTCGGTGCGAGGGCACAGCGAGGTGAATTTAGCATTTATTGTTTAATTTGGCTTCTAACCCGGGACACACCGGGCGGCACAGCGTGATTACCGTGCCTTGTCCCCCGACACCTCTGGCACACCACAGACGTGCTGCATTAATGGGCATCCTGCCCACCCTGGTGATGGTGGGCAAATATGTTTATCCTCAAATACAGTTATTAATTTTGTACAATTTCTCGTTTAAGAATAATTTCCATTTTTTTTTCTTTTAATCGCGTCCAGTGGTCTGCACGTTGCACTTTTTCAACGATTACTTTAATTTGTTAAACAGTTATTTACACATTTTCATTTTGCATCTGCATTTCCCCAGCCCCTTCAGTTTTATTTAACATTCCCTCTACCTTTTCCTTGTCTTTTCATGTGCTAGAAAATGCTTCTAAAACTTTCCGGATGTTCTCTAAATGCCCTTTGCCCCTGAAACTGAACCTTTTAGCATCTTCACTTTATGATGCGCTATATTTCATTTCTTGATTCTTCCAACTTTTTAACTATAAATTTTAGCAAGCTGGTTTTAGATCTGTGCTCTAATACTGTGCTTCCTTCCATTTATTATGGAGTGACAGATATGCCTGCCTTGCTCTTTACTGGCTTCTAAAATGGGAAAATAACCAAAACATAAATATGAAACAATGAGGAGAGGAAAATATTTTAAAAGGTCATTGCTTCAGCGTCCGACATCTCATTCCCAGACATCACCACAAGAGTGGATATGGCTCTGGGCATCTCCCATGGACCCACAGGGATCAGGGGACTGCAATCACTGACACTGCTCTGCCAGCTGTAAGAGTAGGAGCCTCAAATAACAGGAATATGAATGGATCCATGAGAGGGGGAAAGGGTGAGTGTGTAGTAAGTGTACTAGAAATGCCAAGAGAATATAAATAAATATTGATATAGAATAGAACACTGATAAAATGGCACTGGAACACCATCCTCTTGCTCACCCACATTTGCTTTCTGCAACATGGTGCGACAACAGGTCAAGGTTCACCAAAGCTGAGGCAGCAACCAGGGCATGCGGTTCCTGTTCATTTTAATTTATTTTATTCTCTGCATGGTTTTCTCAGTGTTCACTGCCAAAAATATAATTTCTTCACTTTCCTGGACAGATGCCTTAAAGATCCCTCTGTGCCATTTTTAGAATTGTTTCTGAGGCTTTATTTAAATGTGGCCACCTCACCAAGCAATTTCTGATTCCATGTGGCTTTTTCCCTGTATGAGTGTTACCACCAGTGGTAACACAAACTGCTTTTTTACCTCTCATTTCTCATCACTGACACTGCAAACTGGCATGGCTTTTTTGCTACATTTTGTGTTAAGGAACTCTGCAGAAATATTGTCTCCATACAGAAATTAAATCTGAGTCATATGTACATATAATGACAATTTATATCCTCAAGTCTTTAAGTAGTATTCAGAACATCTATATCCACAGGAGTGTTTTGAAAGTCTAGGCACTCTTTTCTAAATGATAAATTCATTCACGTGTTTGGTTTTTAGGAAATCCTTCCATGCAGGATGATGGGCTGTGTACAGAGTTCTGAATTGTGCTGGAGAATGAGTCTGTGCCACATGGACTTTGTTATGTCATCCATTCAGGAAAGATGCTGTCCAATGCACTAAATTCCCATCTAATAATAGCACAATAAATAGGAACAGCTTGCTCAGCAGCATCAGGTGGAGTCAAAGATAATTGTTTTATGCTTCATAAACAATTTAGGCTTGTTGTTTATCAGTGAAATATTTATTTAGTCCTTACTGCACCCAATGGTATTCTATCTGAGTGTAAGATCTGAAACAAGGCTGGTTATGAAAATATTATTTCTTCTTTATAACTTCAGTTTAACATGGAATTCAAGGTAGACCTGCTTCCAGGGGATCCACATCCCAGTAAGGATCTGGTGCAGAGGCTTTTTTCAGTGGGAATCATTACATTCCCCAAGCAGAAATATACCCCTGTAGACCTAGGGCATAATATTCTTTGCACATAGGTAAGATATTTACCAATACAGCATGTAACACCGAGGATGAAATCCTAAGTTACAAGGGCCAGGAGTTTACCTGAGTGGGTTTTTCTTCCTTACTGTCAAAAGGCATGCAAATATTTGAGGTTGTTGCTGTGTCTTTTTTACCCACATTTCTGATCCTTCAAAGACCTGTCCATGAAAAGGGAAAAGCCAGGTACTTACACACCCCATTTCCTTGCTTGTTAGTAGACATAACATATTTAAACCTGGTAATCCTTATTCAAAGTTCAAGTCCATAATCTGGAGCCCAGCTCTCTGCTGGCTGCCATGGCACCTCTCCAGACACCTGTTCCTGGTGTGGGGAATATCACTTTCTGCAGCTGCTGCCCTGTGGCTTCACCACCTCCACACTGATGTCCAACAAACCTATCCCTTCAGTCAGAACTGTGCAGTGGGGAAAGCTGGAGGAGTTCAGGAGCTTCAGCACCTCTGAATAGTGGCCAGAGCTCTGTGAAATTTGTCTTTTACAGAGGTGGGAAGCACAGGCATGAAACTCTGCAAGCTGTGAATTGAGAAAGCTGTCAGAGAAATTAAAGTACCCCAGGAAGGGATAAAGTGAGAAAGATGCATTTCTTCTTCTTCTTCTTCGTGCACCTTGTAGAAGAGGAGCGACTGTGTTCTTGCTGAGGCAATTAAGGAAAGAGCAGAGATAAACAGGAGCAGGACATAAGGAAAACGAAAGGCAGGTAAAAGCACCATGTTTATCTGCAGAAAATTCAAAGGGGCTCAGTAGGATGCCGCTGTTTTATCATCTTGTTTTTTTGCAAGTATATTTTGGATGAAGAAAGGTATTATGTAAATGACATTTCCTTTTAGATCAGTGACAATGTAAAAGCCAGACAGAAGATTAATCTCTGATGTCATGTCTTGATCAGTCCATTTGATTTTGTAAGATCAAGCCAAGCATATTTTGTCTACCCACAGAGCTTGCTTTCAATATGTAAGCGGAATTTAGGTTAAAATACTGGTAGCTCTTGATGGGTAAACAATAAACCCTCTCTGTGAGAAACTAAAATAAGTGTGTTTAGGGAGCACAAAGAGCATATCCTGAACATGTTACTGAGTCCCTGCACACACTGCTGGGTTGACAGAGAGAGATAAGACCAGGTCTTGACTCTGGGAATCTTCTACCACCACAGACAACTGAAGCAGAGACTTTTCCTGTCCACCTGCAAGCCTTGCTGTGACAGGAAGAGTGATGCAGAGACAGAGACACGTGCTGGGTGGGACAGATCAAAGCACAGGGATCAACATTCAGCCCAGTCCTAGACTAAGGATCTTGGCTGCTGGGTATCACCAGCCTTTACCTCTTAAGGGTGGCCCTCCAGCTGTTCAGCCACCTTTCTTCTTTTATTTCTCCTGCAAGCGCATTCACCCAGGAGAAAAAAAATCTGTTATATAAAGGGACCGTTGACATTTCTGCCTGTGCCGCATTCCAAAATCTTCCTGGTTTTAACACTGCAAGGCCAGTAGGTCTTACACAGCTGTTGGGAGCTAAATGTTTTTTTCCAACACAAAACTTCAGCCTGTGAGGTATAAAACCAACCGGGAGCTGATAATATTTTACTGTTTCTATTTGGAGGGTCCAATTTGAGGATGTTAACACCACTCAAATGGGAATTTGTGTTATATGTAGCTTTAATTTGCAAAGTCAGAGCACCACATTTTAAAACAAGAGTAGCTGGAAATGCAGTTTGATGCCTGAAGTGCTTGTGGTGGCTGCTGCAGTTTAATTAGTTAAATACTAAAAAGGGCTGTGCTGCTTGTATTTAATTTGGCTGTGGACCGAAGAACACTCTTGAAATCCACTCTTTTACAGTAACACTATTTCTTTTTCTGCAGGAGCCAGCACTACAAAGCAATTGGAAGACGGTATAAAAGAGGCCATATGTGCAGGCAATCACAGAGGATAAGGGGGAACACCTGTTTTCCCATCAATTACAGCCTGCGAGCTTGCGGGGCATATTTATTCTGGGGGCATTACATTTGCTTGGGTAATAGCCCATGACACATTTCCAGTTTTACAGCAGACAAGCCCTGGGAAGAAGCTAATCATGTCTGTACAAATGAAGCACAAACATGCCCTCCTGGCCATACACGTGGTTGAACAAGGGCTCTAATGACACCAGGAGCCACCCGGGGCCAGCAGGAAGCAGTTGGGGAACAACCACCCATGTGTGGCCACCTGGATGGGTCTGTTTGCTCTACAAAGCCAACCCGAGCAAAAAAGCCCTGAGAAAAGGCATGGGTGGGACAGTAGGAGAGGTGGATGCCCTCATGGAAATGTTAATAATCTCCCTATTTGGTAAGAACAAAGTCCAACTCAAGTGTTTTACTGATGGCAATAGAAAGAGGTATTATTGGGGCTTGTATTTTTGTTTGTTTTTTTTTTAATCTTGATAGAAGAAGTGAACAAAGAAAGGAAATATTTTAAGGAAATATTTTAAGGAAATACTTTCTTTTTATTTTTATTTATTTTAATATGTTTATTTTATTTATTTTATTTTAATTTTTATTTTTAAGGAAATATTTTAAGGAAACATTTCATCACTTTTATCTGCAAACCTGACAATTTAAATTTCTTCATACCTGTGTTACATTTGTAATAATATTTTATTTATGGTGATGATTTTATTCTACTCGCTTGCAAGCTCTTCAATAAATCCCTATAGAAGGACGAATATATTCATAAATCTGTTGTTGATTTATTTTAATAACAGCATAATTAATATTTAGCCTTGTTGAAAACATTTCTGAGAATTCAAAATTACTGTTTTAGTTACATGTTTATTTTTTAAGGGGGTGGTTTTGTATGAGTATTTTTAGAAGACTAAGTACATTGATTAATTATTTTAAATGGCTCTTATGCTGTGTTCTTCCTCCTCATGTTCCATTTCAAGTAGGATGAAACAGAAAGGACCGGAAAGAACAAAGAGCATGAATACATGAGAGAAGAGAAAAAATACATGGAAAAACAGATTAAAGCCCATTCAGAGCTATATAAAAACCTACATTTAAAAAATAGCTTGTCCTTTTCTCTTTTTTTAAAAGTAATGAGTGGGTAAAAAAACCAGATTATTTTAGGTTAAAATTTCAGGAAAGCTTTCTTGTTTTCTTTCAGGAAAGCTAGTCTTGCTAAAGAAAAATGGGAGAAACTAAATTGCCAGTGCTCCTTACCAAAGCCAGTACTGGGTCTATAATATACACAGACAAGAAAAAAGAATCACAGAACAGAAGAGGATGACCAACGTTGGAAAAGATCCTTAAGTCCAGCCCAGCACTGTCAAGCCCACCACTCAGCTACATCCCTAAACTTGCTTAAAATTGGTCTAATTTCTTCATAGAGCATCAAATTCCTCTCCTCATCATTTCACTGCCTAAATGACTTAACTTTGGCTTGTATAATCCGAATGAGGAATAAGTCTAACCATCCTCATACTGAAATCAAAACATGTTGGTTTGGCCAATACAGCATCAGGCTGCAGATAAGCCAGGCCTGTGCCTGGGTTTTGCAGTATCTCAAATGTCTGTGCTACACAAGCTGCCCTGCTGGGGGACATCCATGATTTTGGGTGTTTTTTGATGTTTTTGGATGCTTCCAAGGGCTGCTTGTTTACCTTTATCTAATAACTCAAGCACTGCTTTCCATCAAATTCTTTCAATCTGGCTTCAAAGGTGCAGGAGTTTGGGCTACTGAGGTACCAGCGACAGCTGGAAAATATTTCTTTAAATATTCTTTGAGTCTAGGTTCAGCTGTGATAAAGCAATGCCATTTCAAATGAAAACACTGAGCCCCATCCAAAGCTGATAAACACCCAAAACCAGTCCTTCTGTTTGTGTGTCATGCATGTGGTTGGAAGCATTTTCACCAGTCCTGTGGCAGCCAAAGCAAACACCATTTTTAAGGGTAGGGTATGCATTTTAGAAAATGCTTCAAAGATGCAGCAGCAAATTCAGAGGTTTTCCACAACACATGGTCATGCACCTCTCCATCTAAATCTGTCCCATGGAAGGTTCATCCAGGAACTCCAGGTTCTACTGTCTCCTCAGAAGAGACTTTTCCTGGACCCAGAAAGGAATGCCAAGTTTTTTTCTTTTATATCATGGACACACTCATCCCATTAATGATGCCTGGCTCTTGCTGTGCTGAGCCCTGCATCTGTTCTACTGCTGAATCCTTTCCCCAGGGGGTTTCCCAGAGGAGTTTTCAAAAACCTTCTGCACCACAGGAAATATAGGCCCAAAATGACAGAAAACCCCAAGGTGTCACCCTAAATAAAAAGAGTATTAAGTGCTAATGGTACAATGTTATTAAATGCCTTCATATGTGTGGTGGGATGGCCAGAACTGCCTGCCAGGCCTCCACCCTGCTGCTTTCTCCCTCATCCTTCCCCAAAGGGTGGTGGGAAAGAAATAAGCAACAGCAGCAGCTCATGGGTTGAGACAAGGACAGGGAGATCCCTACTTGCCAATTACTGTTGCGGGCTAAACAGATACGACTTGAGGGAAATTAATTTCATTTAACTAATTAAATTTAATTGACAATAATTTATTACTGCTTGAAAATAAGGGTAGGTTGGTGAGAAGCAGAGATAAGAAGGAAAACCTGTGCTTCCCACTTCGTGGGCTGAAATACATGATCCTGTGACTAAGTGTCCTGTGCCACAGCAAATGGAGCTGCCCTGATGGGCCCTGATGATCTCTGGGAGATTTCTGAAACCAAGAGGTCTTCTGAGAAGTCTCTTCACCACCCTGTTGGGACTTGGCTGTGTCTTTCCCAGCATTCAGCACCCTTGGAGGGGCATGGTTGGGGCAGGGACCCTGCCATCAATCCATACAGAAGAAGGGATCCCTTCTGAGCAGCTGTCTTCCCCTGCAATTTTTGCTCATGGGCTTTCAATGTAGAGGTGGCTTCACCATCTCACTTTCTCATGCCCTCCTCCTGGGCAGCAGGAAGAACAAGAGGATGGCACCTGGATCTGCTTTTTCCCTCCAGTTAGAAAGAGAAAGGACCTGGACAGGGATTTAAGATAAAGACAAGCAATTGGGAGAGTTAGTGAACCAAACTTGGACTGGAAACAGTCAGAAGAGTGGGATGATTGTGGGGAATATTTTATTGTTGCAATGTTGCAAGGGGCCCAGCACTGGAGTTTTATCATGTTTGTAAATTGGCCACTTTTGTTGGTGTTGTGATGGCATTGCTTTTGTTCTGGTGTGGGGAATATTTTGGTGTGAGGAATATTTTGGCGTGGGAAAGGCGCCTGTGCAGGGGCTCATTCTCTGTCAGGAGCTCATGGAAAGAACCCACACTGGCATGGGCTTATCTGAGGGGCTGCCGCCCAGGGAAAAGGTCTGTGCTGGAGCAGAAGGGAAGTGTGAGGAGAAAGGAGTGTCAGAGGGAATGTTATGAACTGATGACAGTCCTCATTCCTCATTGCCTCACATTGCTTGGGTGGGAGGAGGTAGAGTCAGAAATGGAGGGGTGAAGGGGTGAAGGGTTGAAGGGGTGAAGGGGTAAAGAGGTGAAGGGCTGAAGGGGTGAAGGGGAAAGCTTTTTTAGCTTCTGTCTGGCTGGGATGGAGATAATTTTCCTCGTGGCACCATGTGTGTGATGCATTGCTGTGAGCTGTGCTGCTCGCCCCACACTGAGGTTTCCTCTCTCTTTCCTCCACCCTGTTCCGAAGCAAGCAGTCTGGGAGTGGGATGAAAGTTAAGAGGGGACATGGAGATATTCAAGCTGACCTGGGGGCTATCCCATGCCATGTGATATCAGGCTCAGCATAAAAGCTCAGGGAAAGGCGGAGGAAGATGGGATGTTGGTGATTATGGCATTTGTCGTTGCAAGTGGCCATTAACCAAGCTGAGGCTCTGCTTCTCAGGAAGCAGCTGGACATCTGCCTGCCAGTGGGATTACTGAATGAATCCTTTATTTTGCTTTGCTTACATGGGCAGGTTTTGTGTTGCTTAATAAACTCCATTATCTCAACCTATGACTTTCTTCCCCTCCCTTTGAATTTTTTCCTCCCCAGCAAAAGGGAATGAGTGAAAGGCAGGGTGGATGCCTGGATGCCTGGATGGTGTCAGCCCACTAAAATGTGTCATCAACATCTATAAATTATCACAAAGGCAATGTGCCTGTTGAGATTTGGGATTTATAACATTTGCAATGAAAGGCAGGGGAGCCAAGAGGAGACACGAGATCCTTTCCCCACCTGTAGCGTGTCAGCATCCTGTGCTGCCACATGGAAGGGATTAAATCCCCCACAAGCAAAGCAGAACCAGGAGCTGTCCAAGAAGCGGTGAACAGTGTTGGTGGTACATGCTTTAAGCAGGCAGGAAAACTACTCCTAGATATGTGTATTGGCATTTCTGAATTTACTGTGTAACCTGAACCCATCTCTTTGGATTTGTTTGTTGTTTTGGTTTGGTTTTTTTTTTTTATGTTACATTCCACACAATGTCTGCCAGTTATCTAAGAAATATTTCCTTTGTCACCTACAAAAGTACCAGCTTCATGTGACACTGGATGTTTTAATCTCATCCTGTATTTGAGGAAAGTCCCAAAAGAAGAAGAAGTCTGTATGTCTTAAAAAGCATTCCCCAAATCACCTTTCTTATGCCAAATCATCACAAAAATGTATTCCTCCTGCACAGAAAATATATGTTGGGATTTCCCCAGCTGCCACTGCTGGGTCCAGGGAAGAGCAATCTGCCATCCTTTCCTCTAGGAAGCGACAATTCAGGCAGAGCAGAGAGCCACAGGATTGGGGAGGACCTTGCAGGACAAACAAAGCCAACCATGTAAGTGGAGAAAATTCAGCTCCCAACAAGCTAAAATTAATTCCAGTGACAGTTGAAAACATTAAGCATCATCCAAGATGATGGTGTCTAGCCACAGGCAAAAATGTCCTTTCTGGGGAATACAGTCCCTCAAGTATCATCACAAAAGAGATGTAAAAAGTTAGGAAAAATCAAAGCACATGCGTTTGAAACTTCAGTCATCTCACACAAATGTTTCAGTAGTCCTGCAAAAGCCACCAGATTGGGTGCAGAACAAAAAGTATCTCACCATAATATTGCTGGGAAGCTGAATGGAACTACATAAATAGAAATACTTGGGGTTTCTTGGAATTTTACAGAACGTTTAACAAGCCCCATTCTCTGTAATAAGGTATTAAGGACAGCCTGCTTTTATCTAAGCTGCTTTCCATCAACCCATTTCCTTTGTCTTCAGTTGCTCCTGATGTGTTTGAACAGATGTCACAGAAAGATGTATTTAGTCACATTAAAATCAGAGCCTTTGTTTAGATGCAAGCAAGCACTCCCAGTTAGCTCCCCACAGATCAGATACTTCAGATACTTCAGAACAATAAAATACAGGTTTGTATTTTATTGTTCAAATCTACAAAGGTAAAACAGTTCCATCCAAGATTAATACCAGCAATATTTCCAGAAAAGGTTATCCTGAATCATATTGTTGGGTGTTTTTGTGTTTTTATATAACCCACATGAGATCCTGTTGCTAAGCAGAAAGCAAAATCAATATAGAAGGCAAGCCATACCAGCTCCTCTTTGAATTGCTGTAGACATTTCACTTTCTTGCAACTGCTTCTCTTTTAATGGTTTTCTCCATAAAAATCTGGCTTGACTTTGTGACTAGTATTTTATAGTTCACCATATCCTAGAATATATCACATAAGATATTGTGCTATTTGGCTTAAATGTACCACTTTGATGAAGCTGCTAAGACAGCCTTCATTATTAAATGACCTTCTCTAACTGAGGAGTGAAATAGGATAAATTTTAATTAGAGACTCCTTCAGCTACTCTGCCAGTATCTTTATGTCTCTTTCTCCTCCATGCAAATCACAGCAACTTTTGCTGAAATTATGCATTGCAGAAAATTCCTTATTTTCAGTGACAAGAACTGCTTAAGAGCTTGCCTTCCATGTCAAGTAAATAAAAAGTTTATTTTATTTTCCTAACAGGATATAGCCATTGAACAATCAATCTACTGTGTCACAGCAGCCAGGAAGGGTCATGCAGGTGAGTGGAGCTCTTCCTTTGCTTCTTTGTAACTCATCCTTTCTCCTTCTCATGGGTCTGACAGAAGTCCTGGTCCTGTTCAAGATGTTGTAGTTATACAGGATGTATGTATGTTATAGTCCCCGTAATTTTAGCCATGTTTCCTTTACAATCACAGAATTATTTGGATTGGAGAATTCTCTAAGATCATCAAGTTCAACCCAGCACTGCAAAGCCCACCACAGAACCATTTCCCTTAGTCCCACATCTACATGTCTTTTAAATCCTCTCAGGAATGGTGACCCCATCACTGCCCTGGGAAGCCTATTCCAACCCCTTTGGTGAAGAAATTTCCTAATTAATTCCAAATTAAACCTTCCCTGGCACAATCTGAGGCCATTTCCTCTTGTCCTATGGCTTCCAGATATTTATTCTGGACTAAGATTATTGTTTTGGTGCACTGTGTGGTATTGGCTTTTGATATGACAGTGTCACTGGTTGTGAAACTCAACTTGTCTATATGTTCAGTACTGCAATCACCTTCATACTTAATGAGTCATCTAGTGGAAACATCTTCCTCCATCTTGATCCTTGCTTGAGGAAACAGGCATGGACAAAGCCTTTGGGAAAATGACATGAGCCCTCAGACTCTGGAGGCTACTCCTGCCAAGTGTGAGGGAAAGGAATCCTGAGCTCTGGTTGTGCTGAACCCCCCTTGAACTGCGTCATCAATCTCTGCAGTCTGCAGATTCTCTGCCCCAGTGTCCAAAATTGGTCTCCAGGCCTCATTTTCTATCTCTCCACCAGGCCGGCAGGAGGGCAGGACCTCCCTCTGACAATTTGGCTGCTGCCTGGGCACGGTTCCATAGCAGGAACCCAAAGCATTCCCCCAGTGCTCCCCCAGAAATTCTGTTGGGAGTCTGTGCCCCTCCTGCTCATGGCCACAGACCAGGGCACTCTGGCTGCCCTGTCTGTGCCTCGTGGTGCTGCATGGATCATCTCTGCCGCCTGCTCTCTGCTCTGTGCTTTGAGCTCCGCACATGTCTGAAATGAACAGCCCAAACTGATACCAGCACAGCCCACTCCACAGTCCAGCATGGGTGTCCTGGTTGAGGGCAAATTTGGGAGAGAACCCCCAAAAGGGTTCCTCTAGAAAGCAGATTCAATCAGCCCCTCTTGCAACCGGTTTGGGAGAAAACAATTCCTTGGAGAAAAGTGGAAAAAACTGTTTATTAAGCAATAAAAGCTAAGCAATATTAAACAATGAATCCTCTTGCCGCTCCAAAAGAGAGACAAACTCACAAAGTCTCCTCCGTGGGCTGTGGCTCAGCTCACTCAGTCTCTTATCCATCCCTGCAGTGCTGGAAATGCCGCAGCCCAGGCCCGGCCCAGTAGGTCACAGGTGTGAGCTGCCAGTGCTCTTCTGGTGTTGATTCTGGAGAAGGTCTGAACAGGTCCAAAGAAAATGGAAAAGGAGTGAGTGCAGTTTCTGAAAAGAAGCTCCGTGCTGCTTCTCTCCCCCCCTTCACTCTTGGAACAAGTCTTAAAGGTGCAAAACTTATTATTCAGCAAAACCAGAACAGATGACTGGGGATACAAGCATGATATAGTCAACCTAGGACAATGGGCATGACCAGAATGGTCAGTGACATCCCAAGTGACACCTGGGCTGATGGCTGAGTGGCCACACACTCATCCTCAGCCACAAGAAGGAGGAGATTGGACAAAGAAATGTTGCTGCCTGCCTGTCCAGACCCTGAGCTATGAGGACACTCGTGATATCACACTGCACATGCACTCCAATGTGGTGTGAAGCTCTGGACAAACCCAATCAGACAAGCAGCCTCAGTTCACCCTCTCTGTTCTGACAGTAGGACTGACAGCCATGCTGCTGAATCTCTTTTCTGTTGCAAAAATCAACCGCTTTACTTTAAGATGGAAATTCCTCTCAGCACTTCTGAAAAAAAAAACCAAACCCAACAACCAAACCAAAAATATTCCATCCTGAATACCCAGAATAGAAATAAATGTCTCGTGATTGAGCAGATATAGCACAGCTTTTGCCAGATTAAAAGGATGATTAATTCATACACTTTATACTTACAAGTTATTTTGGAAAGAGCATGAGCAATATATGCCTGGAAATTCCCAATTAGATTCAAGAGTTTGTTGGAGTGAGCAAGCCCACGCCCACAGGAGCAGATGTTTGTTTGCACTATCAGAGTGTCATGTATTACCTACACAACTGATTTCAGAGATGAGAGGGGTGGTTAAATGGCTCTGCAGTATTCAAAGTGACCGTGGCATTCATTTGAACATTGCACTTCTCAGAATAAACAGTTCTTAAAGAAAATTTCAGAACAAAATGCCAATGAGAGAGAGAGAGAGAGAGAGAGAGAGAGAGAGAGAGAGAGAAGAAAATTCTAACCCTGTTTCCTGAGTGGAAGCTTTTGTGCTGATATTCTTCTCAGAGCTAAAAAAAAAGGGTTGGGAGGGAGAGAATGTAGGAGAAGATGGAGCAAAAAAAATGTTGAGCATGGTGTCAGCCACCTAATAGTTTTCTAATGATTTCTGTGGGCTTTAGTAGGTTTAGGAGATTGTCCCTGATGCAATTATCTGGCCTTGCTGGCATCCTGGCATCCAGCTCTCTTTCTGGATTTTGAGGCACCTGTGTGTCTGCTGCTCTGTCCAGGTGCTACTTTTTCTCTTGCTTTGCCTTGCCTTGCCTTTCCTCCTTAAACAGATGAAATTTAAGAGGTGTTGTGTCAGCATGTTGGTGTTTTTTCAGGTTGCTTCCTTGAACAAAAACCCATCTGGGTTGCCAGAGCAATGGATGTTACAGGCAGGCGTCCTGGTATCTCATTTATCTGCTCGGTGCCCATCAGGTGCTCGTGTGCCACACCACAGTGTCCATCTCTCTGGGTGCCTCCCTGGCTGCACATCCAGGGCAGTGATGGTCCTTCGAAAGGTGGGAGAGGCTGCCAGTCCTCCTTTCTGCCTCTTCTTTTGGCTTGTGCAAACAATGGAAGAGGACTAAGCACAAGCACAGAGCTGCAAAGCAGAATTTTCTCACTGCTGCAAGGTAACAAAACTCCCAAATCTATTCACACATGAGGTTTCAGCAGCATTGCTAGGACCAGTGTGCCAGCTCTTAGTTTGGAAAGAAAGCCAAAAATTATAGATCTCTTTCAACTGAATAAACAATGACATATGTTCTGGTTTTACAAATGCTAAGAATATTTTGAGGAGAAATCCCAATTTTTTTTTAATACGTACTTTGACGGTGTTCTATAATTCCTTTTGGGAGAATGGCAAGTAAAGAGATAAAACACTAAGACAGCATGATTCATCAACTTACTCTTTACAAGGAACAGAATTGTTATTTCTCTTTTGTTCAGAGGGAAACTGGAGGGACAGGGAGATGCCATGACTTTTCAGGGACCATGCAGCCAGACAGATGAAATCTCAGCACTCAGAGGACAAGCTAGTGCTTTATCCAGACACTGAGTTAACTTAAAATATCAGTTTCATTCCTCATATCCATTGGATGCCAGGTTTCAAGTGTTGAAGTTGCCCAGTTAACTCCTAATTTTTCTGCTGGAGCAAGTTGTTTTACCCCCATGAAGGGAGGAGAAGATGGATGTTTACTGACAAGCAACAATTACCACTGTGCAGAGCTTTGAAATCCCAGGCTCTACTCAGCATTATCCTGGTACCATCAAGAGTCAACAGACATCCACCAAACAGCAGCAATATATTCAGTATTGGTAAAAAAAAGCCCCAGCAAACAGCAAACATTGGTATCTACTGAAACCTAATTTCTAGGATTTCCTTCAAAATCCTCTTCAAACTATACTGAGGGCAGAGATTAAATAATGCAGATATGTCAAGTCCCATCTCTGATCATGTTGGCATAATTTTGGTTAAAATGTGGCCTTAGATTTGAATTCCTCCTCCAAAAATCATAAAATCATGGGATTAAAGAAGCATTGAAACATTGAATCATAGAATCATAGAGTCATAAAATCATGGAATGATAGAATCATAGAATCATGGAATGGTTTGGGTTGGAAGGGACATTAAAGACTATCCAGTGCCTGGAGCACTTCCAGAGATGGGGTATGTACAGCTCCTCTGGAAACCTGTGCCAGTGCCTCACCACCATCACGGTGAAGAATTTCCTCAAATGTTTATTTCTCTTAAACCAAGTTTTTATCTAAAACCAGGAAAATCCATCGCTGTGTTGCTTTGACGGCAACCCTGCCTGGTTTTGCCTTGTGTGGCTCCAGGGCCTGCCCACGTGTGTGGGTTCATGCCTTGAGCAGAGCACAGAGACCCTTGGAATACAGCAGCAGGGTGCCAGCAGGTTTTTGGGGATGTGTGGCCCCTCACCTGCCAGCGGTAACCCCATGATGCCCCCGGATCTGCTGCTGGATGCAGCAAAGGGCCAGGGCAGCACAGGGACAGAGGTCTCTGCTCAAGGCGTTTGGGTCATTGTGAACCCATTTTTATCTGCTGCACTCCTGTGACATAAAGAAGTGCTTGATCCTGGCCTTTTCTTTTTTATTTTTAAGGATCCATTGTGCTCTGTCCAGGAAATGCTGGTTCTGCCCCGTTTTTCTCTTCCCTTTGATCTGAAATAGATGAGAATCAAGACTATCCCTGGCTCCTTTTCTGCTGTGCTAATAAGGTGGCTGCAGCACAAGGCACATGCAGGCACGAAGGATTAAAAAAATGTGCATGAGAAAAAGCAGAAGCCCTAAAGGCAAGTTTTTCATGTCAAAACACTTGTTAGCTGCTTGTTTGGAGTGCTTGGATTTAAACAATATACAAAAGGCAGTGGCCTGAATCCTCCCAGTTGGAGCCTTAGGGAGACCAAGGGAAGTGCCACAGCTGCTGCTGCTGCTCTATGCCACTGAGCAGGCCACAAGATGCTCTTGTTTCAATTTATTTTTAGATATGGAAACCTCTGCTTCTCTCTGGTGCTCAGCATTGCTGCTCCGGGAGGGCTGTCAGAAGAAATTCAGTTTCTGAGCTCCGTTTTGCTGTGACCTTATCATCTACAGCTCTGAGGCTCTGCTCAACATTTCCAGCAAAACCTTATTCTCCAGACTGTCTTGATGTTTTTTTTAAGCACTGACGCCACTCATAAAATTTCAGAAAAATAAGATAATTAGTGCTGCTTGTAAGTAACTTTTAGGGAAAAGTCAGCTGCTCTGCATTCAGCATATGTTCAAGCGGCGTTCTTCAAATGCTTGAAATTTTATCTCCAGCTTCCTGTGGATGAACAGGTCACATCTAAACTGTGTCATAACTGAAGTGGCACCAGAAAATTATAGGTATCAGAAACTTGCAGACTGTGTTAAATATGGAAGACTAAAAAGAGCACTGAAGAAAATAGAGAAGGTGAAGAGAGATTTGTGGTAAGAGCATCATGGTAGTGGAGGATACCTTCTGTCACTACTTCAGGGAGGTGTGTTTACCATGAATTTTGGTGTTAGCTCTGATCTCAGTTGTCATCTGCCACTGCTGAACAGTTGGCAGTTGTCCTCCTAGCCCTGTTTCTAGGGGTAAACAGCATTTCTGAGTCCTTCTGGTTTCAGAGCTGATTGATGGCTTTTTGAAAGGAACAATGTGAATGAAGGAATAGGCCAATGGTGGTCACTATCCGTAGGACATGGGGTCACTGCCAACAACTCCACTGCCCCTTGGGCACCACTGGCCTAGCAGACCATTAGCTTTCCCTGCTGGATTCATAAATATTATCTCATTCTTCTCAAACAATGCAGTAGCCCCATGCTCCTCCATGCAGGCTTAAAAATTATGGAAGTAATTAAAAATAATGTTCCCAACATGAAGGTAAGAGCAAAGTAACCAAGCTAAGCCGTCAGATTAATAACATTAATTTATTTTCCATTGAGCCCTGATTCCTTTGAAATCAGTTGCAAACTTGAAGGAAGATATTTCTTTCTGTCTACTGAGTCTCCTGCCTAATTGCTGCAGCTAACCCATTTCAGGCAGGCTACCTTTCCCCTGCTTTCTCCCCTTGAGAGAAGCAACAGCTTGTTCTTATGAAGAAGCATTTCTCTTGATCTCTGTAGTGCCTCTCATCCTAATTGCAGCTATCTCATTTAAAACATCTCCTTATCTTACCAATTAGAAATCAGCCCCAGGGTTTGATTCCTGTCCTCTCAGCTCCCCAGCAGGGAGCTGGAGGCTTGCAATCAAGTTTGAGCCTTGTTCACTGTCTCCTGAGCTGACAGGCTGGTTCAGAGGGACTGATGAAGGCAGGAGATATTATTTGTGTAAGGTCCCTATCAGCAAGCCCAAGACACAACCTGCAGATACCCACCTGCCAGCACTACAGCTGACAGGCTGTGCCATAATAGCTGCTCACTGTTTCAGCGCTCTCCAATTAAAAAAAAAAAAAAAAAAAAAAGCAAGAATAAAAAAAAAAGCAAATAGGAGGGAAGCTTTCTGCGTACTAAACACTCTCCACTTGTCAGCACGGATGCACAGATGTGTTTCCAGTTGTTCCCCAGGGACAGGGAGCAGAAGTGTTGCCAGATATGGCCATGGGAGCAGAACCTTTTGAAGTCACTGATGGTGGCTAACAGTGATGGGCATGGGTGAGGGTGATAGAGATTGGGCACTGCCTCCCAGGGGCTGGAAAAAGCTTGTATGTCCTGCCTCCAAGGGCTGGGAAGACAGGGCATGCTTCCTCCAGCCTTCTTCAAGAGACTACCCTTCCATGTCAGTCCAGACTTGCCTTCTTTCTTCCTCCCATATTTCCCCTTGGAGTCTGACTCAACAGGCCAGTTGTGTCACTGCAAGTCTGTATAATTTCTTTTCCTAAAATGAAAAAAAAAACCAAAAACTAAAAACTAACCCAGATCTATTTATTTGAAACATACGCGCTAGTGCAGGATTTACATATAACCCCCTCTGACTGCCAAGAAAGAGACAAAAAGCCTCCAACATTTAAAATCAGTCTTTTTCACTGATGAGAGAGCAGTGCTTAGTATTCAGGGCACCACATCTGAATACATTGAGTAAATTATATGTGCCAAACTATTCACGCTTCGCCTGACTACAAGATTTACTCACACAACCAGCCACAGAAACGACATAATAAAATCCTTCAGCATATTTCCAGAATACAGATATCCTGGCTGGGGAGCCAGCCTGACAAGGTGGTTTGTGCTCCAGGAGAGGAGGGATCCACTTCTGCTGTAGGTCTTCATTTAGGGAATCCAAAATCTGGCATCCCAGGCAGATCTGGTGTTTCATGCCTGTATCAACCCTTCTTTCTCTGCACACAGAAAATTTTTTTTTCTTTTATCCCACCTGGGGTTCCTTCCTGCTCAGACAGGCTTAAGATGATTAAGCTGGATGCGTCAGTACGTCTGAGAGCTTGTACCATTTCCCACAGAGGTGGTGGAGGGAAGCTCTGCCAGCTGGATGCATGTCCAGTCTACCATGGGGGCACTTCAGGGCCACACTCAGGAAAATTAAATGCACCATGCAGTAGCTACTAAATGGAGGTATGGAAGAACAGTGTTTTTAGGTAGTTTCTACAAAAAAACAGATGGAAAACCCCTATCTGAAGGGTTTGGTTGCATTTCTGGCCCTAGCTCACACTCTGAAGGGGTTTTTCCAGCTCATAGCTGTGTGGGAACACTGATGGATGTGCTGTCTCTGGTAAGTGTCTGACACAAACCACCCCACACGGAGACTGAAGCTCACTTTGAAGTGTCAAATCTCTTTAAACTGAAATCAAACTGAGTGAGGGACAGGACCTCCATCCTCTGGTTGTGGGAGACGATAACCTGAAGCAGCCTTTACACACACATTGCCTGCCAGAGGCAATGTGGGATGCACCAGAAACTCCATGGGGATGGCAGATGTTTTCATAACCTGTGCTGCAAATGCTCTATTAAACCACATTTTCCCTTCCGTGACATTCCCCCGGTAGTGTAGCTTTGGAGAAGACTGAAAACCTGGATGTGAAGACAAACTGAGCTGGACTGAAGCAGGCTGGCCAACAATTCCCCAGCCTCTCTCTGCCATTTGGGCTTGCTGCTTCCTGACACTCATCCAGCATGTTCCAGGCTGCTCCAGAGGAGCCCACCATCAGCAGGTGGCTGGGAAATGGATGCCAGTGAGATCAAAAGAGTCAGCAGACAAGCTATTCAGTATTTTTGGGTTCATAGGGAAGCTCCAGAGACAGCTGGTCACAGCCAAGGGTGGGTGAAACACCATGTCTTGGCTATAAAATGTGGGGAGGACTTAAGAGGAAAGAACTGGGTGTGTGGTCTGCCCCACAGTGTTCATCATCTCACCATTTGAAATATGCACAAAGAACAGTGAGAAAGGGCTGGTGAAGGCAGCTTGGAAATGGGGATAAATAATCCTGGAGAGTGGAGAGCAGAGCTGGGTTTGTGTCACAGTGGATGGCAAATCTGGTGATGGCTGAGGGAGCTGGGGATGTTCAGCCTGGAGAAGAAAAGGCTCTGAGGAGATCTTAGAGTCCCTTCTAGTGCCTAAAGGAGCTCCAAGAGAGCTGGAGGGGACTTTGAACAAGGTCCTGGAGTGAAAGGACAAGGAAGAATGGCTTTAAACTGGCAGAAGGGTTAGGTTAGATATTGGGAAGAAAATCTTGACTGTGGGAGCGACGAAACATTGGTTTCCCAGAGAAGCTGTGGCTGCCCTGTCCCTTGAAGTGTTCAAAGCCAGACTGGATGAGGCTTGGAGCAACCTGCTCTAGTGGAAGGTGTCCCTTCCACTAGAAGGGGCAGGGGTGCAACTGGATATTCTCTATTGTCCCTTCCAACCCAAACCATGCTGTGATGACATGATTCTTTAGTCTGCATCTTTGTTTTGTGTCAGGCAAGTGAAGCTGCAGAACATTAGGCCCAGCTTCTGATGATGGGTGGGAAGAGTAAGAATCACATTTCTATACATACACTCTGCATAGGCTGCACACCACAATTTTTGTATTTATTGAAGCATGATTTTCTTGAGATGTGCCACCCTGCAGGGGAGCAAAGACTAAAGCTGAGATCATTAATCCTTAATACTAAGTAGATGCAGCTTGTTAGTTTGCATTTCACCATGTAATTATCTCTGCCATGAAGCATTCTCGGAAATGCTGGGCTGCTATTCCTCTGCACATCCAACCTGAAAAGACTGCGGAAAATGGGGCAGAGGCCAATGACGTGATGCTGGGAGCATTGCTCACTCATTTGTGGGGCAAAAGCTCAGCCACAGACATTTTATTCAGAAGCCTCCTTCATGTCCGTGTCGGTGAGAACACACTGACAGCAGCTCTGAAATTAACTGCAGATTGGAGCAATTAATCTGAATTTAAACACAATGCGTTCAAGGATTTCATAGGCAGTTAATGATCCTAAATATAATCTGCCTAAATGAAGTCCCAGCAAATTCTTCCTGGATCCTATTGCCACAACCTCCCCTTGCTGGGTCCAGGACTCCAGCACCCAGGTTTAACTCTGTTGATCTTCTTGCACAGACTTATTTGCTCATGGATTCATCACACCCACCCCAGGAGCTCTCCTGAAGCACATGACAACACCATGCACAGGGCTACCCTCCCCCCTTTCATCTTCTTAATTGCTCTGATCAAAGCAGCTCAGAGTTAAGATGCTTTGTGCCGAATTTTTTTTATTAAAAATCTGAGTCTTGAAAGATGGTGACAGTTCCACCCTGGAGGATGGATCCCCCACTGAACAGAAGCAACGCAGGCAACTTGCCCTGTCTGCCTGTGGGAGCGTGAAGACGGGTTCACACTTGCTGGGAAGTGACAGTGACTCGGCTGGGAAGGTGAGCAGCCCCTGTGCCATCAGCTGGTAACCAACCAAAACTGTCTCCAGCCACGAAGGTTTTGCTGAGCTACCACAGGGCTCGGCAGGAGATCAGTGAATATGTTTGGAAAAATAAGTCTCTGCTCGTCCCTGGACAGGAATGGTGGATGGAGCTGTGCTGGCTCCAGTTGGCCACAGCAGGACTGGGGGATGAATGAGGCAGCAAGCACTGGTGGGTGCAGGGGCGGCAAGCTGGGGAAGGCATCCTGCATGCTGCTATGCTGTTATAAACCCCTGGAATAATGTGAGGATCCACTTCTGAAACAGTGTTAGGATCTGATAAGTAAAAGATGCCTCTGTCAGAATTAAGGTGTAAACGGGACCATAGGTTGGAGGCAATAGTATGGATTTTATTTATCAGTAAATGTGAGATAGAGAAAGGGACAGAGTGGGAGAGAAAGAGAGGGAGAGACAGATTAAGTAGATAGTCACCACCACACAGGTTCCTGTGGTGCCCTGCTGGCCCCTCTTCCTCTGCTCAGTGGAGGGGATCCCTGAGTCGTCGTCTGGAGGTGTCACTCTTATACAGACCAATTCCAAGGTACCCATGAGCCATATAAGCTGCTCCCACACCTTGGGATGGAATATGTGTAAACAGTTGTTTCCTTTCCCACAGTTTGCCACGGTGGGAGTTTTTGTCTGGATGAGTTACCCAGATCTGCCTCACCAGGCCTGGCATCTTCCTCTTGCTCCCTCCCTCCTTTTTCCACAAGGCTGCTCAGTGGAATCTTGTCCTGTGTGGTGGTTCCAAACCTTTTACCTCTGTGTACGTCTGACATTGACACCTTCCCACTTTCCATCTGTGCCTGTTGGGGCAGCTCATCTTGCAGGAACGTCCTCCTTTGACAGTGCTTTGAGGCAAATTGATGGCATCCTTTATGTCCTGGCAGGTGCAGACAGGGATCCAAAGCCTGGGAGGACCTGTGCAGATGACTGTAGGGCCACTGGCTTTGCTGCCAGGCTGCTCCTCTTGCTCTCTGCAGGACACAAATCATCTCCTGATGCAGATATTCTGTGCCTCGCTTTGTCAAGACAGTGCGTTACCACAGAAAACACAAAGCAGTTTTCCTTCACTGTATCCATTGGAAGTCAGTTTTCCAAAAAGCTTAGTTATTTGAAATATCTTACTTAGCATGTTTTTAATTTGTCCACTGGAGTGGATTGGTTTTGCCCCCTGAAGAGAGGAGAAGGTGGTTGTTTACTGACAAGCAATAATCACCACTGTTCAGAGCTTTGAAACTCCAGGCTCTACAGAGCACTTTGCTGATACCAAGATGTGTCAAGTCCCAACTCTGCCTGTGGTCATGCTGGCATCATTTTGGTTTAGAAGTGACCTTAGATTTGAATCCCACCCCCAAAATCATAGAATCATGGGATGGTTTGGGTTGGAAGGGACCATAAAGACCATACAGTTGCCACTGGCAGGGACATCTTCCCCTAGACCAGGGTGGTCAAAGCCCTGTCCAGCCTGGCCTGCAGCATTTCCAGAGATGAGGAATGCACGTGTCCTCTGAAAACCTGTGCCAGAGCCTCACCACTCTCACTGTAGAAAACTTCCTGCTTTTCTCCAGTCTGAATCCTTGGAGTTTTTATCCCAGGCTGTGTTAGAAATGCAGACAGGACAGCAGAGTTTCACTGATGGCCCCACCTCACCCCCATCCCTCCCTTAGTCTCAGAATCTCTGCTGATCAGAGTGACCCCAAAGACGGAGTCAGAATTCTTCAGCTGTGGTTTTCAAGGTTGTTTTTCTGTTATCCATAACATTCTTTCTCTGATCTGCTGAGATCTGTCCAGCAGGTCGGGTTGTGGCACAGTCCCTGCCCTTGGGGTGGTGTCAACATTTGATACTAAAAACTACATGTACTTTATTTACAATAAGTTCCCAATACCTATGTTAGACGGTGAGTTTCTACTCTAAACCAATCCAAAAGTGCCAACATCACCCAGCAGATGGAGGCTAGAAAGAAGGAGAAAGAGGAAGGACAGGGTACGCCCAAATTCCTCCATCTTGGGACCCTGAGCCCCCATTCTAAAAGTACAAAGGTGGTAACTTGCTCCATGGGTCAAAATCAAAGTCACAGGTGTCTTGGGCTCTGTGCCAAGGTCTCTGAGCCCCCTGGCAGGGGCTTGAGACATCCAGGACAGCCAGAGGGATGTCCTGGGTTCCAATACCTTAGCCCATACTGCTGCCAGAGAGGATGCTCAGAGCTGCCATTAACAAACGGGAAACCTCTTTTTGTGAGATCCCTGCCATAATGAAAACACCAGGGGAGGAAATCTGGTGCTGCTTGACTCAGAGATGATCTGCCAGGCGTGCAGGTTCAGCCCTGCCAGCCCCTCTCAGCCAGGCTGCTTGCTGCAGGCTGCTGCCTGACGTCCCTACAAGCCCACGTGTCACCATCGTGACAAAATCTCCTTCCGCAGAAATTTAATTAGCGCACTGAAAGAGCTGACCTTTCCCAAGATTTTATTTTTCCCACCATGCTAAAAATATCCCACTGAATATGTCAATAGTATCCTTCATGTGCAAAGCACTCTGATCACCGGCTTTAAGGGGAGAGGAATTTTAAAATGATGGTTTTGTAGAGAATGAGGGGAAAAAAGCTTTTAAATACTCTTTAAAATGGGCAGCAGCATTTGCAATCAAAATCATTATGATTGTCCTACTCAAAAAAACCCAAAACCATAACAAAACAAACACCCCCCTCCCAAAAAAAAACAAAACGGGGAACAAACAAACAAACAAAATCCAATCACCCCCACCCCTACCCCCTCCCCCCCCACAGAAAACAGCACACCATCTTTATCATGGTGCATTTTACAGCAGGACTAGTAATCAATATTGCAAGGTATTTTACAAATGAACTTTATTTCTTAATCCATCACTCAAAGATTAAGGGGCTGGGAAAATTAAACTGATTTTCCAAAGCCCCTCCTACAGGCTATCCATCTTGCAAGCTCTTCCACCAGGATAGAATTCTCTTACTTCATCACTTATTAATGTTGCATTTGCCTTCACTGAAAGAGAACCATCTGATGCTGTTCAGTGTGTTAAGTGCCTACATACATACACATATATGTATAAAATGAAACTTAGTTTGTTTTAGAGCATGGGCTACCTACATGCAATTTGCTGGTAATCACACTGCCTCATGACCAGTGATAATTTCCTGTTGGAAATCTTAGTCCTCAAAGCTGTCAAGATAAGCAAAATATTCTGTATTTCCAGATTTATTATATTTATTTACATAGTAAAAAGCAATTGTCCTCTTTAGTTGTCCCTTTTCTACTATTTTCTTGTGAAAGAAAGTAGCAGCTGGGTGCTCCAGCTGGGCCAGGACCCTCTTCTGCCCCCACAGCAGGTAGTGGGAAGTTCATTCTGAGCTCACAAAGCTCAAATCTTCATCTCCTTGACACTGAGTAAACACCTCTCCTACAAAGTAAACACACATTTCAAATAAGGAAAATGCTTTTTCTCACGTATTTATGGGAGTATAATTTATATATTAGGCAGTGCTAGCCTTAAGACACAAAACTTGGCTCAGAAAAGTTAGAAAATTTTACAGGTGAAATAAGCACAGATTTTCTCCTGCACCTTGTTTTTGAGAACTCTTACATAGTATGATTATTTCCAAGAAAAGATAGGAAAAGAAAGTGGATCCACACTTTCAGGATTATAAGTTTTGGTGGAGTGAAAAAATAATGAGCGTCAAAAGTCTGTGTCATGCCTGTGTAAGTTATAGGAGTGACTTAAACCAGCTTCACCTTGGCATCATAAAACTGGCATCAAGCACAGCAGCCTTCTCATTTGCAGGCAGATATTTATGATGCCTTTTTTAGCTCTTTTGGCATTGCTCAGGGAATAAAACAGCAGTGTCTTGACTTTATGTCTTATTTTACTGCTTCTTCTTGCAGAAGTTTGGAAGCCTGAATGGCTGTGAGATAGAGAAAAAGGCAGCGCTCTTCATCCAGGGGCAATAAAGACAATTTCCATCTCTTGGACAGCAGCAAGGCCACAGGCAGCAGGGAGGGCAGGGATGCCACCAGGATCCTCTTGGGGATGCTTTCCCTTACCAGCTCCAGGCCATGCAGGACCAAAAGCACCACTCAAACCCCACCTTCTCCTCGGGGTTTGAGCTTCTCTGAGCCAAAGAGGAGTTCTACAAATAGGCCGCAATGTGTCTGCCTGCCTGGCCCTGCTGTCAGCGCTCATCCACCATGCTGACACAGCCTTTCAGGTTTTACTGATCTGACCCCAAAGCTGTCACCCTCTTGGCTGGTAAAGCAGCTCAGGCAATTTAGCTTATTGTTTTTGTTGTTGTTGTTGTGGCCTCTCTGCCCCTTGAAATGTTTGTATTTTCAATGCACCATAAAAAAGGACAACTTTCTTCTGACTTTTGGGGCCATTCCAAGGTTACACAGCAGCCCAAAGCAAAGTCATGCAGCAGCACTACCCAATGAGTTTTGGTGATATCATAGCATAAAACTGAATCAGGATTTTAGCAGATATAAAAAAAATGAAGGATTGATTTGAACATGAAGGATTAATCCACCCTGAGGGATTTGCACTTTTCTTTATGCAGCACCTGAGATGTTACCGTAGCATGAAGACACACTATTTGTGATAATGCCAGGTTCATGAAACACTAGATACATGCATTAGCTGTAGCACCACATTCTTTGATCTGTTTTGTAGGGGATAATAGGAAAGAATCTGTTTCTGAAGGCACTCCCATTTTTCATGGCTGACTGATAACCTTCGAAGAGGCTCAGTGAAGCTGTAAAAATAATTCCTGCTCCTTCCACGTGAAGGTAGGAGCATCTCCATGTTCAACCCTCCCTTCACCCTGAGCAGCATTTGGCAGATCCCCAGGAGATGGGTTAAACTCTCCAGCACTGACCTCTTGGTGCAGGAAAAATGATAGCAGAACCAACAAAAGCCAGGAACAAGAGGGTATTTTTCATTAAATGGTGGATGCTCATTTAGTGTGCAGCTCCACGCAATCAAAGCACTGTTAATTTAAAATTAAAATGGGAACTGATGTGGAATTTCCCCTTCAGTGCTTTCCCTGAGGATTGATAGCATCCTGCAGGCTTGAAAGGTCTGCAAAAGCAATTTATAACAATAACTGTCATGCATCAGACATCACTTTCAGGGGTGGTGCTGCAACTCAAAATGTAGCCCAGCCAAGAATAGAAATATATGGCTACTCTAGCAATGTACACCTGACCATTTATCTCCTGGGCTGTTGCTGAAACTTCTGCTTGAAGGCAGAATTTAATACCAGGGTATGCAAAGCAGAGGAAAACCTTCATATGCAAAGAGAGTAAGTGTCAGGTAATGAGGATAAGCCAAGGAGGATGACGTAATGACGATTTGTCATTTTTCAGATATCCTTTACATAGCCATTTCTTAATAAAATATCTATTGATTTATGGAGTGGAAACTTTGACAAACTCTGGAAAAAAAAAAAAGGTAGCTAAAATCCTCTTAGAGTCATCTTCAAGAACATTTAAAGCATTCAAAAGAGGCAGCATTGAGAAGGAAGAGCTTGCTGTTCCTGCTCTGGTGGCTGATGTCACTGACCAGCTGCCATTTGTAGACATATTTGGTCTTTTTGTTATGATGTTTTCATTTTGTTGTTTTGGTTTTTTGGTTTTTTTGGTTTTGTTTTTTTTTTTTTTTGTTTTTTGATTGGTTGGGGTATTTTTTGTTTGTTTTTTAAAAGGGTTCCTACTGACTTTAAAATGAATAGTAAATAAATTTTCCATGCAGTATCACAGACAGCTCAGCCATCTCTGTATGTGGCTCGAGTGAATGTGGGTTGTAACCTTCTTACCCAGAGGATGGAATGGGAATCCTCATGCACATTTCACTTCAGGAAAATATTTTTTCACCGATTTTTCCTGCAGGATCTTCATAGCTGTCAGTGCACCTGATCTTATTTAACCAGCTAAACTCAAAAGGTGGAGCTAATGCTCAGAACTGTCTCAGAGCCATCCTGAAATTAACCATTTATGGCAAATTTGCTGTAGGCCACCAAATCAGTGAAGACAGATTCCAGAAAAATGTGAGCATAAACACAAGTCAATTAAATTGTACCAGAAGGGCACAGGAATGGTTCTACCTTGCATAAAATGTTCAATGATAAATCAGTTATTTTAGTGTGTGATCACACTGTTTACTTCTTATTTCTATCCACGATATCATAGCTAAAGCTCTTGAAAAATGAAAGAAATTACTCCTATTGTTTTTACAATTATTTTACTGCTAACATTTTTTTTTAATTATAGAGTGGAGGAGTTGTGCTTGTTTCCTCACACATACCCTCACTGATGGTGTAAGAGATAATTTTCTTTCATTCCACAGGACTTTTTTAAATTTTTAGCAGCACTGAGAACCCTCTCCCACTGTGACGCAAGAGCTCCTTTGTCCCTCATCTCTTATTAAGAAACAATGAGTCACTTTCTGACTCTTGCCTGGCACTTGTGCCTGCAGAATAATAAGAACTAAATATTTATGAAGAGTTCTGCATAATTGCAAATTTACGATGAAGATCACATGCATTGGAAGAAGTGTGGTAAGTGCCCTCTGATGCTCTGGTTGTGTAATATTAGGTAGTCCTGGGGTAAAAGTGTTATTTATGAAAAAACCAAAGTGTTTTATTTCCCCATGTCCAAGAAAATGGTCAGTAATTCAATCAGATGTTCACTACATTCCCTGCTTTCCAAAAGCTCAAAAATCCAGACACGTGTTCTCTCACATAATGTGTAATAAAGAATGGTTTTCTCAAAAACCATTTATTAATGGCCAATAAGTTAAAATATTGGACATTATGTTTGATTTTACTCCAAAAAAAGCTGTCTGTGAATGCTGCTCTCCAAAGAAGGTTGATGATACCTTCACAAAGATTGTTTTACAACAAATCCCCTTGGACCAGATCTGAACACATTCTGTTTTAGGGGGTTTTGTTTCCTTTTTAACCCTTCTCTGTTTTTGGTTTGGTTTGGGTTTTTTTTGTTGTTGTTGTTTTTTGGGTGGTTTTTTTGTTGTTGTTTTTTTTTTGGTTTTTTTTGTTTGTTTGTTTGTTTGTTTGGTGGGGGGAGGATTCTGCTTTATAGATTTTATTTCCTAAAGAGTTGAAAAATGTCTGGACCAGGTGAAGACTATATTTTCTTTTGCCATTTTACTTTACCATAATCTGCTCTTGGGTTCCAGGAACTTTGAAGAAATCCTTTACATGCCTGATGCATTACACCAGTTTTCCCTGCCGGTATGGATACTAAATGCACCCTGTACTTCACTTTTAGGATTACTTGTGTGCAATGCCTTTTTCTCTTCCTAATCATCCTTTCTTAGTTTTAACACAGACTACAGAGACTTGTACTTTGTATGAGGTGCAAGCCCATCCAAGACCTTCTAAGCCCACAATTAAGGGGTTTCTATCAACTATTTTGCAGCTCTTTCCC
>NW_005054468.1:70640-76888 GCF_000277835.1 Geospiza fortis
CCCCCCCCCCCCCCTTCCTTAAAAAAAAAAAAAAAAAAAAAAAAAAAAAAAAAAAAAAAAAAAGGCCTCAGGTCATTCCATTTTTCTATTTCTGTTATGTGCACTCTGGAGAAAAATGAGAAGTTAAAGGCAAGTTTTGCTTGAACAATGAGCATTTTCCCTATATGCAGACCTCAAGTTACAACGTTTTAGAGCAATTTCCATTTTTCTGTGCAGTTTAATATAACCTTGGTACAAGATTTTATTAGAGTAAATATGAATATCTTCATTTTGCTGTTGGACACAAATTCAGTTACACCCAACAAGCATAAGGTTGATTGATGAGCAGGAAATAAAATAAGAAAATTTATCTCATTACAGACACCCAATAACTGACAAAGGATTGACACTCTTGCCCGAATCACCTTTATCAACATAATCAGGTGTCTTCCCAAAGCAGAATGCAAGGAATGCAAATGGCACGTTAAATTTGTTTAGGAGGGGCATATAGAGAATTAAATTTCCTTTAACTGCCCTCACACTATGAATCTTTACCTCTACAGACGTACAATTGGAGTCATGAAAAGTTGCTATCAATGCTTTATTATCATGATTGCTCTTTGGGAGAAGCCTCTAAAAATCTCTGCTACATGGCCCACCAGGAAGACTGTCTGTCTTCACTCTTAAAAAGCAATAAAAGGGTTGATGCCACCCTGTCCAACCAGGAACAAGAAATCTATTTTATCTAATTAAAGGCCATGTTTACCCTTGGAATAAATGGATCCGTGTCTCCTTTTCCATGATCTGAACATAAGGACAGCAGAGACATGGCTGTGGCTCCTCTCTGGATATTGATTTTTTGGCTGTTGATGTGTCTTAAATCTTGTGCATGTGTAAAGAAGGGCAACACAGCTGTAGAAGGGTTTGGAGTGCAAGTCTGGTGAGGAGAGGCTGAGGGAGCTTGTTTAGCTTGGAGAAAATGAGGCTCAGTGAGGATCTCAGCACCCTCCAAAAAAGAGCAAAGTAAGAGGGAAGTTGGCCTCTTCTCACAGGCAGGTGAGCAACAGGATGAGGAAATGGCCTCAAGAGGCTCCAGAGGAGGTTTAGATTGGATATTAGGAAAAAATTCTGCACCAAAAGGGTTGTCAGGTGTTGACACAGGGAAGAGGGGCAGTCACCATCCCGGGGGAGAATATAAAAGATGTGTAGAAGTGGCACTGGAGGATGTGGTTTAGTGGCAGCCTAGGTAGAGCTGGGGCTGGGCTTAGTGATCTTAAAGCTCTTTCCAACCTGAATGGCTCTGTGCCTCTGTGATTTACAGCTGACATGAGGGCAAAGGCTGTAGTTCAGTACACGGCCTTTATTAACCAGATTATTCATGGTGGGTTTGTTCCTCCTAAAGTGAAAGGAATTGCTGTTCCTCTAGCATGGGATCAGCAGAAGAGACTGTTGTTGCAGCTGGTCATTTGTGTGGCCATTCAGGAAGTATGTGGAATGAAGGTGGAGAGACAGAGGAAGGGAAAAATTGGCTGCTAGTCCTATTGGAATCCCTGCACCAACATTTGTGTTCACTTGCCATTAATTTTAATAAAGGGCACATACAGGGTTACCTTGATTAATATTAATAGAGGGCTAGATGGATAAGATAGCTTCCCTCTAAATATTAAATAGAGCAGGTTTTCTAACTCATATGAAGATCCCAGGTAAATGCAGGCAGGAGGACACCAACACTGCTCTCACACAAACATCAAGGATATGAACATTTAAGCTTGCTAATCATACCTATTGCTTTCCCAATACTACATCAATAAAATTCCCATTTGCCTGATGTAGAACATCCATTTCCTCATGGGTTGTTGCCAACTATGGTAAAGAACTGATCAATGAAGTAAAATTATGGGAGTCACTAATGTTAAAAAGCTACAAATAATTTACAGGCCATGCCTAACCCCAGCCTGCTGGAAATGAGGCAAATATAAACCAGCCTAACTACCATGCTCTGCAAATCTTAGGAAAACCAAGCTGAATTTCTGCATTTGGTTAAGGTATAGAAAGTATTGTCCCAATATTTTTAAAGCAATCAGGAGATATGGACATGGACAAAGATTTATGACTCTGATTATATTCTTGCTTGCTGACGTAAATTAGTCTTCTGGGAAATGAAAGTTATTTCTCAACATGCCCTTAATGGTCTGAGTCAGAACTGCGAATGATCTGTCGCCCACAAGGGTTTTATAGTTAAAACATAGGTGAGAGCCTCCATTGCAAAGGACAATAGAAGTGGGAACTGAAATATTTCATGAGTATGAACTCATCCTCCAGTGTGTCACAAGCACTACAACCTAGCACACAGGGCTCTGGATGGAAATAAAGTGTTTACTTTTCCATTTGGATCAGGTCGATGGATTATTCCAGCCATTGACATTATCTCTGCAAACAAGGAATCATGCCTTGGACCGTCAGCCAGGGTTTTCAAGGTAATGAAAGTTGCTGGTGCCTGAGATCATCCCTGACCCTGTGTAAAGGGTATGGAATGACTGATGCACTCCCACATCCCTTGTTCTGACGAATGGGCTGATCCTCCCAGCTCTGCAGCTGGCACCAGCCCAGGGTCCCACCTCACAAACCCCCAGAGATGATGCTCAGTGCAGGGTACCAGTTTTGGCAGTCTACCACAAAGCCAAGAAAGAAGGGAGCTATGAAAACTGGGCATTCCCAAGATGTTTCCTTGCTGTTTCTGTTTCCTCATGCTGTAACCAGTCCGTGTATAACCATGATAAGTAGAGCTGAAGCTGTTACTCACAAACAGGTTTTTATGGCCACCTGCAAATGAGCTGAGCTATGAGGGGAACCTCTAGAATGCATTCAGATATGCTTATCTCTTTGCCAGTGGGACATCTCATGACAAACTCCCTGGGTAGTTAGAACAGTATATAGCCTTGGCCTGAAAAGCATCTGCAAAGGTGGTGATCAGATGCTGAAGCAGGATGATACCTGGGAACACAGGTGATTGCCAGCTGACCCTAGATATTCCTGTTATTTGGCTTCTCTGCAGCTATTTTAAATACAGGAATTGGTGTCAGGGTGTCACCATCATATTTTCTGAAAAATCTCTTTGCCCAGGATTTTCTACTGGGAAGCTGAGAAGCTTCAGAGAAAAATGAAAACAATAATTGTCTGATTTACTTCTCCTGTGTTTTGCTGCTTTGGAATGTGTTTGGACATCGTTTACCAACAGGTGATTGTTTAATTGGTTTCTGCTGTGAATTGTTTTGACTTAATGGCCAATTAGGGCCAAGCTGTGTTGGACTCTGAAGAGAGAGTCATGAGTTTTCATTAGTATCTTCTAGCCTTCTGTCTGTATCCTTTCAGTATTCTTTAGTATAGTTTAGTTTAGCATTCTTTAATATAATATAGATCATAAAATAATAAATTAGCCTAATAAGAACAATGAGTCAGATGCATCATTCCTTCCTGTCACGGGGCACCCCACAAATACAACATCAGGGTATTTTCACAAACTTCTGTTCGACTGAAATGTCATTGATGGGCAAGATAAGACAAATTTAGAACAGATTTTAAAGTTTTGGCTTAAAAGACAACATGACAGCCCATGGTCCTACTCTTTGGTGCAAAGAGGGTGGCTTGGACTTTGGTTCGAGAGATCCCCAGAGGTAAATCAGCATCCAGCATCTTCTCTTGTCTTCTTGAGTGGCTCCCACATGTCCTGGTGAAGCTGTGATAGCCCCACACCAAGAGTCTGCCATAAACATCACTTTTTACAGGGACAGGCCAGTATGCATATCATGAATGTTCAAATTAATAGAAATTCTAGTGATGTTGGTGGCTAGATTTTAACAAAGATCAGTGCTTATCAATACTGGGTTCTCACTGCCTTCCAACGAGCCTTTTGCTATCCAGATCTTTCCCCTGCACAGCCTCTTCTCAGAAGTTGCAACTAATAGGACAAGAGGAAAGGGCCTCAAGTTGCTCCAGGGGAGTTTAGTTTGGATGTTAGGAAAAATTTCTTCACTTCAAAGGGTTGTCAAGTGCTGGAACAGGCTTCCCAGGGTGGAGTTACCATGCCTGGAGGGATTTAAAAGACATGTAGATGTGGCTTGGGGATACAGCTTAGTGGTGGACTTGGCAGTGATGGGTTGGCAGTTGGAATCAATGATTTTGGAGCACTTTTCCAACCTAATCTTAGAGGAATTTTCTGACCTGAATGAATGATCCTGTGATTCTCCTGTTTGTTCCCTGCCTTGCAGAGCCTGCCCTGCCAGTGGAGGCAGCGAGGCTCCTGCTCTGCTCAGAGACTCTGCACTCACAGTGATGATCGAGGGCAATGCTTGGATTCAGCGTGTGCTCAGCCTGAACCAGCTAATTCTCATTTATGCAAAGACCTCATGAATTTGTTTCCTATAGCATAACATTTTATTGTCTTCACCCACAGTCGTTTCCATGCAAAGAATTGGATTCCTAATATATTTTCGTGGATTTAGACAGTAAGTTTTCATCTGGTCCTGGCAGAGAGTACTATGTGTTTTAACAGCCTGCTCTGTGAGGAATGGCAACAAATTCAACTCTCTGTGCTGTTTCTCCTGATGAATTATTTATCTCCACTTATTTCTCAGGGAAAAAAAAAAAAGAAAGATGTACATGTGCTCTCTGCACCACCTACAGAGTCCCTTCAAACAGAGGTCCTCCTCCTCTCTTCTGCTGAAGTTGCTGCAGAACAAACTCATGGAGCTGACCACCCCTACCACCAGATGTTTCCTGACAGTTTTCACCTGCCCTATAAGAGGAGAATGCTTCCAGGTCACCCAAGGGCTTTACACAACAAGCCCAGCACATCCTGTCATGGAGCTGGGTCCTGCCATGGCACTGCATGGTGCTAGGAGAGAGAATGAGGCCCAAAAATACATATATGAATTCTTAAAATAGATTTTAAAAAAAAAAAAAGAAAGTGATTTTACTGTTTGTGCTAATGGCTTTTTTTCTGGAATAATTTCTTCCTTTTCCTGTATCATTTTTCCATATCTTCTATAAATTATGCTGCCTCCTAATCCTCATAAAACACATGACAAAGCTTTCACAGACTTTGATGGACTGGGAAACAGAGCAATTTTAAGCAGAGGAGCACTAATTAACCCATTATTCAAATGAGGCAGAAATCCTTCCTGATTGCTGTTGGGAGCACAGTGATGCTCCAGGGCAGCACTGCAGGCTGGATCTGTAGCCTCTTCCCTGGGCTGGGAACGCAGGGCCAGGGTTGTGGCCAAAATTCTGGTGTTCAGCCCCTTGGCCACAGCTCTTCCCACTCCTGGGAGAACCTGGGAAAGAGAGACAGCTCCAGCGCTTATCCATGCTGCTGAGGCACAAATCAGGAAAATTAGTGCTTGTAAAACAGTTCAGTCTCTTCTGGTCAGGGTCTGCAAAAGGCTGCAGCCCCATTTTCACCAAGAGGGAGTACAGAGAGTACATCACATCATCTCATGTGGAAGAGGGACTTCCCTAACTTAATTTGTATAGACTTTTCTATAAAACACTAAAAACTGTCTTTCACTACCGTGCCTCGGAGGCAACATTGAGAAAAAATCAGCAGAAATGCTGCAGAAATTACTGTCATGTCCTCCTGATCTTCCTAAAGACAACGGGGTGTGAGTTACAGGTTCCACAGAGCCAGGTTTCAGTTACAGGTTTCACAAACCTTTCCTCAAAGTTTACAATGCTGCAATCAGCACTGGGAATCCTTTCCATGGCACCAGTGTAATTTGGCTGTCCTCTGTCAGGGTGTGCAGCTCTGTCTGAACCATGTCTGGGAAGAGCAGGAAAGGACAGGGGTGTTTTTGAGACGTTTGCAGCTTGGCAGAAGAGAGAATGGGGGAACAGGTGTTGGACAAGCCTGCAGAGGTCTGATTGCTGCTTTGCAGAAGATCATGGGAAGTTCAAGGCAATACAAATCAGTCATGGAAGGGATTATGAAATGGGGTTACTGGGAAGAAGCAGAGAGGGGAATAAACCTTAAAATGAAAGTGGACTCAAAGGAGAATTACCAGAAGATCACCAGAGATGACAGGTAGTGCTGGAAGGCAAATCTCAGTGGTCTGAAGCATTATGTTAAAATACTGCCACAAATTTAGAAGCAAATCTTTTCACTGGGTTCAGTTGGGTCCCTTTTTAAGCCAAGCTTAGCCATAGTGAAAATGGGGTTTAGTAAGTCATCTCAGCATGGAGAAACTGAGTTTTGTGATACCTTTATCAGGGCT
>NW_005054468.1:76931-89867 GCF_000277835.1 Geospiza fortis
CACAGGGAATCATAGAACAGTTAAGGTAGGAAAAGCCCTCTAAAATCATCAGCTCCAACTGTTAACACAGCACAGCCTAGCCCATCACATCCCCAAGTGCCACACACTCATCTTCATGTGTATCTTAGGTTGGAAATGGGTGTTGTATTCTATTCCTATCTGTGGCTCTGTTATCTTCTGTTAATTGGGCAGTTTTCTTCATCTCTTCCACAACCAATCCTCCCTCTGGGAAATATCTTCTGTTAATGTGCCAATGAGTGCCACAGCATGACTGATAAAATTTCATTATCCCGCATTGTGAGAAGCTCAGACCAGAGGGAGGAGCCAAGTATTCCTGACTGGATAGAAGCTGAGATTTTGGGACACCAGGACAGCCATTTCGCTGGATTCCCAGAGGAAGACCAGGCCTATCTACACCACCACTGGATCTTCAGAGGAAGACCACACCCTTCTACAGGATCACTGCTTCAACAGAACCACATCTGCTGCTCCAGGAGGACGGCAGCCACCATTTCAATTGGATTGCTACCAACCCCCTGACCAACAGGGTGTCAGGTTGTATCCTGACTCTGTCAGTGTTGTTTTGTATTATTGCATCGGTGTTTTTTCAAATTTTTTTTCTTTTTTGTTTTTTTTGTTTGTTTGTTTGCTTTTCAAAATTTATTTTCTTTCCTAATAAAGAATTGTTATTCCTGCTCCCATATTTTTGCCTGGAGAGACCCTTATTTTCAAAATTATAACAATTCAAAGGGAGGGGGTTTACATTTTCCGTTTCAGGGGAGGCTCCTGCCTTCCTTAGCAGACACCTGTCTTTCCAAACCAAGACAATGTGCCTACACACAAGATGGTAGGACCAAAACCCACATCACTGCATGCTGGACTTCTCCAGGTCCCTCTTGTGCCCACTGAAACCCATCAGCACTGTGTCTGCTGTCACCAGGAGGAGCTTGGCCCTCAGAGTCTGACCACAAGTCAGCATTACCAACCCTCTGTGCCAGCTGCTGGAATTCCTCTGATTTATTTTCAGAGGTCTGGCTGCCAGCATAATGGGAGGAAAGAAAAAACTGTCCTGCTTTGAATTGAAAAGCTGCTTTCACATCATCCTGGCTGTACCCAAGGCTGTAGCCATTCCTTTGAAACAGCCACATCCCTTGACTCATACGCAGCAGAGAAATTCATCACATAACCACGAGGACAAGCCAGCCTCTCTCAGTAACAGCTCTCCCATGAAGATTTAGGGAATGTCTGGGCAAGAAGATGCTGTGTCAGGCTGGCAGCATGCAGAGAGGCAGCCAAGGCTCTGCTAACAAGCCAAGAACGTACCCACTGATTAAAAAATCTGGTGAGTAGAGCAGGTTATTCTTCCTCCTACTTAGCAAATTGATCGATTTTCCAGAGAATGACAGCAGGGAGGTAATAGCTTCAATCTTCCAGGGTAACATTTCCTATTAAGAAAACATGAATAGCTTGAGCTGTGTTCCTAACAGTCTGGAGCATCTGCAAAGGTCCAGGGCAAGATAATTTTTTCTAGTTTGGCATCAGTCATTCGAGATAGTCATATAAGACAGAGTATATTATGAATATATGAGAAGTTAAAACAGAAATATAGCATAACATCTGCAGGGAAATACTTGGTGCTGAAAGAGAAAAAGGTTCCATTAACAGTGGGAAGCCCCAAGGAAAGGATTTCAGGTTGAAATTTATTCTGTACCACCATCCCAACAGCTCCAAAATGCAAATCACTTGCAGAGGCAGTGGTGAAGTTCATTTGCTTTCCAGTTGTGTTGCCTCTGCAAGATGCAAATGATCAATGAAGCTTCACAATAAAACCTAGATTGGTTAATAATGCAAAACAGACACAGACTGAAGACACAGCAATAATTTATATAGGCTTTATGAATGTGATTTTTTTCTAGGAAAGATTTTCCTTTATTTTTCAAAGAAAGCATGATGAGAGCTGGTATCAGGTTTCTTATCCTGATTTAAGCAAAATCTCTGAAAACTCAGTTTATGCAAGGGAAGGGGCTGTCACATATCAATGGTCTTTTTCTGTCTGTGAGAGCTCTGTATTTCAGTAAATGCTGGAAATCAGGCAACATCATTCAGCTGTAGCTCCAGGACAGAGATCAGACTTGTGTTGCTCTGAGAGAGGAGCAGCTCTACTTTATCATCATCCAGCTGCAACAGCTTGGGGGCCTTTTTCATCAGGAATCTGAAAAGAAGCAAGGCCCTTCTGGGGTGGGAACATGTTGTCTGTGCTCTCAGGGTCCCACAGGAATTCAGCTTCATTTCCAGCTTTAACCCCAACACCTCTGGTCACAGCAGCCATGCTCCACGATCTGCTGTTTTTAAAGACGCCGGGAATTCAGATATGGTGAAAAAGCCAATTTAAGCCTCCTTTTAAAGACAGACAAAGCAATGCTTTGACAAAGCAAAGATACCCAAAGCAATGCTGGAAACCAGCTGAATCTTGCCCACGATACTCATCATTATTAAATATGTTTGTTTCCTGGGCTCTTATTTTCCTAAAACAAAACCTATCTTGCATTCTTAGTCTAGTTTCCTAAAGAAGTTTGAACCCTGTGAAGCTTTTTTTATTTTTTTTCTATTTGTTCAAGAAATACAACAGACTCAGTGGCAGTGGGTATGTCCATACTTGGAATAACTTTTCCCAGTTGTTTTTAAGTGGTATTATTTGAAAAGAAAGCTTCCTTCAGAGCTCACAATTTATTAGGCACCAGAGGACACTCTGCTTGGTTTCTTTCCTAACTATTTTTGATGGTCAGAAAGGTTTTTGACTCTAATAGGCTGAAGCCTTTCTAGATTCATCTCATGACACCTTCACATCCCTTAACATCTTGCAAGGCAGGCCCTTCCGCTGCAGCTTTATTGAAAGTCAGTAGGAAAGAACTAGAAGGCACAAATCTGAGAATCCAAACTTGACTGACTCCCAGGATCAAGAAGCAACCTGTTTTACAGGATTTTATTTGGGAAATTTCTGCCTTTGGGTTTAAAACTATTCTTCTCTTCCTTAAGAGGATGGGCAGCCATGCTAAGGTGAACAGAGATTGTGCTTTGGCCAATGTGTTTCCTCTTCACTTGCTTTTGGGGCTGAGCTTGTTCCTGTGGAACTGCTCCATTCACAGACCCTGTGAGGTGGACATTCAGCTGGCCCAGAGCCACAGCGAACAAAGTCCATCCTCTGTGCATTTGAAACCATCCTGAGCACAGAGGGGACAACCGCAGAAACGCCCTTGTACTTCTCCCGGATTATCACAGCGTGTCACCCTTGCTCCACGTGTTGCTCTGTTGGGTTGCACTTGTAAGGAGCTGAAAAGTGGGTGAACCAGCAGTGCGAGAGGGCAGTTATCATGCTGGAATCTGACCTTCCTCATTGCTGGCTGGCTTATTATCATTCAGCTCTTCCTCTTTTCCAGGAGAATATGGAAACATTCAGCAAGAGCTCTGAAGTCCTTACATATGTTGACCCTACCTTGTCCTCAAAAAATCCAAGTAGTTTGAAAACAAAAACAAAAACAAAAACAAAAACAAAACAAACAAACAAACAAACACCCATCTGTAGTTTGTACTAAAGATTAGAAACTGTAGATTGCAATAAAGGGGCAAATATAGACACCACTAGCATATGACCATGACCCAAAAGAGTTGCCTGCAGTCCAAGTCACTTGCTGACACTGGTGCTTCCAGTTCAACCACAAAACAATAATGAAAGAATCAGTTTCATCATGCAAATATTTTAATGCAAACTAGACACGGATTTAGTTTCAATGCATTGACGAGCAGCTAAACTGCGGAGGAGAACTGTGACCACAGGGCGAGCCTTGCTTCACCAGCCCAATCTCCTTCTGCGACAAGGTGACCCACTCACAGTGGGTGAGGGAAAAGCACTGCTGAGGTCACATCTCAAATCCTGTGTTCAGTTTTAGGCCCCTTACGGCAAGAAAGGCATTGAGGTACTGGAATGTGTTCAGAGAAGCTCAGTGGAGTTGGGGAAGTGCCTGGAGATTAAGCCATGAGTGGCTGAGGAAGCTGGAAGTGTTTATCCTGGAGGAAAGGAGGCTCAGGGGAGACCTTATCACTCTCTACAATGCCCTGGAAGCAGATGGCAGCAAGGTGGGGATGGATCCATTCTCCAAGGCAACAAATTACAGGAGTAAAAGCAATCCAAGAGTACAAGAGGAGGGGGAGGATGAGAATTTTGTTTCTGTGCAAGGGGACATAACTTTTCATTGCAATAAAACTCAGAGTAAGATGACATGGCCCAGAAAACCTCTGACCTCTCCACCTAAGCCAGCAACATCTGCCTACACTCCCTGTGTTCCTTTCAACTACAACTTTGGAGGGTCTGGTCAAGGGCCCCCTTAGTCCAGAGTCCCAGGGGGCTCCTGTGGCTGGGTTTGCCCAGGGCTGGGATGCCCAGGACCCTCTGAGCCCAGCAGTGGGGACCAAGGCTGGGGCTCGTGGGCTGGGAATGGTGGCTCTGGGGGTTTCAATATCATGGAGGGTGTGTCAAACTGGAAGCTGTGCCAGGGACATCACCAGGCAGCCCCAGCCCCAGCACATTTGGATGCTGGCAGCCAGTGAGTGTTGTGGTGTTCGCAGGGGTACAAGGATGAGGGAAGAGATGAGGATCTGGCTCCATGTTTCAGAAGGCTTGATTTATTATTTTATGATATATATTATATTAAAACTATATTAAAAGAACAGAAGAAAGGATTTAATAAGAAGGCTAGCAAGCAAAGGAAAAAGAATGGAATTATGATAAAATCTTGTGACTCTCAGACAGTCCAAGACAGCTGGACTGTGATTGGCCATTAATTAGAAACAACCACATGACACCAATTAAAGATGCACCTGTTGCATTCCACAGCAGCAGATAATCGTTGTTTACATCTTGTTCCTGAGGCCTTTCAGCTTCTCAGGAGAAAAATCCTAAGGAAAGGATTTTTCATAAAGCATGTCTGTGACAAGTGAGTGCACATACAGGGGGACAGCTGAGCTGGATGGGGGCTGGGAAAGGTGCCCTAGGGAATTTAAAGCCGAGGGAGAGTGGGGACCCTCAGGGCAGGGCACTGTCTCCAGGGCTGGGGGAAGTGGGGCTTGGGGCTCTCAGCATGGCAGGTGCCCAGAGAGGCTCTGGGGACATTGCAGGTGTCACCAGCTCCCTGCTCCCTCCCAGCCAGACATGCTGAATGCCCTCTCCCCCCATCTCCTCCAGGCCCTAGGGCCAACAACAACTCTCATCCTGGCTCTGCTGGGCATCTAGCCCAGCCTGAACCTGAAGCACCAGACTGATGTGTCCCCAGCCAAAGGGATACAGGAGCACAAGGAATATCTCCATCAGGAGATGACTAGGCTCCTGCAGGAGACTGAGGGGAGCAGTGGCACCAGGGAAGCCCTGCTCCCTTCTGCACTGCAGCAGCAGTGGCTTCTTTGAGACAGTGCAGCAGCCCTGGTTCTGGTTCTGCTCACTATGGGCTGCTGGCCAGTCAAGAGAAGGAAGCCTCAGGAGCCTCCTCAGCAGCTCACACTGTTCTCTTCCCAAAGACACCTGTGAGGCTGGAATCAGGCTGACTGTGTGATGTTTGCCAGTGCTGAAGTCTCCAGTCAACAATTTATGATTCATTTGTGAATCCTCACAAGATTCCAATGAGTGTCTATATGGCAGCACCGATAATCTGCCAGCAGCTCTTCGGTATAACAAAATCCCATCAGTTGTTTTTTATTTTCCAAGTGTCATTTTTTTCAGCCAGTCCCCATCTCTCCTGTCATAACAGATGTGTGAAGCTGGAGATTTTTGCCCTTTTCCAGGGAAATCATTGTATTAGAAACAACACTTGGCGTGAAACTCAGGGGTGGGTACTCGGGCACAGAGACACATCAGCACTGCAGATATGAGCAATGCAGACCCGAGGCTCCAGCACCACCTTCTTCCTGGCTCTTGGAAGTGTTGCTCCGCAGGCACCGCGCAGCCTCTTCCAGCAGAGCCAGAACGGCTCCCCAGGGAGCAATACCAGACTTGTGGAGCTGCAGCTCCTGATTACAGCAACGCTTTCTGGTAGCACGAGATGAGCTGCGGGAACTGAGCAGCAAGAGTGGAGCCAGCGCCTCACACCAAGGTCAAAATGTGCCCATGATTCCCTCCTAACCACCTCAGAGTGGTGTCTGGAGGGAGCTGTCCCTAGTTCCCCTCCCGGCCCTAAAAACATGCTGCTGAGACGAGGAGAATGTGATGGTTTTTCTCTTATGTCCTCTCTCCCCTCAGGAGGAGAACTCCTCAAGCCAATGAAAGGAAAGGGTTTGGGCTACCCCTGTGTGAATACAGAAGAGCAACCTAAAGGTTTTCATTAAGAAATCCTAATTAAGAAATCTCCACTAAGGAAGGCTGCTGTTGTGTCTTAAAGGACAATCTGACTAATGCAGGGTATTACAAATGTCTGCAACAGCAAACAACAGCCAGAAGTCGATGAGCAAACTCCCAGGCTGTATGACTCCATCCTTTAACCCCTTAGAGCTCACTGCTGGAGCAGGATGAAATCTCTGCTCCACAACAGAATGCACATCTCAACGGAGAATTTTTGAGACAGAGAGAAGGTGCACTGTGGCACAGGGCTCTCTGTGACAGCAGCAAACCCAAACAGTCTTTCTGAGGAGAACTGAGCCCTGTTCTGAGCCCTGTTCCCCTGCTCAGATTTACTGATGAGTCTCAGCCAAGGCTTGCAGCTCCATACCCTGGTAGGGATGTGGGATCACACCATGAGGGGATGTTGGAGCCCTTGAGAGGATGCTGTGGCCCTGGAGGGGATGCTGTGGCCATGGCAGGGATGCTGTGGTCCTTGAGGGATGTTGTGGGCCTTGAGGGGATGCTGTGACCATGGAGGGGATGTTGTGGCCATGGAGGGGATGTTGTGACCCTTCAGGGGATGCTGTGGCCCTTCAGGGGATGCTGTGGCCATGGAGGGGATGCTGCACCTCACAAAGAGTGGCACACAAAGGATGCTCACAAACTCTCATTCTGATTTCAGCCTCATAGATGTCTTCTGGGAGACCAGAACACTGACTGTAAGCTGATGAGGAGACTCCTGGAAATTCCCTTTCCTGGCCAGCCATGGGGAGCAGGGCCCGAGCTGCTGGCGGGAGAGTTGCCATGGCTACCAAGTGAGCTGCTTTGAGGAGGAAAAGATGAAATCTGGCCTGGCTGCCAGTGCACAGCCAGCAGGGGAGCTGTGGCAGTGCCTTGTGCAGGGGGCACCACCACCAGAGAAGCTCTGATGCCTCCAAAAGCCATCAGCCATTCCAGGGCTCCCAGCTCCCAGGTGCTGCGTGCCAACTTTGGAATGGGAAAGTGAAGTCATCCTGAGCTGTTACAGGAATGAAGGAAGAACTGAGCCCTTTTGCCAACTTCACTGTGGTTGCAGGGCTCTTGTCCCCTCCCCCTGGCCAGCTGCTGGCACAGGAACAGCTGTGTCCATCCCCACCATCTCCATCTCCGGGGCACCACAGAGCTGACACACAACAAGGGTGTCCTTGGGCCATGTCCAGAGCTTTGTCTCACTCCCCAGCATGGCTTGGCAGGCTCACCATTCCATTTGCACTTTCCAAAGTGCACCCCTGCCTGGAGAAGGCTTTTTTTAGCTCACTGCAGCCGGGAACTGAAAGCATTGTGTTAGGGGTGAAGTGTGAGCACAGACCTGCATGTAGAAATCTCTTGACCCTGAATTAACTTCTAGCTGCTTGTTCTGCCTCCAAAAGGAAGGAAAGAGAAAAAACAAAGGGCAAAACAAAGAAGGGAAAAAGATTAAAGAAGAGGAGGGGAGAAGGAGAAGGAGAAAGAAGGAGAAGGAGAAGGAGAAGGAGAAGGAGAAGGAGAAGGAGAAGGGGAAAGAAATAAAAGAGAAAAAGGAAAATAAGAAGGAAAAGGAAACTGAGTAAAAATTTTTAAAAAATCAAGCAGATTCCATGCCTTCCCCAGGTGGCACATATTTTAAGTGTTTCAAGAGAAAATAAGGAATGTATCAACAGACTATGCCCCATGACTATAATCTGTCTTCTGCCAGCTTGGCTTCAGTTTGGAATTAGTAGCAAGTGCATTTAAAAAAAAATTAAAAATTAAACAGGCTCTGTGTTACTGGTGTTTCAGCTGTGTCCTCACATGTATACTGGCAGAATACCCTCTGCATCAAATTTTAATTGCAATCAGTTCTGGGGTTAGAACACTGATGCCTTTATTTGTAGCAGTGAACCATCACTGTTACAGTGCTGCCTTTTACCTGTTAAATTGAAATCTGAAAAAACAGAATGCATCTGATAGAGTCAACAGCAGATTTTTCTCTCTCAGCTGTAAGAGGACTGATATTTTCCCCATGGGTCTCTCTCCACATGATCTGAGAACAGCCTGGACACTGATTTCACAGAATGATTTTAATTTTTCCACATTTCACAGCCCTGCTGCATCCTGTCTCAGGCCCAACATGATGGCAATTCTTCACTTGCAGCTGCAGGATCCCTCAGCCCAGCTCCTTGGATGTGGTAAGCTCTACTAACTCTTCACAGAAGCAAAAAGACCCACTGGCGCGTCCCCAGTGGGCTTTACAGCCAGATGAAGAATTAAAAAAAAAAAATATATATATATATATACACCTTAGAAGTCCTTATTTTCCCCTGTAGGAAGCCAACCAGAGTTAATTTCTATTAAAAGGAGATTGCATCATTTAAGATTCCTACCACTCCATTTTCTTTGCCTCCTGTTCCAAAATTTTTCAAAATAATGACACAAATTGAATCTGAGTGAGAGGTGAAAACAAATTTAGGCAAGGCAAGATAACAATGATAATTTTTGTGTTCTCAGTCTCAGAAAGGATCAGTTCCTTAGGCAAAGAAAGATCACCTATCTTGAACAACATAAAGATAGAAGTTAGGCTGCACATGCAAGGGAAGGGTCCCACCCACAGGGTAGGGAAATGTGCACCCCAATTTCCTGGCCAGCTCACTCTCAAGATGCCTCTCACCACAAAAACTGGTACTGCCAGCATGGCTATTTCTGCCTTCATTCACTACTCAAGATTTTGATTTACATTAACAAATTGGAGGCTGAAGCTTGAGGCTACTTTACTACTTGAGTTATTACTGGCTGTGTCTCCCCCCACATTGCACAACAGGAACATAAAATGGCTTTACATGCAAATAACCACATATTTTCCCTACTTTTCCTTACATACCACATCAATCACAGAGCCCCACAGACAAGACTCTCTGCATACTGCAGGAAAGGGGGAAATATTTCCAGCAACGTGATAGCTTCACTTGTTTCTGTAACAAGTTTTGCTGCTGCAGAGGAGAAGAGGGAGCTGTGAGCTCTGGCAGCAGACAGGATGAGATGAGGCACAGGGAGGAAATGAGTCACAGCCCCAGAGGGGCAAAGGGAGTTCCCCAGAGAAGAGACAGCAGAAATCAAATCCTCCTGGGGCAGCCTGAAGAAGAAGAGACACAGCTGGGACAAAGTGTACCACGGCTCAGGAGAACACACCACTATCATGCCACCAATGCTTGGAGCCATTTTGAGATGTGAAAGGGCTGTGTAGGTCTAAGAGTTTAAATTCCTCAGATTCTGTCTTTCTGCCACATCTTTCAGTATTTCTCAGTAAGGCAGGGAGATGCTTGAGACTCAAATGCCATCACACTATGGGGGGAAAAGAGATGAATAATGTAATTTACCCAAAGTAATGATGCATAGTTGATCCTGTTTTGATTCCCAGGAATGGTAGAAACCAGGGTACCACAGACTCTTTCTGGAGGACTTGGGGCTGAGGACACAAAAGCCTGTGTACAGCAAATATTAACCCAGGTATGAGTTATCTTGAATGAATCTGCACTGCCAGCAGGACAATTTGAAGCATCCAGTAGCCATTAAAAATAAGAACAAAACCAAAACCAACAAATACACAAACAAAAGGTGAAAAGCACTGTGGTGAAATTTATTGAGCAAGGTCTAGAAATGTCTAACACATATCTAACACATATGTCTAACACATAGCTGTGAAAGACAAGGGTGTAAAGTCTGTTACCTCCTGGGTGTGTGGTGCAGCTGATTTGGGGTTTTTTTTTACAGAGCCCTGGTCCACAGGGTGAGGAGATGGAGAGGAGGGGAGGCAGTGCAGCCCCACCGACAGGCGGGAGACTCCTCCAACAGCACAAGCACAGCAGCGCCCAACTCATCCCAAACTCGTCATTTCTCTGCTCAGAAATTCACATCCGGGCTAGAATGACTCTTAGGAACCTTCCCGCACAGGATTTCTGGCAAGACAAACAAGAAAAACAAAGGGTACAAGCACAGTCTTGTCAACAGGTCTGTGCAGCAGAGCCCGGCTCATCTGCAGAGTCAAGGAAAGGAAAGTTTCAGCTTTAACAACACAGCTCTGCCAAGGTCCGGGCACTGCTGCGGGTGAGTCACGCCTTGAGCATCCCACAAAGAGCTGCTCTGTAAACACGGCAGGCAGCGAGGAGCAGCAGGGAATGGCAGGATTGCGATCAGGGGGAGGAAAAGCACCCGGCAGCCCAGCACCCACTTAGCCCAGCCCTGGGAACAGGGATAAACCACTGCCCGAGCAAAGCGCTGCTCCCCGCCCCGGACCGCTGCATCACTTCACCAAGCCTTCCGACAGCGCTGAGGAATTCCTCTTGGCACTTTGTGGGTCTGTACTTCACATTTCCCATCCCCAGAGGCCCCCCCGGGATTCCTTCTTGGTGTTACAGATGGATAATGAGAGGATTGGCTCTCGCAATTAAGGGATAACTATTGTGTGAATATTAAGAAAAGCTTTCGTGATGTATAGTTATGTTATTGTGGTTTAGATGTCCTCTGTTCTCCCCATAGTTCCCTTTTCGCCCCTGTATTGTTGCCATCAGACAGCCGGGGTTGTCTAGACCAGGTACAAAGAAGGCTGCACATGTGCCCCCTGCATGGGGCAGCTGGGAATGGAAAAGCTTGGTGCTTAGGGGGTGAGGCAGGGCAACATCTGACCTCCAATCAAGCTACAAGAAAGCAGTTTCCACCGATAAATGGCAAAGAGGTGACTGACAGACTCTGGGAAGGGCCAGGGTTGGCTGATGCAACCCCCAGGTGTATAAAACACTGAGCATCCATCTTGAAGAAGAACCAGCCACGTGTTCTGCACGAGGGGCAGTTCACAGGGCTGCAACTTTTTCCTTATGTAGTCCTTTTGTTGTATTTTTGTCAAGGTTTAATAAACCTTTCTAGATTTTCAAAGTGAGCAGTTGTTTCTCACATTGGGAAGGCAAAGTCAGTCCCCCAGTTCCTGCTGCAAACCCTGGAGATTGGGCAGCAGGGGCAGAGGATGTGGAGTGTGAAAAATGCATATTTTATTACTGGCTTTTCACAAATATTAAAATTAATATTATAGGTGTATTGTTAGAAAGTTATGCTGTATTAATTCTCTTAAGTAGTGTGTTAAATATAGTTTCAGGTTATAACATGATGTTAAAATAGAAACTATGCTATGTAAGATACTTTTTTTTAAAAGAAAGAACTTGCAGTGAGATAGCAGCCACAGGACACCTAAATCTTTCAGAGAAAGAGATTTTATTACTCCATTATCAGAAGAAATTAACTTCTTCCCGCCTTGCTCAACCCTAAAGATGTTGTTAGGATTAAGAGGAAGAAGCTGATGATGACCAGACAGAATCCTGGGTTTGAATGGAATTTATGCATCATGTATGAAGTGTATGAATATGCAACAGGTTGTTGTTTTTAAGGGTTAATCCTCTGTTAACATGGGTCCTTTTTCGGGCTTATGCTGCCCAGAAAAAGGTACCTGGACACCTGTAACGCTTTGTTTTTATTGTCTCATATTGTCCTAATCAAAATTGTCCAAAAATTTTATTACTCTAATTATATTGCTATTTTTATAACCATTTTATTAGTAGTAAACTTTTAAAATTTTAAAAACAAGTGATTGGCATTTTTCACATAGTCCTTTTGTTGTATTTTTGTCAAGGTTTAATAAACCCTTCTAAATTTTCAAAGTGAGAAGTTGTTTCTCACATTGGGAAGGCGAAGCCAGTCTCCCCTGCTCCTGCTGCAAACCTAGGTTGGGAAGCAGGGGCAGAGGATGTGGAGGAAATGTCTGGGCTGGCATCACCACACAGATACTGGCACTGAACTCTCCAAACTCCTTGTTCTTCCTGTGAAAAACGCCAATCACTTCTTTTTAAAATTTTAAAAGTTTAATAATAATAAAATGGTTATAAAAATAGCAATATAATTAGAGTAATAATAATTTGGACAGTTTGAATGAGGAAAATATGAAACAGAAACAAAGAGTTACGGACCTCCAGGTAGCTTTTCCTGGGGAAAATAAACCTGAAAAAGGAGACTCGGTAACAAAGGATTAACCCTTAAAAGCAATAGCCTGTTGCATGTTCATACACCTCATACATGATGCATAAATTCCATTCATACATGATTCTGTCTCGTCAGTGTCAACTTCTTCCTCTTAATCCTAACAGCAGCGTCCTAACTGAGCGAGGCAGGAAGAAGTTCGTTTCTTCTGATAAGAGAGCAATAAATTCCCTTTCTCTGAAAGATTCAGGTGTCCTGTGGCTGCTATCTCAGTGCAAGTCCTTTCTTAAAAAAAAAAAATCTTACATAGCATAGTTTCTATTTTAATATTACATTATAACCTAAAACTATATTTAACACCCATCTTAAGAAAATTATTACAGTATAACTTTCTAACATAACACATATAATATTCATTTTAATATTTGCAAAAAGCCAATCATCAGATATGCATTTTTCACAGTTATCTTCTGGCAACAGTACACAGTGCTGGTAGACCTTTCCAGAGCCTTTTTTAAAAGGATAAATTTGCTTTCATGATTTATCAGTATTTTCCC
>NW_005054468.1:89886-97723 GCF_000277835.1 Geospiza fortis
TGTAGATATCTTAACCTGGCTCATACAAAATACTGTTTCCACATTTAGCTGTTGCAAAAATGATGGTTTTTTTACTTGATCTAAAACTCACTGAGTGGCAGTAGAAAGCCAATACTTGCAGAGAGGTTTGAAGCTGGTCCCTGTCAAGAACAAGTGACCACATTTCCTCCAGCTGTGGCAAATTCTGAGGAGTGGAGGAGGATTTTGACTTCCTGGTGTCCCTAGCAGGTGGGCACTTGCACTCATACTGTGCTCTTTGCAAAAATATTGATGTTCAGGGTCTACACAGCAGGATGCATTCATTTTCAGTCTCAGGGCTGCTATTTTTGACATATTTCTTAATTGCACATTAATTATTTAGCTTATTACTCCACCCCAAAGCTGCTGTGCTGCTGGCCTGGTGCCTCAGGAGAGCAGGCAGGACAGATCTGTCACGGAGCTCACTGGGGTGAGTCAGAGCAGAGCTGTGAGGAGAGCAGGAGCCATGGGGTGAGAGTGTCATCCACCTCCCAGAATGGATCCCGGGGATCCAGCCCCTCTCCCCTTCCAGGGAGCTGCTCTGCTCCTCATCCAGAAGCGGCCTGGGAATTTGGACACAGGGCAGGGGTGCTCTGTTGGTGGCAGGACAGAGAATCACCATGAGCAGGGTGGCCAGGATGGTTCTGGCTGGGCATGGTGTTTCTGTCCCTGTCAGTGCCACTCGACACAAACCAAATTCATTTCCTCAAGCAGAGGATTTCCTGTCTCTCCTCTCCTCCTCCGTGGTGACTTGAATTACTTCGGATTTTGCAACATTTGGGGCTGCTGTTCACAAAACCTAAGTTCCCCCAGAACCGCTGTGCATTTTCCACCCGCCCACATTTGTGGCACACATTTGGTGTATGTGCAGATGGAGTTTTCTCACCTTCACAGCCCAGCACAGGGCACTGGACACCCACAGGCAGCTCTGGGGTGGTCCACAGGGAGCAGAGCACCACCTCAGCTCACAGGGTTGTCTGGCCCCCCAGCTTGCCTCGGAGAAGCAGCTCTGCGTAGAAGTGACAGATTTGTCGGTTTGGGATGTGCGAAACCCCCTCCCTTCCTGTCACAGCTCATGATGATTTGCACATCAGCGGCATGTAAATCGTGCTGGCTTGCTCTACCAAGTGGTTTCACCACAAATCAAATTCTCTGCACTCCTGTGCTCCCCTTGCTCCTGAGCATGCACGGAAATGGGTTTTGCTGCAGTGCAGGGCTGCCCCACTGCACATCTCAGGGCAAATACAAATCCCCAGATTAAAAGAGAAAGGAGGAGCTGAGAACTGCTCCCAGGGGAAAGCTGTCCATGCTTTGGCTCCATTAATGCCATATGCCTGTGTTCAGAGGAGCATGAGCAGGAAGGGAAGCTGCTGCAAGCAGGGATGTCCTCGGGCAGTGCATGGCAGAGCCTTTCACCCAGTGAGTGCTGTGACCCTGGTGCTAACTTATCCATGCTTCAGCCCAATGCCTGTTCAACCTGCTGGCTTTTTTTAACTACTACAAATGTCTGCTGCCTTCAGAGCAACACTCAGCTGTAAAATGTTTCCCATACTACCCATGTTTCCTTTCCAAGAAATCCCAGCTCCGTGTTTTCACGCACTTCTGAAACAAGAAATGATTTATTGAGAAGCTGTGTTGCAATTTCCCATAAAATATTCCTGTGCTGGCCTGTCCTTAGTTTGGCCTCCTTTTTGTTGTTTTGACTGGAAGTTGTGCTTCTTAAGAGGCACCAAGTGTGGTATTAACCTAAGAAAAGACCAGAGAAACTTTATCTGGAGGGAGCCATGGTGCCAACAGTGGAGGAGAACTTGATCCGTGCAACTGAGAAAAGATATGAAGAGGGAAGTAATGGCAGAGCAGTGGATATAATGGATTCAGGAAGGCAGGCTGTAAGCAGATACATGGTTATCAATATTAATGCAGCTTTTAACATATTAATGTCATTTTCAGATGAGGCCCTAGTTAACCAAGTTAAACACAGGATGAACCAGACTCTAACAAGGCTGATAATTGCTCCACATCCACCAACCCCTATCCAGCCAGTCTGCAATTATTGAGCAGACAGAGCCCAGCATTGTAATTTCCCTGCCTCTCAACAGGAATTTCTTGCTTCCCAGAAGTGTTTTTTCCCCATACCCTGTCACAAGTGCAGGAGGAAACACTATGGAAGTACTCTTGTAATTACTGACATTTTGTTTCACAGGCAGCTGCTGAAAGAATACAATAAGAATCACAGAATCACAAAATAATTTAAGTTGAAAAAACCATTGAGATCATCGAGACCAACTGTTAATCCAGCACTGTCAAGCCCAACACTAAACCATGTCCCCAAGTGCCTTTTTACATTTACATGCCTTTCAAATCCCTTCAGGGATGGTGACTCCACCTAGGCAGCATCACTGTCCAAACAACATAGGATCAGGGAAGATCCTATCCTCCTTCCCTAGGAGGAAGTAAAAGAGGTATTTTGCAGTCCTGGCAGAAGAGCATTTTGTGTTTTATAGCTATCAGCACTGTCCAGGTCTTTCCCAGAAGCAGTCCTGAAAATCCCCAAGGAACAGCTGCAAAATCTTTTTTTCGCATTACAGGGTCATGGCCACTCTGCGCTGCTTTTGTCACTGACAGCTACAGCTGATATCCAGGCTGCAGCTCTGGATAACCCTTGCAAAAGCTGAGTGGAGGCAGGTGGAAGAGATTTTTTTCCTCACATTCCTAGCCCTAGATGATCTCAAAGTTTTCTGTCAAAATCCTGCCTTACGCTAACATTTTGGTGTGTAACTTCATTGGAAATTTATTATACCTACCAGTGCTGTTTTGAGTTATTCTTATTCAGTGTTTAGTCACTAGTGTTTTTTTCTACCTGTGAATCATGGGAGCATTGGTTAGTGTATCACATCTTGTACAAAATAATTGCAAGATATTTATGTATGGGCGAATGCATATGTACATTATACATAAAGTAGTTGAGAATTAGCTTTAGTTTTGCTTTTGGATTAGTTATAAACTGTATTTTAATCTGGCTTGGGCTTTTTCAGCCTTGATTGCATGTGAATCTGTGCATGGGTTAGACAGTGAGGAAAAGACAAACCAAAACACAAACAGGGGGTATGATGACATGTAAAACCTCACCTTCATCACCCTGGCATCAAAACTCACCCACTGCACCTTTGCAAGCCAAAGTAGGCAATTTTTCACTTCTTTTACCAGATACACTTCAGAAATCCACAACCCTTTTTCACAGCCCTTCCTCTGGGGAGCCTTTTAATACCAAGAATCTCAGGATTAATTTCACCTGAAGAAGGGAACTGCCCTGAGGGGAGCATTGTTCACCTTGATGATTAAGGATAAGGGCACTGTGGCACTGGAGGCAATACTATCAGTCTCAGGCAAATTACTGTTTCTCTAGCAAACGGAGACTAAGTGAGAAAATGTCGAAGGAGTACGTAGAATTTTTAATCTCCTGCTTGGATTTTATGATTCGGCACAGATCAAAGCATTTTCCAAAAACCTGCACGTTGACAGTGTAAGCTGTACTTAAAAGCAATGTGTTTTATTTTGTGAGCGTGGATTTCTATCGATTTTGAAACCCTAGTGTATAAAGAGTTTAAAGTATATTTCTAAGAGCACAAGGCTTTTCTGTCTCACCTCTCACAAGACTCACCAATCTGCAATTTCTACCTACAGAATTCTACCTACCATTCTAACCCTACAATTTAAGAACACAAGATGAATGGTATTGTAATTTTCATATGTATAAATATTTACAAATCAGGCTCAATGAGGCCTAGTCCATATAATTTTTGTATTTTTATAATTCAGTTTACATCTGAGAGAACATACCTCACACTGGGAAAGTTCTTTTCAGATAAAGGCAGCAGACAGAGTGAGCTGCAGGCTGGCCACTCCTGCATAGCTGCAATGCTTGACATTCAGTGGGGAAACGCCTCACTCATCATGCTGCTCTTCCTTTTGCACTCGCTTTGGGGTCACAACCTCATCTGGATCTGTACCCAGTCCAGAAAAATGCCTGTGGTTTGTTAAAAGCTTAATTTATAGCGTGATTTTCAAGTCAATTACCTTGAATTTCTGCTGACTCCCAGAACTGACAGCACCCTTTGCCTTCCCCAGTATAAACTCGAGAGAGAGGAGAGGACCAAACAGGTGGGTAGAACACAATCCTGGATGATGAAGGCTACAATCTTGGATTTTTTCCCCTCATAGTTGTATGTGATACCTTGTACTAAACTTTGGGATTTGCTGCATTTCAATGTAACAAAGGAGAAAATTTGCATAGATAAAAACTTTCATACATATCACCCAAATCTGGCTCCAGAAATTATTCAAGATTAATTTCTATATGGTTTTGATTTTTAATTAAAGTTCAGCTCGGTATTTAGGGAATTACAAAATATTAAATCTCAAGGAAGACTAATTTTCTCTTGGTTGGTGTCAAAGTTTATGTCTTCTGTCTCAGGAGAGGAAATCCCCACTCAGCAGTGGGATAAAGTCCAGCAGGAAATCTTCAAACTGCACTAAACTAGCAGAGGACATAAAATTTATATGATATGAGATGTTTATAACATGTGCAAAAATACATGTGTCCATAGATAAGGAAATAAACCTTTCTTTTCAATAATAAGGACTGGCATTATTGCCTTCTAGAGCAAGGATGTCATCAAACTAGGCTTATCAACAACCAGTATTTCCAATATTTAAAAATTCCAATTTCCATTTACTGAATGTGTTGTGAACAAAAACAGTAGAAGAAGAAATTAAATGTACTTTGTTTTTGTGGGTGTGATAAAACAGGGTGGGACTGAATGCATCAATTAAAAAGAGAAAAAAAAGTAAATCCTAATGGTTTTGGGTTTCAGAGGAAGGCAAGAGAACAAAAGCTTCCAATGAATTTCTTTGTAAACCACAGGAAGAGGATGAAAGAGATGAAAAAACCCCTCTATTTTTAACTAGTTTTTATACTAAGACTTCTTTTAAACTATCCTAGATAAAAATCCAATTACACAAGAGATTTTGTACTTTATTTTGTAGATTTTGTGAATGACTCATAAGCTTGCAGTCATACCATTATGCAAGTTATATTAATAAAATATGTATGCCTGGCAAAAATTTCATCCCATCCTGCCAGAATTTAGAGCACCTTTTTATTGGGAGGCATTTGACGTCAACCGGTGCCCTTTGGAGATGAGGCATGGTGGGGAAAATGAGTCTGTGATTCTCCATTCCAATTTTAGACTTCTAATACCTTGAATTACAAGGAAATATATCCATGACTATTAAAAGCACACAAACTCTTTTTGAGTACTTCTTCACATCACACATAACTGCAGTAAAGAACAACCTGTGTGTTCCTGATGCAGTCACCTGCTCTTTTTCCAGCCAATAAACATTGAAAAAAAAATTATGTTTGTGCTGTCCATCACTTCTTGCATCTGTTTCTGATCAGCCCTGTGCAGAACTCCATGGCTAATGCCATGTAAAATCTCAGCAAGCCTCAGTGGCTTTGTTCACTTGATAATGTTCTGAAGGAATAAGTAGACACTGTGACAGAAAACACAGTGTGATTTTGATACCACACACTTGTTTGCTGCATGAAAAACTTATTTTTTCCTAGTTAAAGATAATAAGTGTCAGACTGACTTGGATAATTACGACTGCTCTACTCATCTACTCAAACATCCAAATCTTCACCCAAATGAGTAAACTGTTGGAGTGGTGTTTAAGCCTTCAGTATTTAAAAAGCTGACTCAGGCATCCAGCTGACTCTCCTGTCAGACAAACAAGAACCTGCTTTTCCATCCCCAGGTAAATGTGCGCTGCCTGCATCCTTTACATATAAACTACATACAGCTAAGAATAAACTTGGGCAGAAATTGCCAATAAACAATGGTTTCTTGAAGCCGTGGCAGGCTAGAGGAGCCTTCTAATAGAAGCAACAATGCCAAGCCCTCGGCCCTAAAGCAAGATTTCCTTGCAAGGCTGGATGGAGCCCAGCCAGTTTACAAAACACTGCAACAACTGCAGGACCTGGGGCAAGCGTCTGGGCAGCTCCCCTCCTTCCTGCAGCAGTGCTTAGACCTCATTTATAACTTGAACCTACTGGCAGAGCTGGAATGATGTGCTTATGGGTCAGCAGGACCCTGAATGCCCAGAATGATGCAGGCTGACATCACCGAGGGTTTCTTCTCAGGCTGCCCTGCTCCTGTGCAGCTCCACCACTCCAATTACCGTCAGCTCCAGTTGTTCCTCATCAGGCAGTGAGGTGGGCGACGCTCCCTGAGGGCTGCCTGGGGCCAGCAGGGAGGGTCTGCTGCCTGCAGCCAGCTGGAGGAATGCAGGTCTGTTAGACCTGTCAGAGTGACCCCAGGTAAACCTGCACAGGGGTAAACCTGCACACATCAGCTCCTCCACATCCTCTGGAGTGCCTTGGCTGAGTGTCACAGGCTGAAATCAGGAAGGAAAAGCAGGGGTGGCTTCAGGCAGATCCCTCTGAACATTCCCCCTCTCTCTGCAGAACAAAGTCCTTTCCCAAGACCTCGAGGGGAGGCCTCACCCACTTGTCTGACAGCCGAGGGCGTGAGCACTAATTGGGTTTACAGGCTTCCAACCACCTAGATTAACCTACTGCCTGCTCCCCAAGGAAGCAGCTGACGAGCACTCCCTAAAGACTGGGACACTTTTCCTTCCTTCTGCTTATACAAAGGGCCTCCTGACCCAAGGATGTGCTCAGAAGCTGCTGCTGTTACCCCTTCAGAGTAGTGCAACTCCTCCAACAGCTGTTCTGTGGGAACCCAGGAAATTCCCTGGAAGACTCGAGCCCCAGTCTGGGGGGCTCAAAGACCTTGGCACAGAGCCCAAGACCCCTGTGCCTTTGATTTAGCCCTTGGAAAAAACAATTACCAACCTGGTATGAAGAATTACAAGCCACAAAAGTTTAAGTACAATGATAGTGAATTTATCACAGGGTGAAAAATAGATCTTTTGTGGTTTTTAGAATGGAAGTTCAGGGGGCAAGATGGAAGAATTAGGGCATGACCAGCCTTTCTCCTTCTTCTTGGCCTCCATCTTCTGCTGTGATGTTGGTACTTTTAGATGGGTTTAGATTAAAAGCTCACTGTCTAACATGGGTGATAGGTATTGGAAAATTGTAAATATTGTACCCGTAGTTTTTAGTATAAAAATGTAACACCACCCTGGGGACAGGCAGAGTGCCTGGAACTGTCCTGCTGAGTGGACCTCGGCAAAACAGGAGAAAAAGTTTTATAAATAAGATACAATAAACAACCTTGAGACTGAGAAATGAAGAGCTCTGACTCTTTCGACCGCCAAGCTGAGAAAAAAGACTTTCTAACTTATCTCGGGGTGACAGTGCCCAGCTAGAGACCCCGAGACTGCCCCACCCATCCAGCCTGAGCCTGGGGCTTCCTGGCACAGAACACCCCAAACTCTGACTCCTTCTGTGGCACACAACCTGGCAAGACAATCCCGTCAAACTGTGCCCACTCCTGCACACAATACCTGTGTTTTCCATTTTATAACCTGACCTGCAACAAATGCCCTGGGTGTGAGGGGTAGCACCACACCAAGCCACGGGATGCGCGGCCAACTTCCAAACCAGCCGTGTTTGTTTGTGTGGTGGGAAGGTGCTGAGAAGCTGGGGCGGCACAGCTCTGGGGGAGCTGGCACAGGAGCCAGAGGCTGGTGGAGGGGCCAGGATGCCAAGGCTGGGGAAGGAGGCTCTCATAGGAACAGGGTGCCCGATTTGGAGGCAAGCTGGCCGAGGAGCCGGCGGAGGAGCCATGGG
>NW_005054468.1:98247-100150 GCF_000277835.1 Geospiza fortis
GGGGGGCGGGGGGAAGGCCCGGGTGGGGAGCCGGGATCCCCCGGGTGGGAAGCCGGGAGCCCCGCGGGGTGGGGCGGGCGGAATGCTCCCGATGCTCCGCGGCGGTCGGGGGGGAGAAGGGGATAAGGAAAGGGGTTATGGTGCGCATGGAGGCGAGACAGAGCTTTAAAAAAAAAATAGTTCGGGTCAGGTGGAAGCGCGGTGCGCTGTAGCATCCCATGCGCTGTCAGAAAGCGACACAGAAAACTGGGGGTTTTGGTGCTGTTGTGATCGTCGCTCGAGTAACGCAGGCGCGCGGAGTGATGAAACCGCACTAGAAAGAGTGAGACGGGATTTTTGTGTGGGAATGTTCCTGTTTTGGGAAGAACTGCGCTGCGCCTTTTCGCAGGAGCGTGTTCTGTACGGCAGGTGGGTGGTGGCGGTGCTGCCGTCGCTTGCCTGATCCTCCCCGAGCAAACCACAGGTCTCTGACGGCTCCGTTTGGTTTGGGTGGACTTGGGTCGCTGCTCATTACTTTGACGAACCCGCGACTGCTTTAAAAGACTTTTAAAAGCTTTTAAGAAACCTTTATGGTTTATTACACATAGGAGGAAGCAGTTGGCCTCTATGTAGAATGGTTAAAAAAAAAAGTTTGCATTCTGTTAAAGTTTTACAGAAAGCACATGTTGTGAAATGTTGGTTTCAGAGAAAATATCACTTTAATGCACTTCCTAAATTCATGATCAGAAAGATTAAACCTCTTGAAGTGATAACTGTACTTTCAAGTTGCTCCATGTAGCTTGGATCAGTGTTTTCAGGTATCAGTCATTGTGTCAGGTCAAATCAGTGTGGTGGAGGTGCTACAAAATCACAAAGGGAAAAGTTTGAGAATTACTGCACAAAGCTATGGAATGGATTTAAAAGGCCTCCTTAGCTCTGTGTCATTGCATCCAGGGAAAGAAAGGATACCAAGCTATGGCTGTGTGTGATCAGGTAAGAAAACTGCTCCCACAGCTGCTCCTTTGGGGACCCTTGGCAGTGGTTGTTGGCACTTGGGACTGGAGTCCTCTCCCATGCATGGGGAGGTAGGAGAGGCAGAAGAGGAGGGTGAGAGGGACAGACACAAAGGAGATTAAGGTTTTTACTGGCTGGTGTATTTAAAGCTGGGGTTGGATGCAATGAGAGTCTGGATTTCACCTTTCAATTCTTTACCTGGCTTGATTGTAACTCCCCTGGCAACTCCTTACATCTGACAGTTTTCCAAGCAGTGCCAAAGATCTCTGTCTTCCTCCCAGCTCCAGCTGAGAGCAAAAGTCAGATTCTCATCTCCTTAAATGTCTGTAATGCTGAGTTGATTGACTTTAGCTGAGAATCTTGCAAGACTTCACTTCTCACCCAGTTACTGCACGTCCTCCGAGATGCTGCACAGTGGCCTTAAACCAAAGGCTTGTTAATGCCTTCTAAATCTCCTGAGGTTTAGAAGGAATTTCTTGCAAGCAAAGCCTTTAGTGGGGGTTGGATTTTTGTGCACATAGGTGTCTATTCAGTTGTTAGTAATTTTTTTCTGTGCTGTTTCACCAGTTACTCTCTAGTTTATGAGTGCTGTTTGAGTCAGGTGTTTAAAGGTGTGTCTTAATAGTGTGGTGACATTTTTGTGCACTTTAGAACTGGATGAAGATCTCAGGGTAAACCTTCTTGCTCATGACACTTATGTATTTTTGTGAACATGTGATTATGGGTAGGATTGTGTGGTTTTGTTTTGTTTTTTTTTTTTTTAGTTAGTAAGGTTGGAAAATATTTTGAGCCAGCTTAAAAGCTACAAGGAATTGTTAGCTCATGTGTTAAACTAAAATTGTCACTTCAGCTGTACGCCCACTGTTGATGTGAGGGAGCTGGAGCTGCTCTGATCCACTGCCTTGGTTAT
>NW_005054468.1:100217-115673 GCF_000277835.1 Geospiza fortis
GAATTGTGAATATGATTGAGCAGTGGATGTGCACTGTCTCACAAAACCTGAGCTTAGCCTTCTGACTAAGCAGATTGATTTACTGCCTGTTTGTTGTTGGTGGTTTTTGTTGGTTTTGTTTGGTTTTTGTTTTGGGTGTTTTTTTGTTTGTTTGTTTGTTTGGTGTTTTTTTGTTTGTTTTGGTGTTTTTTTGGGTTTTGGGGTTTTTTGTTTGTTTGTTTTTTGTTGTTGTTTGGGGATTGTTTTGTTTTGATTTTTGTTGTTGTTTTGTTGGGGGTTTTGTTTTTGTTTTATTTCTTTTTGTATATTGAATTTTTTAGTGGAGGGTTCAAAGCTGGAAAATCCAGATAAGAAAAGAGCTGTTGAAGGGCATTATTGAAATGGGGTCCCTCATCATACCCTATGCATCCACTGTTCAGGGAACCAGCATGGTTTCTTCAGGTGTAGTGTGAAGGTTTGCTTTCCCAGGTTACCTCCTCAGGACAGGACAGACTTTCCTGCAAGGCAGAACTTTCACAGGCTGTTTTATTGTTTGAGGCCAGGGAATGAATTATCAAGGCTCTATGTGTACACAGTGCATTACTCAACTTACTGTGAAAAAAAAAACCCAAAAAAACCAAAACTACTTTGGTCTGACCACATGTGCTTTGGTCCCTAAGTTGGAATAAACATATTTGGCCTCCAAGTCAAAGTCTCTTTATTTTAGATGCTGTTTGGCATTGCCTTCTGGAGGGAAGATGTCATGCTTTTAGTGTCTCTGTGACTTGAGTTCAGGGGTAGCAAAGTTGTGGTCCTTGTCCTGGTCTGTTCTGCATCCTCTCTGAGCACTGAAGCTGCCCTGGAGTCCCTCAGGGAGCTGATCTGCCTGAGGATGAGGGAATCGTGCCTGTCCCTTTCCATACCTCCTTCTTCCCAGTCCTGGGTCTGGATGCTCTTTTGGTGCCAAGGTCCTGTCTGCTGTGGGTTTCTTTGGTGTGAAGATGAGGAGGTGGACTCAGGGAGGAAGGGTTTCACAGATTCAGCCCTGATGAAGGCCTGGCATGCTTAGTAGGAAGCAAATATTTAGTTCCTACATTCCCTGACGTGGTTTAGTAAAAGTAAAAAAAAACCAAAAAACCAAAAGACCCTACACTTCAGTTGGTGTTACTGCTTTTAAAGCTATGTCTGAATTTCAAGAAGGAGACAAATGAAAGCAAGATAATAGCTGGATTATTATAATTACTATACTAGCTGGATTATTGTAATGATTATTATTATTTAATAGCTGGATTCAGGATAATACTTTATTTTTGGAGCATTTTGATGCTGAGGGTATCCATGCAAGAAGAGAGCCTGATCAACAGAGTTCTTCTTTAACTCCTGAGCCTTATAGCAAGTGCCGGCTCTGAAATTCCTGTTCTGTGAGCAACAGGAGACTCACTGGCACTGCTCTTACTGATATGTGTGCAATGTGCTTTTATTGTAGCAGTAAAAAGCACAGATAGCTGGGTAAACTGTGTCTCTACTGGAAGTGCTATTATGGAGCAGTGAATCAATTAATCTCTTACCTGAATAAACAACCAGTGGGGCTTGTCTTTCCTCTGAAGAGGCACATTTGGAACATGACTATAGCATTTCCAATTTTAAAACTCGTTGAGTGTCTTAGTCATAACCAAACTCATTTTAAAAACTTGAATTGTTAGAGGTTGTCCAAAACAATTACTGAAATTTTTGTTGCTGTAGTACTTTTTTCAGCCTGCATTTTCTCCTGCTGATGTGCTGGAACTGATTTCTGTTGAAGATAGTGCAATGATACATGGATCATTGCTTTCTCCCTATAGCCATGTAAAGAAAAATCTGCAGGAACTCATTACTTAGTGGATTAGCAGGCTCTACCTCCTGCTGCTCAGTCCCGAAAACAGAAGGGAATAAATGGGTCTTGAATCATCTCCTGTCTTTACTTAACGAAACAAACCAGACGTGAATCCCCCCTCCCAGATGTCTCAGTTGCAGTGGGAAGTTGCACCAGCTGAGATACTAGAGGGTAGCTGTATTATGTTGCCTTTTATATTAATTTACGCTTTTTGCTTTTATTATTTTTGAAAAGAGATGTTTTGAGGGACCACATTCACCCCTTTTCAGAGATGCAGACAGTTCCAACATGCTGGATGCCAGTGAGAAAAATGTGTCTTTCTTTGCATTGCTGCACATGGGAAGCTACTGGGATTGTACATCAGGTTAAGTGAAAGGAAGAGCAGACAAAAAATGCAGGAGGTTCAGGGATCCTGGAAGAATCGTATTTCCTAACGTGCGCCCATGCCTGAACTGTTGGAGCATTTATTTTTTTTTCCTGTATCAGCACCAGAATAACAGCAATTATGGTAAGAGCTTTCTTGCAGGCGAGGAGGGCTGCGCATAACAAACATTTCAGTGTGTTGGAGGGGAGTTCAGATGTTGGAGTGGGTTGCACACATCGTGTTGGTGCCTCTGAGAGCTGTTTGAAGCCTGTGGTTCTGACATTTCCAAAACAAGCACTGGAGAGTGTTTTGCTGGTGAGGGATGAGTGATAAGCTGAATATCTTCCAGAACTTTTCACAAGAACAGTCATGTACAGCCCTAAGTGTCATGACCTTATGACTGATTTCTCTTGAAGTTATCCAGCAGGCCATTTTAGAAATCCTCTCCATTAGTGAGAAGAAAAACTTCAAGTGTTCCCTGCTGTCATTTTGTGGTAGCTGAAAGGAATCATCCTTGCACTAAGTTTGAGAATTTCTTTGTGTGGAAGGTAAGATTTAAGATCTAAATAACTACGCATCTATTTTCTCTGTTTACAGCATCATGACAAGAAGGCAAATGAAGCTTCTTCCAAGGCAGGAGAGAAGAAAGCAGAAGTGGAAGAGGTAAATCCAAGTGTTTGAATATATTAAGAAAAGTTGGCAATGAATTTCCTCCTATGCTGATTTTTGCCTTTTGATAGCAAAAGTAGTAGTTTTTGGACAATAAACTGATGACTCCAGACAGTTATTATTCATCCCAGGAATAGTTTTAGTTTTGTTTGTGCTGCTGAGCAGCCTACTGGAAATGTTTTTTTTTTTTTCTGTTCATATTTTACCTAATACTTGGTATCCATGGAAGTTACCTCAGTGTGGTGTCTGCTGTGCAGTGCTGGTACAGTGTGGGCCACATCTGATGGCCCTGGTTTTTCAGCTGCCCAGAAGTACAGGTGAAGGGAGTACGCCCTGATGCTTTTCACCTGATGGTTCATCCTCAGCAGAAGCTGTGTGGGAAATAACTATGCCTGAGCCTGTTTGACTGCACTGCAAATCAGGGTCAGTGAATGCTTTTGTTACAGTCCTCTGAAGTAGATGATTCAAGCAATTGCTTTTCTTTCCTGTCCAGAAAGCAAGGAAAACTTCTCCAGCCTGAGAATATGTTCCACCTTTCCTCTCCAGACAGCTTGTTTTTTTCATGAATACCATTGTGCATTTATATAATCTTGGTTTAATGCCATATTCTTTGACTGCACATTGTTCTTCCTATTAGAGCAGTACTGACATTTTTTTGTGGGAAGGGTGGGAGTTGAGGCCTGTAGTTCAGGGTGCTGGGGTTAATGTTTCTGACCTCTTACTGAGAAGATCTGTTTCCAGCAAAAACAAGACTCTTACTAAAATTTATTGTCCGGACACTTCTTTTGAGTCCTTAGAATACTGCATGTATGTTTCCTTTTGTGAATTTCTTCATGTGTTTTATTTGCTCCATGCGCTCTGCATGGTTTATGATCTAGTTCCACTTTTAAGTCCTTAAATTGGAAATAGATCAAAAACCTCTTCCAGAGACCCACTGAGGAGCATTGACTCCACTGTGACTCACACCTACCTTCAAAACACTCTGATTTGTTAAGCAGTTGAGGAAGCAACTCAGAATCTTTCAACAGCTTTCCCAAGAGTCTGCAATATTACATTTTTTGTTTAAAAGTCAGAGATAATTCCTATAGTCTTCAATTTTTTGAGGCAGAAATTTATAATGTTTCTGTAGACAGCTTTGGGCAACGTTGTCTAAAATACTGAGTTTGTTCACCTGCCTACTAGAAAAGGTTTGGCATTAGAGAAATTAGATGAAAATATTGAGGTCTATGAGGAGTTTGTATCCATACTGAAAGGAAAACAGTAAAATCAGCATGGTTGTTGTTTAACCAAAAATAGCAACAAACAACTTTTGTCTCTCAGATTCTCTCTCAGGACTATACACCTGAGGGAGTGAGAGAAGGAGGGCTTTGAGAAGCAAATTTAGGAAGGGCCTGACACTGCTTTGAGTGGGAGATGCCAGTTAGCCACAGCATCAAGAGGAACTCTGCATCAATACTGTTAGGGTGTAGAAGAGGCTTCTTAACCCTTTCTTCTTAAAGACAAGGGAGACTTAAAACTAGACAGAAGAAAACACAGCAGGTTTGCTGTAGATAGAGACTTGTACAGTATGTAATTGAAAAAAATAAGGGCAGTTCTTCATCATTGCAGATGTCAATAAAAGTGGATGTGCTGTGTTGTATTAGGCATTGCTCCAGGACAAAAGCTCAAGTCATAGGGATCTGTCTTAAAATCTTAATGTCTTGGTTGTTAGAACCTTACATTTATTGAGCTCACCTTCTAGGGAGAATCAGACACTTGCTGAAAATCTTGGGAAAAAAAAAAGCAGCTGAGAATCTCATTTCAGCTTCACTGAAATGTTTTCATTCCTTGTGGGTGTATGTATGGGGGAAGTGGAAAATGGAAAAATAGAAACTTCCACAGACACTGAGGGATTTGATCTGCAGCCTTAGAAGAAACTTAGATTGATGTAAAAATAAAGTACACAGACATTAAGCAGGAAAAGTATAAACTTATGTTTCTATAGTTGTTAGTAAGAGTGTGCCTTAAGTAAGTAAGAAACTGTATTGATAAGATGATGAAGGGTTTATAGTGTAGTAATGTAATTGTATAGAGTAAGCTAAGAGTTTATAATTTATAGTAGAAATGTGTGTAGCTGTGATAGTGGCCCATTGGATAAAAGTACACTCATTGCAACAGAAATAAGTAAAAGTGATAGGTTAAAAAGCAAAATAAACTTTGTAGCAAGTGCCCATTGGATTAGAAAGTTATATATGGTCTTGTAACAAAGAACTTGTGACTACTTTGAGCTATCACCAATTGCTTGCTCTTTAAAGTCTCACAGCCTTTGAGACTGATGTTTATATAGGCCATAAATCGCTCTTAGCCCAACTGTAGTCCCATCCCTTCAAATTAAAGCGCCGATAATAATAGGGGGGTGTTAATAGAAGAGGAGAATTGGTGGCTGTTGCAATTGCTGGTTGCTCATGCAAGTGAAGCTGTGGCATATTGCTGCAGCTGCCACCCAGCAGAAGTGGGTGGTGTCCTGCAGGTTTCCCAGATCTGTCCCTCTGTTCTCTCACTGTGATGGGACATCGTGGACCTGAGCCAAGGTGTTTGCAGCATGCCATTGCAAAGGTATGGAACAGTAAATTTCCTTTCTTCCCCTTGCTTCCTGGTGTGCCAAGGCTTTTAGCAGTTTGTCAGCATGTGAGGGACAGCTGGTGTGGTTTTATTTTATTCCCCATCTGGGCATTGTCTTCAGCTTACCTATGTGTGTGCCTTTCTACCAATTTCAGATCACTTCCACTTTTGAGGCCTTTTGGGCATGAGTGCTCTAGAAGCTCTTGGATGCTAAAATATAAATGCTTTCAAGGGCAGGTGGCACAAAATCACTGAAGAAAAACCCAGGATGGTTTATAAAATACACTGAACTTAAGAAATCACTGGCCCACAGATTGAGTCTGGAAGAGTATTTAGGAGAAACATCAACATAGACCTGAACTATTTTTACATCACTGGTTTTGTTTTCTTTCCTATCTGCTGCTGACCACTGCTAGAGACATGGGGATGATAAAAGTGAAGTTTATCCAAACTCGGGGAGGCAGGTCTTGCACTGTGGTGAGGCACATGGTCCTGCTGTCCTAACCTTGCAGTCAGTGCTGTCTGTCAGAGGGCTGCCTTTGGGGCACAGGGTGTTCTGCTGCACAGCCATATGAAATTCATAAAAATAGAGCAGAACAAGTGCTCACACTGTGTGTGGCTGTGCTGTGAAACCCCCCTGCTCTGAGTTGATCCGTGTTAATAATATGGAGAAAGATCTGTTCTCTTTTTACTGTCAGAGGGAAATGCCAGGGAGAGATTCTGTGTCTGTGTAAAAGCCCAGCCTGTGCATGGCTGCTGTCTGGATGTGAAAATGTGATAGTGAAAAGGAAGACCATCATACATTATAGAAATATGAAGCTCCAGCTTAGAGTGAGGCCATATTTCACCAGGTGTGGTGTGAAACAGGACCCTCTCTAACGTGTCCTGGCATTTTGAGTTGTTCTTTACAGGAATGTAGGCTGAACCTGTGCTGCTTCTTCAGCTCATTGTTCTTTACTTATCAGGAAATATATTCTTTACTTTGAAAGGATGACAGTGATGATTGGTGCTAAAGCATCTCTGTCCTTTTAGAATTGATTCTTTGCTCTGAAATCAGTGTGTCTGTGATAGTTTTTAATCCTGAGGCTTGCCACTTAGGATTCCTTATCCAGAAAAAGCATCAATGCTGAGTCAAGGCATTATGACTGGTGAAAATCTCATTGGGGTGCCCACTGCTGGTCTGAGCTGTGGAAGTGCATGGGTAGGTTTTACCTGCAGTGTTTGTGAGGTTTCTTTTTACTTTGGTGCCAAATTATTAATTTATATCTGCACTGTTTGTTTGTTTTCCTTCCCCTTTGTGCCTCACAGTGCCTCGGCACTGGCAGAGGGGATTGTGGCCTTAATCCATCCTCAGTAGAGGAGTAGGAAGGTTATGGGAAGCACAGCAGAAGCTTCTTTATCTGTCTCCCTTTTCTGTTTTGGTGCTTCTTTTGGTTGAAATGCCAAAGGTAGTTGAAAAATAACATTATTTCAGTTAAATTCTGGCACTTGCTGAGAGCTGTTGCGATGTGAGTGTCTGCCTTCAGAAGGAATAGAGGGTGATTGCTCCTCAAGCTGTTCTTGAATGAAAGATTGATAGGGGGAGGCTGAAATGCTGCTGATGGTTGTCAAAAGCATTTGCAGAACAGAGATTGCACATCCTTCCCTCCTGTGGGTTTTTTTTCCCCTCAAGACAAGTGTGCTGTAAGCATTCTTACTGCAATCTTACAACGAACACTTGAATGTTGTAGTCCAAAATGAACACTAAGTCCACTTTTCTGGATGCCAGTCTTAACATGTCTTCCTGAGCAAATCCATTTAGCAGAAGAATGTTTCATCTCCCCTTATTAAACCTGCAGAATTAATATTCCACTCTGAATCAGTGCTCTGCCTTGTTAGCCGCTGCTAACAGTGAAGAGTAGATTCTGAGTATCTGTGTGCCACAGCTTTTATTCCTTCACACAGGAATACAGGTCCATAATCCATTTATTTCATTCCATAAAGAAGCTGTGTTTTGATAATTCATTGTCTCTGTTAATATCAGGTTGGGAAGCAAGGTGTGAGCCCAGCTGCAAGGTAATTCCTCAGTTGTTTGTGTCTGAGAATGTCACAGAAGAAAAGTACTCTTCCAGTTCTTGGAGGGGGAGAAGATGAGAACAGCTTTGATGTATTTGTCAGTAAAGGATATCTGAGCTGGTTTGCATGGAGGGAGCACCTTGGGAAACACCCAAACATCCTTATTTTAATAAAGGTGAAAAAAGGATGAACCTGAATTGAATGATAAACATTGAATGATAAACATTGAATGTTGGGGCCAGTTCTTCTGCTTTTACAAATGTAGTAAAGGATACCTGGATACCAAAGAAGTTGCTGTTGAAAGATGACTCTGGGAACTAAAATATATATTGCTCCATGTGCTGTGGTCAGTATTCACCAAGTGATACTCATTTGATATGGTGGCTTCTACTTCCACATGGCTTATCTCCAAGGAGTCTTTCGCAGTTGCAGAGGAGAATTTATTTGGTTTTTTTTTCCTTCTCTATCTTTTATTGCTGTTTGGTTTACCAACAAATAATTATTTGCATTAACATTTTTTTCTTTATTCTGTTTTGTTGATTAACACAACTCCATACTCTGAACAAGGATTTTTTTCACTCTGTTAGCTGATTCTGATTTTGGAGGAGGCTTTTCTTTGGTTGTTTTTATTGTTTTTTAGGGGAACATTGGGGGTTTTTTTGGTGGGGGTTTGGGAGGTGGGACTTTTTGTTTCTGATTTTTGGTCTGTTTTTTCAGTTTGGGGATTTTTTTGTTTCGGGGGTTCTTTTTGGTTTTAATTTTGGGGGGTTGTTTGGCTTTTTGTATGTTTATTTGTTTGTTTTTTTCTAATTATTAGTTTGGTTTGGTTTTGGGGACTTTTTTTGTAGCTCAGACTTGCTGGGAGGTGGGGAAAGCACTCTTGTGCCTGAAACTCTTGAGTGTGTTGGTAAAGTGTCATAAAGACTCCCTTCTCTAAAACAGTAGTCTATGGATTTGTGGAATTCTGTGATTCTGTGGTATTTTCAGAGCATCACAGTTCTGTCAGACATGGTCTTGAAGGTAAATCTTGAACACCATAAACCCTGAACCAAAGGCTGAGCATGAGGTGGCAGTCAAGATCTGTGGTGCTGAATGTCTGCCCACAATTCTGGTTGCTCTTCAGAGTTTTTTTCTTTCTTTTTTTTTGTGATTCTTTTATGCTGACTTCTTGTTTTTTAAAATTTTCTCTTTGAAAAGGGGAAGCAAGCACTTCAGATTTTGAGCTACTTGGACAACTGAATTAAAAGTTGTAGGATTTGTGGGTAATGCTCATTACAGAGTCTTCAGTGTCAGAGACAAAGCTCAAGGTGCTCTGCATCTCATGACTGTCTCTACAAAATTAGAAATGTATCACACTTCCATCACCTGCCTCCAGGATCATTACCACCTCAGCTGGAGCACTGCTTCCTTCCTTAGGGAGTTAAAAATGCTCATTTTAACCAGAGTTGCAGAATATGTGCAAGGAGGCTGTCTGCTCCCTTAGGCATGTGTGGAGAAAATATAGAGACAAACCTGACTGACGCATGATGGAGGGGGTTGTGGTGAGGTTCTGGGGTACTTTTGGGGTGTCTCTGGGGTTTGCTGCTGCTTTTTCCTTTAACCACATCCCTCAGCCTGGGGATAGCCCCCAGGTTCTGGGCAGGTCTGTAATAGGCAGCACCACTGGAGTTCAGTGGCTGAGCAGGAAGGTCCTGGGCTGGAACCCTCCTAACATCCTTTTAACAGGCAAAAAGCAGAGTGAGCCTCGGGTTTTGCAGCATCCTGTGGAGTTTTACTGGGATGTCATTTTTTTTCCAGTGTGATCCTGGATGTAAGATCCTTCTTAGTTTCAGTTGGTCCAGATTTGGGTCATATTTTGTGTTTGTATTTTTTGGGTTCTGTTTACTGGGTGGAACTTGGTGATTTTGAAGAACTGACAGCTTGTCTTTGCTTTTATTGCTTTCATTTGGGTCATATTTTTTTAATCTTGTCTACGGGGCCCTCTGCCTCATCTCTGCAGGTGACTGCTGAATGTGCATCTTTGCTCAAGCTTTCTGTTTTTCAAACAAAATCAGGAAGAGAAGGTGGAATTATCTGAATGGCAGAAATCTCTGGATCTCCCAGATTATTACAGTTCTGGTGTCCCATCTATTGAGAACTTGTGCTTCTGACTTTGCTGGTTGAATCTCTGGTCCTTCTGCAGCCTGCCCTGCCTGTTGAAATGTGAAATCTTTAATTGCATTGTGAATCTTGTGCTTCTTAGAAAAAAACCATAATTTTGCCCTTAACTTTGCATCTTTACTTCCCTGCCTGAGGATGTTACCTCCTGGGTGATCTTTCACATTCTGTCTGAGCAGCAATAGCTTTGCCCCTCTTGTTTTCATATTTTTTGTATAGATACTGTTGCTTTAACTGTTAGCTTAAAATGGAGTCACGGTGCCACAGGAAATGGCACAGATTTATGTATCGTCTGTAAAACACTGCAGTAAAACTCAGGCTGTTTTGGGTGTGCACATTTCTGAGCTCTGAAATGTGCCTGTGTGAATTAAAGTTACGTAGGAGAATTCATTTTTTGATGACTCGCTTTGCAAAAATGTTCTAGGGGACATTTTAAAGTGTGCTTTTTCTTTTTTTAATACGTTGGTTTGTTTGGTTTTTTTGGGTTTTTTTGTTTGTTTGTTTGTTTGTTTGTTTGGGGGTTTTTTGCTTGTTTTACAGTTTTACTTGGCTTTTCTTTTCTTTTCTTTCATCAACATTTCTGACCTTTATATTTGTGATTTTTCTTTCTACAAGAAACAAGCAAGTGCTAATGTCAGCCAGCCACCCAAAACAGAGACAAGGGGAGCAGCTGTTTCTGCTAAGGTAACGTGTGTACTTAAGGAAATTATATTTTTTTACTTTTTTGTGATTTTTTTTTTTACAAGTGAAGAGAATGTGCTGTGTCTCCATCCCTTCATTGGGATGGAAAATTATTTGTTTGCCCACATTCAACACCGCGGGGGTGCTCCTCATGACTTGCTAGAAATTGTAACCTGCTGAAAGGAAAGGGGAGCACAAGGCAGCAGAATACCAGTGTTGACATAGCGAGGAAATAAATGGTAACATTCTCCCTTTTCACATGTTTTTTGTTAGTTTCCCAGTTATTTTAAAGAATCCTGGCCCTATTGATGTCAGTGGGCGCCTTCATTATTTGACTTTTGGGGGTGCTGTGTTTCTTTTTTCACCCTGAGGTGTTAGTATTTTTTTGGGGTTCTGTTCTGAACTTGGTGATTTTGAAGAACTGGCAGCTTGTCTTTACTTTCATTGCCCCCAGAGCAGTCCAGCTGATCATTCAAGAAGCATTTTAAAGCTGAATTGCAAAGGAGTGCAGGTGATATTCTCTGAAGGGAGGCAGGGTGCTCAGGTCTTGCAGGGTATTGAAAGAGAGTGTTGAAAATGCTCTTGCTGATGCTGCACCTGGTAGCCACTGTTAGGTGCATAATTGTCACAGGGGACTAAAATGCAGATCACTTAAAAGAGAAGCAGCAGTGTGTTTTATTGAGGTAAATAAATATTTTTGATGGAATTTAGTGAAGTTTGATGGTAAAGTTTAACTCCAGCTGCAGTCCAGGGAGAACTCAGACTGGGCCCATTTTGGTGGCAGCATGCAAGAGTGAGGCAGGCGGGTGCTGGTCAGCAGTGCAGACAAGATCAATGTCTTTTTTTTACTTCTGGTACTGTGTTCTCTACTTTAATTACCTTGAAATTCTGGGTTTCAGAAGCACCTTTTAACGTATTTCTCAACCCACCTTCACTGCCATTGTGAGCCAGGGGCTTTCCAGCTCCTCAGTTCACACCCAGGATGTGGAGCTGGCTGAGAAGGGTCCAGAAATCCACCACAGTGTTCCATGTCTGGAGGGAGCCTGTTGTTGGAAGGATCCTAACAGCAGGAAGTTGTTTCTGCTTTTGAATGGGATTTTTTTACTTTCTCAGTCAGTGCTTTTGTAACATAATACACCTAAAGATACCTGCATGCTTCCTAAGTAATTTATTTTTCCTTTCTACTCACTGAAGGAGGAGACAAAGATAAAAATTCTGTTGTCCCTTTCTTTCTGTGTTGCTATCTATTACTAAAGACAGCCCGACATTTTTAATTTTTTTTTCTTTCTATTCCTTGCACTTTGCCGAGGTTTACTCCTCCTACTCAACCTGGATGTCACCAGCTGCATGTCCCAGGGATGCTTACATCTAATTTGCTGACTAACACATTTAATTTTTATTTCTTTTTTCAATATATGTTCTTTCTATGATAAGTAGAAAGAGGTTTTAAGTGTGGAAGGCACAATTCGTACATGCTATTAAGCCTTGGAACTGGAGGGCAGTGTCATGAAAATAATGCAATGGAATTGCCAGGAATTGCTCTATGTTAGGTTTTGGCAACATGGATTGTGTATTTTAGCAGTACTCACCATTTTCTGTGACATTCCAGCATACTTAGTGGTAAACATTATGTACTATGAAAATACTCACCTCATACTACCTAATATTGACTTTTAATCAGTAGCTAATTCAAGTTCAGCCTTTTCAGTTCCCACTCAGCCATTTCCACCTTTTTTCACTTAGGCTATATCTTCTGTTAATTGTAATTTTTGCTCTCAACAATCTCCTGTGATCCTCTAATGTTACTTAAAATAGAGGAAAACTCAGAGATTTATTGTAGTTTGTGCCACCTGTACCTTTTTTCAAGCCATTTGTCTGTCTGTCTTCTTCTCTGCCTTTTTTTTTTCTCTCTAAAATATCTATTGAAAACAATAATTTTGCAGGGTTTTGGGTTTGTTTTTTTTTTTTTAAACAGGGATTTTACAGGAAGGGAAGTATTTTTTGAAAAGTCAAGGCAGCACTTTCTGCTTTTCTGCAAAACCAGATCAAATCTTTTAGTGCAGTAAGAAATACTCCACCAGTTTTTGGACAGTTTGTGACTGCTGTTTCTTCCATTATTTATTTCCCCCTGATGTAGCTTTAATAATTCTGCTGGTCAGTGGTTGTCATTACTTATCCCAGATACATTTCTAAATCCTTACCAGAGGCAAGGGAGGTGAGATAGTTAAGTTGCTCCAGCTCAAGCTTTTTATTTTTTTTAACCAATTCCTACCTTATGGCGAAATCAATTAAACTGAAGAGCCAAGAGGGAGTTTGCTACCTGCACAACAGACCTCAGTAATTTTTCCTTCAGCTGGAAAGTCATAATAACTGATGGCTTGTTTCTTCTGGGGTTTCTGGCTTTCAGATGCAGGAGCCTGTGTGTGGGGAAGGATTGTCACTGTGTCTGATTGTCCAAGGGAGGGCACTCAGCTTTGTTTTCATACACTGTGCATCAGAAATGCAGTTCTCTGTGGCTTTGCTCTCTGTTGTGTCACTCTGGAGTTCCTGGAATTGCAGCCAGTGTTTACTCGCTGCCTCTGCTCCCTGTGTTCTTGCAGGGGTGTTAATGGCCTGCCTAAGTGTCCCTGTGGTGCGAGAAAGTGCCTGCCCCTCATGCCTTCTGGTCTGCACCAAGGCCACTCAGGAGGCTCAGTCAGCAACCTGGACGTGCCCAGTTTTTGTGTGACTCAAACCCAAATGGATAATTCAGAGAGGCTTCACTGAGGCGGGTGTTCTGACCCTTTGTTTCTGTGACAAAGCTTTCTTTCCTCTTTGATGGGGGAGTGCTGTTTGACTGCTGGTTTGTACCAGGGGGAGGTTTCAGTGAGCTCCTGGCTTGGCAGGTAGATGGAGTGGAAAGGGAGGATCAGGTAAGGCTGTCATCATCAGGAATGTTTATTGGGTTGCCTAAGAGCAGCCTCTTCCATGAACACACTGACTGCCAAGGTGCACAAACCAGGCCATGGCTGCCAGGATTAGCAGGCAGCACTGGGGAGGAAAAACTGAACTCACTTCCTCCCTCTCCTGCCAGCACTGCTGTGTTCCCTTTCACAGCCTTTAATGAAGATTTTGCCAGTTCCACAGCCACCAGGAAAGCCAATTTCCACCTCAGTGTTCAATCGTGTCTATTAATAGAAGGCACTAATACTCGAACACAGCTGGATCCAGCCACCCTTCCTGGATCTTTGTGTTCTTATATGGTATTTCTGTTGATAACAGATGGAGTTTTACTGCTTTTTATGTAGCAGATTTTTTTGCATTGCTCCTAATGAGTGATTATTTTCTTTTTCTGGCTGGCTGCTATAGCTTGGAGAAGTGAGAATCTGTATTACTTCCATGGCCTATTGAAGCAGTGCTGGGAGAGCTCAACAACAGTGGTGGAAACGCAGTAATAATTACTGTTATTTCCAATTTTCAGAGGAAGCTTCTTGACCTTAATGATTTAAGAAATTTAAGGTTAATTACTTTTAGCTGGCACCCAAATTAACATTGTTTTAAAGAGCAATTCTTTCTGCTTTCTCATGCAACAAACAAGAAAACAAGGAAAAAGAAGAGAAATTGATCGGTATCTTTGGGTGAAATCCCTAATATTTTTGCAGCAGGCAAATTTATCTAGTTTATCATCAAAAGTGACACCTACTGTCAGTGGTTTTTCTGCTACACACCTTATTAACTGCCACCAAATTTTTATTTTGTGAGCTTTGGAGAGGCACCTTATTGTGAAGGAAGAAATTTTTGAGCAGAAGGCATCTGAAGTCACAGGATTGTTTGGGACTGTCCACAGAAATGCATAAATTTATTCTTACATTCCCAGTCATATTGTGAAGGTTGGAAAGGCTACCTCTAAAATTTGAGGTCATTTAGAAAAACAACAATTCAGGCTACCTGAGGACTTAGTTTCCATGTTCTCTCCGGGGTGGGTGTTTGTCATGACACAGAATCACAATTTATAGGTGTTCTGCAGCAGGACTGTGGCAAATCATGGGGCTCTTCCTGGAAGTTGCCCTCAGAGCTGTTGGCAGCACGTGAAAATCAGGAGGGCTGTGCCTGTGTGGAGAACAGTGCTGGCTCTCTTGGTGGCAGAGGCACGCTAAAAATAGGCCTAAACATTAAAAATTGGAAGCTGCTGGACTACAAAAGGTGTCTGGTGGATGGAAGAGCTGGCTTTGTGTAAAGATACAGGATTTGCAACTTGTAGAGCTGTGCAGCGGTCAAAATAGCACAAACCCTTTCACAAAGAAAAAATTCTCTACTTCACTCAGAAGTGGGATATTTTCTTCTTCAGTCTGCAGATGTTTATTCCTTTCTAATTTCCTTCCAGGGCTGACTTATTTCTTATTATTCGCTCAAGATAAAGGGGGAAGAGGGAAGATCCCTGTGACGCTATTATGAAAAAGTACAATACTGAGGCTATTATGAAAAAGTGGCTGAAGGTTTTGTTAGTGGCACAGGCCTTTTTCTTGAAAAAAACAGAACAAACTCTCCCATAATACCACAGATATTGAAAATTTGATTATATGGCAAAAATGAAGAGCAGATCACTGTTAGTATTTCAAGAACTACCTGTTAATTTCTAAACTAATAGAGATCATTTGGATTTGTTATGCTTGAAAATAGCCCTACTCAGTGAAGTTTAGGCCTTAAGTGGCCAAACCCATCTCAATTACTTTCAATTAGTAACATCCATGTACTCAGAGAGTCTGGGTAGTCAGTCCAAATTTAGAGACTGTAAACTTGTAATGGGGCTGAGGGGAAATGAGCCAGGTTCCTCCCCTCTGCACCAGCGCTGAGAAACCAAAAGGTGGGAGGCAAATACTGCATTTTGGATGCTGAATTTAGCCTCACCCCTTGCTTTTGCTGCGCGGTGACAGCTCAGTGACAGCTGTCCCTGCTGAGGCACCCTGGTCTGGGCAGCTCCAGGAGGAACAGCAGCAGGAGGGGTTTGCTCTGCTCACTGTGGCTCAGTGTGGGAGCCCAAACCTGCAGGTCTGGGTGCCCTCCCCGTGCTGCTGGGTGGGAATTGTGTGGCTCAGCG
>NW_005054468.1:115689-127414 GCF_000277835.1 Geospiza fortis
GGGAGAGGCGGCCGTGTCCCTGCAGCAGAACAGGAGCCTCACGTCCACCAAGTGAGTCAGCTGCTCCTGCTTCACTGTCCTGCTGCCCCTGCCTGAGGTTTGTTCTGTCCATGTTGCAGTTTTCTTTTTTTTTTCCTTTGATCGTTTTCTGCCCTTTCTTCCCCCTCTTCTGGGAATTCTGCAGGCTGAGATAACGCCAGCTGCCAGCTCCGGGGCTTTCTGGCGTGCCTCCACTGTCAGCAGGCTTCAGGCATTCCAGACCACCATGTAGTTAGTAAGCTTTTGAATTTATTTACTTGAATGTACTGGAAATGGCCTTTTCATTTACCACGTGACACGGCGGTTTGGAGAAGAGAGGGACAAGGAAGAGAAAGCGGTGTCTGAGTTGTTCTGTATTTACATTTCTGTTTTGGGGCGGGGTTGGTGTTTTTTCCTTGCTCACAGCCCACACTCTTCTGGCTTCCAAGACCTGTGTGATTTTTTTTTTCTGTGCAGAGTATTGCGTAGTCAGGGTGTGGTGATCTGCAAGAGCAACTTCTTGTTTGAACTGTGCTCAGGTATTAGTAGTTTATTGTGCTTAAAAATATATGTTTTAGATATGTTTTAGCATATCTAAAATATACTAAAACATCTCGAAAAAATAATACTTTTGAATGAATTGTATTCTTTCTGCAGTAGTGAAAATTAGATAGCTAGGCATTGCTTAAGTAATGCCACTGGTTGATTATTGCTGGTAATGTTCTCTCTCCTTTGGAGACAGTTAAGTAGTGCATGAAATAGCCCAGAATTTTTAAACATTGAAGACACCTCTGCTGAGTTCTTGATTTTTTTTTTTTTTGGTAACTAGTTTCCTCAATAGTGTATTTTTTTAGATTTATATAATACAATTTATAATAGCTACTTCTGCATTTCTGCATTAGACATTCTCTTTTCTAGACTAACATTTATTACACTCAGTCTTTTATATAACAGTGCTTTCTTGAGTACTTTTTTGGTTTGGGGCTTTGGGTTTTTTGGGTTTTGGGGTTTTTTTGTTTCCTTTGAGTGGTTAGATACATGGGGTATGTAGAGCTTACAAAAAATTCTGTTTCTGATCTTGGAGTTGCAGAAATGAGCTCCATGACTGGTTTTTCCTCATGGCTCTGGTTGTACAGCTTTGCACATTAGGGGGACACTCCCAGTTTGAATTCTGGGCAAGGCTGTGCTGCCCTGGTGCTCCTTGGGGGACTGGGAGTGAGGGTAGAGAAGAAACCTCTATCTCCAGAAAGCAAAGGAGCTGTTTTTTCACCGAGTTGGTCTCCAGCCTCTCCCCTGTCACCATTTTTGCCCTTTGTTTCCCTGAGAGGAAGATGCTTGTGCTCATTAAAACTTTGGGGCTTTCTCCAGAGTCTCTTCTGCCAAAGGGAGAACCTGGCATGGAGACAGGAGGGTGGTAGCTTTCAGCACTCTTTGGGAGCTCCTTAAGGCTCAGAAACCCTGCTGGCTTTATGGAAGAAGTCAGGTCTGTGCCTGCCTTTATGCCATGCTCAGCTCAAGTGCTGGAACCACCTAGAAAATGAACATTTTTGATCCCCAGGAGGGAACACCCCTGTGAGGCAGGATAAAGCCCCAACAAAGTGGACATTTCATATTTTTTAACTGAACCATAATGCAGTTATTCCTCCAGAGCATGCTGAAGGCCCTTGTGAAGTGATTTTAAGTAGAAGCCAATGCTGAAGCAAGAAGTGCCCCAATCTGCCTCTTTTTATGTGGGAATAATAAAACAATGTTGAAATTTTCTAAAATTATCTAAAAACAAAGCCCAATGGCGCACCACCTCCCCTGGTTATACAGTGCTGCCCTTAGATGATATTTTAACAACCAAGCTCTATTACGATTCCCTGACTTGGTGTTTTTTATTTATTCTCCTGTGTTCTCCATTCATTTTGGTAGCCACGTGTGTGTCAGTCCACACAGCCATTCACAAATAATTTTTTCTTTCCATTTTCTCTGCATTCTGGGAGTGAAAACCAAATTTTCTCTTCTGAGGGCTTCTCTCACATTTGATATTGCCTGGCTTGATTGCTGCAGTGGAAATAATCAAGTTCAATACCTCAGAGACTTTTAGCCTCGAGATGAAGTTGTGTTTTATGTAACTTCAGTGTCTTTTCCAACCTTCCCCTTTAGGGAACACTGCTTCTGTTTGTGGCTCTCCTTTGCATCCCAGCCCTGCAGAGCAGTGTGTGGCGTGACACTGCAGACCAAGTGACACAAATCCCAGCTGAGCTCAGCGTGGCATGTGGCTGGCACCCAATCTCCTGTTTTCCTGGTTTTTATTTGTCAGCCTGCAGCTTGCTGCTGCAGACGACTGTGGAATGTTCCTGGTGTTTGAAACAGCATGCAGAAAATGGAAACAGTTGGCTGGAAAAGTTGCAACTAAATGCTCACATGAGGCGAAAGTGAAAAGAGGATTTTTGAGCTGCCCACAAAAGCAGGGGAGCTCTTCTGCAGTGACTAGCTCAGACATTACTGTAAATCCACTCTTGTGCAGAGTGGGAACCTGAGAAGAGGCTTGACAGGACTGGGGCACTGCTTCTAATATCTGAATATGACTGAGTGAAAGTGAAATTTCAGAGCGTGCCAGCTTGTAGTTTGTTGTCACAGAAACAGGAAGTTTCCAGGAGGAGGTAATTGAAGAGTACATTTTAAAGAGAAACAAGAATGAGGAGTTTAAAGCTGATTAATTTAAAATTGATTAGTTAGTTTAAAGTTGATTAATTTAAAAGAACCAAGGATTATTCAGCCTGAGATACTGAAGTGGTCTGTTTGCAGACACACAGAATGTGAAGGCAGCAGATGAAGTCTGTGACTCTGCTTGGAATATACTGACTTTAGTTCCAGATCACTTCCAATATCATGGAAGGACATTAAATAGAAATTGCCTTTGTATATAGTAAAGTCTTTAAAGCAGTAAGCCAAGCTGTATGCTGGAGTCTAAGTAATTCCTCATGGCCACAAATTGCACTGTATGTAAAGTTTTTACTGTATAAATACTCTGCATGACCTATATCAGCTAGCAGACGCTTTCCCTCTGCTTCCAGAAGAAGCAAACAGGCACAGTGCTTCTTGCCATCAGCTGTGGGAGACTTACAAATTTTTTTTTACAGTCCTATCTTCCTGCATATAAGTGAGCATAAACTGAGGCGTTGGAAGTTAAAGGAAGAGTGAAATAGTACAAAAATTACTTAAAGTGAATTATCATTCACTGGCCTCAGTTGTGTTTTGTTCCAGCATAAAGCTGTTTCAGAGTCTTAAGAGTTGCTAAAATAAAGAAAAACAAACATGCCAGTATTAAGCCTTGAATTAGGTTGCTGCAATCCAGACATCTTAAAACAGACATCTCAGCTAAAGGTGGTTTGTCAGTTTCTAGGAGGTGTGAAGCCTTGTTTTACACTGTGGTAAATATAATACTGGTCTTACTCACTGATTTGCATGTTAACATTTCATTTAGTGTGACCAAATTCAAATGCAAGTAGGTTGTTTCTAAAAACACTGCTTAAAAACCTGTTGCATTAAATTTGAGTAGTGTGGTTAACCACCTTTAGCTGATGCATAAAATTCAGTAGTGAAGTATTGAAGAGTTTCATCTCCGCACCAGAACGGCAGAAATTTTATTCTAATATTCAAAGTGAAAGAAACCAGTGAATCTGTGTAATGGAAGTTGTCTGGCTCAGTGTTCCATGAGCATCAATAAATTTAGTAGCACTTGAGGCCATATAAGTGTCTTTACAAATTAATCAGCACCTCAGTCTCCTGGTTCAAGCCAGTTCCTTGAAAAAATTGTCATGTTTTTGTTTCATGAGGAAATGGCTGTATTTCCTCTGTGTCTGTTACCATCTCTAAATGGTGGTTGTTCTTGCTTCTGGGTATAGATTAATAATTGTTGCAAATGCTTGTTCTGCGTGGTGAGAAAATGGCAGAATAATTAAATTTAAGGGTTATTCTTTTTCACAATAGTAGCTGCAGAAATTTGAACAATAATGGTAGTAATAGATTGTCGATATTTTTCAGTTATATTCACACCAGCTGAATTTATGAATGCTAAAAGTACAAGGAAGCATCTCTACCGACAGCTACACCAGTGTCTCAGTAATACACAGGTACTAATTAGAAACCTGCATCCTGCTCTCCCATTTAATTGGATTCTTAGTATTAAGCCTCCACAAAATTTTCTGAGCTTGAAATCTTAAGAATATTATTTTCTTGATTGTTGTGGGTATTTTTTATTTTTCTCTTTATAAGCTGTTGTTTTTCTTAGAAACATAATAGCAGAGCTGCATATAAGAGCAGCAGTTGTAAAACAGTAGAATATTTCCAAAATTACTCAAAGTTGTAATTTTTTAACTCAGCTATTATAGATACTGTAGCAATAAAAGATATATAATGGGGTAATGCTTAGGTTTTTTTCCCATTTTGAGTCACTGCATGTCTGACATGCTGTGTAGCTTTAAATATACATGTTTATAGATCTATATATTTATTTGTACATGTGCACACACACCCCCTTGGTGATATCCCTGTCCCACCTTCTGCCTTTTGTGAGTGTGTCCAGGGATGGGAGGGCTGCACAGCCCTTGCCACACGCCATCAAAGCAAGTGAGAGGTTTAACCTCTTAACAGCTCAAGTGGTATTTCACACCTCAGCGAAATAACCCATTATTTTTCACAATGGTTCTCTGAAGAGCTTTTGCTGCCCACATCTTACAAGCGCCATTAATTAAAGCTCGGTATTAGGGCCATTCATGGAGAGAAGCAGCCACTCATAGGCAGGTAGATTAGGTTTTCCCTAGCAATACACACCTTGTGAGTTAGTAGTTGTGAAATCATAGGTGTTGTGAGCTCTAAGCCTGAGGAGCAGCCCCCACTCAGTCATACCAAAAGGGTGGGATCCCACAAGAGAACTTGGGTAGCTCTTCAGTCCTCTGTTCTAGACCGGGTTCAGCTAGATCACTCTAAAAATGTTTATTCAAGCTCCCCCAAAGGCTGCTGGAGCTGGAGGTGCCTGATTTATCCAGGTAGCCTTTGCCTCAGAGTGACTCTTGTCTCCAGAAGGAAGATCTTTGAGCACAGACCTGAAAGATTCTTTATTAAAGGCTAAGTCACTTCTTTGTTTCCCATTTTCTTGGGGCCCTGACCAGAGTACAAAGCATCAGGTCCTGACTCACCTTTCCCTGCCACTAATTCCCTCATACATACTTTTTCTTAATTTTTCCCCCTAAACCTGTCCTCTTATCTTTCAATATTCATCTCTGCTGCAGTGTGATGGCAAAAATTCTGCTAGCACTTGACCTAGAGGAGCTTAAGCCAAAGAGGCTGGAAGTTATATTTTACATTCATATTTATGTTGTCACAGCAACAGATGGCTTTTCCCCAGAGTCCTCTTCCCTTGTTTGTTTTTGGTAGGAGAATCTCAGTCTGTGACATTATGGCCTTCGCCTGTTTTTGTCAGCATTGCTGCCTGTCTGGAAGGGTTTGGTGTTGGTTTGGATTTTTGTGTTGCTGCCTTCAGCCTACCACCAGTGTCAGAGATCAGGAGCATTGCTTTATTCAGCTATCTGAAAGCAAGATTGTAACCCAGTGTTACAGACCAATTTCTCCATTTTATGGGAGAAAATGTCACCTCTAAAGTGAAAAGTTGCACTGACAGTGTGTCCTCCTCAGGAGGTTTGTTGCTTTATTCTTGTTGATTCTTACTCATCTTCTTGTTGCCATCTCAGCATTTCTCTATGGGTTGCTTGCTAAGTGTTTGCAGCATCTCTTCTGGTTTTTAAGAGCTCCACCTGGTGCATTGTGCTCTTTTCTGAGGTTGGGCAATGACCTTCCTCAGCCTGATGAATCTTCCTCACAAGTTTCCAGAATTTATAATTTTAGTTGATGTTAGCTCTCACTGCACTTGGGGTAGTTTCGAAGATTTTTAGGTCTGTGAAACTGAGAGCACTCATGGATTTATTTGCCTGTTGTTTTATTTTTTCAGAGGGCATCTGCATCCAGTTCTCTGAGCTGTTCAAATGTTTAATTTTGATGTTGTCACTGTCATTATTTTCTTCTTCTCCTGTTACACTTTCCATTTTTCATGCAGATTTCTGTAATACTCACAGTGAGATCGGATAACCAATTTTTGATTGTTTTCTTTTGCTAACCTACTGCTTGGCTTCTGTGACAGTTCTCTTTCAACCAGCGCAAATACTGCCCTGCTAACTTAACAAATGAGTTTCCAAGGGTATTCCTTCTTTTAATTCGATCAAATTACATCCCAGATCTCTTCATCAGTCCGTTCTGTAAAGCCATCCTCTAACTCAAGAGCATCTGAGGTCCTTTGGTCAGCTTCTGTCCAAAGATTGATATTACCCCACACTGCAGGGGTAATTAACAGGGATCAGTCTTTTCCTAATCCGTGCCGTCCTGTAACCTCTTCCCTGTATGTCGAGTCCCTGCTGTGGTGGTCTTGGGAGTCTTAGGCAGGGAGCAGCTCCTGGTGGGCCATCAGTGGTCCTGGATGCTGTGCTGTGGATTTCCGTCCCAGCTGACACAAGAGTGACGAGGTCTCTGGTGTCAAGATGACCCTGAAGTGTTAGAAAGTCTCTTTTTCCCAGCCCCATACCAAAGAAGAAGACAGGATTCCTTGGCTCTCATTCCCAAGGTTGTTTATTTTCTCTTATCTAATACATTGTCTTTCTGACCCACTGAGGTCTGTCCAGCAGGTTGGGTTCAGGCACACTGACTGCCCTCAATGCAGTGTTATCTTTTAATACTAAAAACTACGTGTAGATTATTTACAATAAATTCCCAGTACCTATCACCTATGTTAGGCAGTGAGTTTCTACTCTAAACCAATCCGAAAGTGCCACCATCACAGCAGAAGATGGAGGCCAAGAGGAAGAAGGAGAAAGACAGAACATGCCCAGATTGCTCCATCTTGCCTCTTGAAACCCCATTCTAAAAACCCCAAAATTCTGCTTTTTCACCCTGTGATAAATTCACTATCATTCTACTCAAACTCTTGTGGCAAAGTTGGTAATTGCTTCCATGGGTTAAAATCGAAGGTACAGCTGTTTTTGACTCTGTGCCAGGGTCTCTGAGCCCCCTGCCAGGGTCTGGAGTCCTCCAGGGCAGGCAGAGGAATGTCCTGGATTCTGACACAAGAGCTGTGTGTCAGCCATCCCGCAAGCTGGGATCCCTCCTGCACCTCACTCACAGGGCACCAGGGCTGGCACAGCACCCTCCAGTCTTGGAACTCAGTACATCCCTCCAGGTGTCCACAGTTGCTGAGGACCCCGCCAGGGGGGCTCAGAGACCCTGGCATGCAGCCCAGAACACCTGGAGATTTGATTATGACCCCTGGAGCAAGTTGCCAACTTTGTATGAAGACCTGAAAGTCACACAGGTTTGAATGGTGTAATAATAAAATTATCACAGGGTGAAAATGTAGGTTTTGGGATTTTTGGTATGGGAGTTATGGGGACAAGATGGAGGAACTTGGGTGTGTCTGGCCTTTCTTGTTCTTCTTCTGGTTCTCCATTTTCTGCAGTGAGGTTGGCACTTTGGGATTGGTTTAGAGTAGAAGTGCACTAACATAGATGATAGGTATTGGGAATGAAGTGTAAGTATGTTATACATAGTTTGTAGTATAAAAGGATAACACCACCTTTGGGGCGGTCAGAGTGCCTCGAGCTGCCCTGCTGAGCAGATCTCAGCTGGGCAGAAAGAAAATTTTATAGATAAGAATTAATAAACAATCTCAAGACTGGAAACGGAAGAGTTCAGGCTCTTTCTTCAGTTACACGGGCTGAAGCAGAGACATCCCACACCCGAGACTCCAGAGCTCATGCCTGGTTTCAGGCATGACCCACGGGGGGTGCAGCTGCCGGAAGAGAGGAGCCAGCACTGATTGTGCTGGTTCTCCTCTCCAGGGATCCCTGACAGCTCAGAGGACAACCCCCTCTCCCTTTGCAGCATCTCCTGACATTCTCTGCCTCCTGGTCTGGTTAAACCCTCACTGTTTGACACCCCAGCCTTGCTGTGAGGGGCTGAGCACACCAGGGTGAGAGCAGGGTGTGCCACAGCCACACAACAAAAAACTCCTCTGCCTCAGGAGGGTTTTGTTGCCAGGTTGCCAGGCAGCATTTCGCTATTTACCTCCACACCTGACACACATCCTGGTGTTGCTTCACGCCTTCTGCAGTCCGTCTGGGCAGCTGTGGCAGAAACATCTGGGCACAGCTGGCAGCAGAGCAGGGTCCTGGGGACAGGAGCACCACAGCAACGTGGGGTAAGAGGTTGATCCCAGAGCCAGGCTGGCGGTGACAAGGTGGCACAGTGGTGACCACACCAGACAGAGGGCTTGGAGCTCTTGGTGTTGTCAGTCTGGCTGCAGACCCTGCTGGCTGAAGGGCTGGCAGAACAAGGACCCTGCTTCTTCCTTGGAGTGGCTCTTTCAGGGGAGAGAGTGGAAAATTGTGGGTCTTTATTGTGGGACTTGAGTGGGAAGTGGGGAAAGTGAAGCAAGGTGCTCTGTCGTAGTCCCTGTGCTCTCTTCCCACCTGTCCTATGCTCTCTTCCCACCTGTCCTGCTTTCCTCTGGCTCCTCAGGGCTTTGTTCCCCTGGTTGACCCCAGGGAGGATGGCTTGGTGTCCTCCACAGCCCCTGGTCAGCAGCTGTGCATTGAGCTGTTTTCTATTTTCAGGCAGCTCCTCTTCCTCCATGAGTACCTCCCTTCTTCACCTCTTTGCTTCTGCTGGTCACTGCCCTCCAGCTGCACAGGGCAGGAAGAAGCAGATGGGATTTTGGGAAGTTTTGACTCATCCCTGCAGGTTGTGGTGGTGCTGCTGTGCTGAGACATGGGAGAAAAAGAATTTAAGACTGTGGCTTGGTAGGAGTTTCCTGAGGGCTGGAAGGAAGGGCTCAGATAAATGTTCTCATTATTAAACAGACAGGGACTATGGTGACTAATATGAACGTGTAGAACAGATACCTACTTGTTAGTCATGCAGAAGGAATTCAGATTAATTTCTTGCTGAGGAAAGAAAAGGAGAGGAAGACTGTTAAAGAGCAAATTAAGAAAAAATACCTGATGGTGGTAGTAGAAATAGGTTAAAAGGTTATTAAAAACTTCATTTTTCGCCCTGATGTGGAGGCTCTTTAATTCCTCTGTGTGTCTCCACCCATGCAAAAGCTGCTATCTGTCAAGTAGTCAATCTGTAGGTATATGGAAGCAGCAATTATTCGTTTATTTTTCTGCAGTGTGACAACTGCAGATTCTCTATTATATATATTTGGGACAATCAAACCTCTCACTGAGGTGTGTGAGACACCAACTAAGCTGGTGGGGAGACCAGCTGTTTTCATCATAGTGTGCATTTTAAATTCTGTGCAGCTTTTCTCTTATTGCTGAAAAATCCTTATTGCTGCAAAAAGTTAGGGGAATTAAATTTTTTTCCATGTGGAAGTAAGAAGCCACCTTGGGGTCTAGAGTAGTAATATGGCTTCTGTTCATTCAAACTTTGTGTGTGTTTTCATACTCCAAGTAGCATGGTAAACAGAGACAATGTCAAAAAATTGATAGAAAGGAGAAAAAGTAAAAAAAAATTGATAAATTGTGCTGTAAATTTAAATGTGACCTATTAATGTGTTACTGTGACAGAGATGGCAAATCACAGAATCATAGAATACAGCTTTGAGCATATGCAAAAATACAAAATACACCTTTAAGCAGAGGAGCATGAAGCAGGAATAGAGGCGTAGTGTTACTTCTTTATAAAGTATTGATGAGCCAGCTAGAATGTTCTGGGCTTTGAAGTTTGATATAGCCACAACAGCAACACACCATGGTGGTTTTGGACTGACATCCCTGAAGCCAGGAGAACAGACCATATCCTTTGTGGGGTTCCAAAAAGGTCAGATGATATATAGGAAGACTGAGGGGGACATGTGTGGCTCACATATTAACTACTTCTTTTTGTCTTGACATATCTGAGTTTGATTCTTTAGTATTAAAAGTTTTCTGTAACAAACCAGTAAATCCAAAGGCGCAATTTTTGTTTAAAAAATTAAAAAAGTGTGGGTGAATCCTGCAAAGTAAGTATATGTGCTTCAGAGTGAGAACAGGATTTGAGTTTGCCTTGGTACTTGCTGGAAAATTTGCTGTCAGTGCATGTCAGAGGAGAAAAAATAATGCTTAAAGAAGGTCTGTGGACATCATCAAACTGTCAAAGTTCTACATGAATGCATTGTAGAAATACAGGCCAGGCAAAAGATGTCAAATAATAACTCTAATTTTCAGAAATTATTCATTCTTAATTTTCATCTGGATAACAAGTGAATTCGGATTCTTTATGCTTGCTTGATACAAGTATTTATTACAGAAGTAAAGTTTGGTTTTTTTTTCCTCTTAGAAGCAGTCTCCTTCTGCGGATGCATCAAAACCACAAATTATGAAGCCATCTGAAACTAGGGTAAGAATTTCAGAAAGAAATAATGCTTGCATGGCACATGTATGAAGCCATGAAATTTAATTTTTAGCATATGGGTCTATTTATTCTTCAGCATCACCAAACATAAATTTATGCCATGGAGTGGCTTCATATGGAATTTAATTTTTAACACTTTGATACTGAGTAACTTTACCCATATTTCTTATTGTAGCTTAGTTTCCTCTGAAAAAAAACCAAAAAAACAAAAAAAGCCAACCTAAAAAGGGGCTATTCAAAGCAGCCAGAGGTTTTTACAACAGCAATAAAAAGACAATTAATTGCAATGTTAAATTTTTGCTCTGTCAGTTTTGTGACATGTGTATAGCTCCCTCCAGTGTAACTGCAGGGTTATTTACCTGGTGATGATTTTTCACATACTCAACAAAGCCAGGATGAGCCTCAGCTTTCTCTATACGTACAGTTGCATCTTCTCATTAATCTCCTGTGTTTCTCTGTCTGACAGCTCCCCGGCCTTTGCTCTTCACGCTTGTTCTGTCTTGTTTTAAGACTGAGGCTTCCTCAGTGTCAGGGCTGTGTCATCAGTCCTGTCCTTTGCTTGTTAGGAGAGAGTCATTGTCCTCACGTTGCCCAACAGGAGTTACCTGTGCTGTTCAAACAGATGATTAATGCTTCTCCCCCCACCCCTTCCATTTTCCACAGCCATAGCAGCAAAACCAACAAAAGCTACATGCCAGAGCAGGCCAGCAGGGACTTGTGTGGTGGAAAAGGCTCGGGCTGCCCGAACCTTGTGTAAATGCCAGAAAAGGAGTGCATGGGGGGGTGAGGGTGGGAGGGGTCCCTGTGGGTGCTCTGGTGCAGGCAGAGCCAGCTCTGCAGGTAAATGGCACTGCTGGAGGCCCTGCCAGGCACCTTTTGGGCACCCTACAGCGTGTTGGCACAGTCAGAGCTGAGGTCTGGTTACCTTCACAGTGATAATTTTTTTTTTCCATTTGTGAAATGGGAAGTTGCTTTGTGATAACCTTTTCCTCCTGTTCATTCTGGCCTACATCCCCATCTCTGCATTAGCCATTACATTTCACTCAGCCTTTTAAAACCCCTTTCCTCCATGCACATGTACATCTAAGAGCTGAATGGCAATTAAACAAATTTTCTGTTTGTGCACCATCATCATTACTCACGAATGGAGGCATCTGCCAGCATCTGGTTTCTCCTCCCTGTTGTGTTTGTGGGCAAACTCATTTGTGTCATGTTCATT
>NW_005054468.1:127482-149899 GCF_000277835.1 Geospiza fortis
GAATGTGGTAAATGAGCCAAAAATAGAGTAGCAGAGGCATGCTTCAGCACTGTAAGACTGGTAAACACAAATCCCTTTGAAACAGTGGCCTGCATTTGCATGTGCAACATAATTAATGTTTTCTCTTGATGTCTGTTGAATTATTAATGTCTTTCTCCTGCTGGATTAAACAAGTAATTTGCATTTTTGACAGTAGACTTCTTTCAAAAGAAGTAAGGTTGCTGAGTCACTTCAATTTCTAGTCCTAAATTTCTTGCAAATTAACAGATCTTTCCCAATTGCCTGCTATAACCACATCTCATTTGTCCTTCTTGAAGTCTCTCTAGTGTGTCACTGCTCTTAAACATGCTCTGGACCCCTCCTTAACCTTCAGTTCTCTCTGTGTGTGTATCCTTTGCCTCCAATGAACCCTCAGAGTTGTGTCCTCTCTGAGCAAGCCCTGAGTTCACTGTGGCAGAGGAAGGAATGTGGAATTTCTTGTTCTGTGGGCAAAGCCTGAGGTTAGGTGGACATTTTGGAGGATGAGGGTGTAGAGCCAGCACTCTGCGGATTTGGCAGGGTTGGAGCAAACAGGGTGCTGCCACTGGCACTGTCACAAACACGTCCCCTTCATCTGCCTTCCTTTTGCACACGTTTGTGCAACTGCACTGTGAACCAGGGAACCAGTGGAAAAAATTGCTATTTTTCATTTCCAGACCATTTCAGTCAGTTTGAAATGCAGCCTGTTGGATCCTGGCACAGTGCAGGTGGAAGTAGGCAGTTGAAGGGGAGGTGGAACATCTTTTTCTCCTCAGAAATTCAGTGCACACCATCAGCTGATGCCATGGCTTCAGCGCACACTGCTGACTCTGTTTAAAGGATGGCTGAACAATTCCTCTGAATGGATAGTCTCATACTAAAATTTTTGGTTTGATTACCTGTTTTTTTGTTTGATTTTTAAAAAAAATTATATTTGAACTTTGTAATTGCTAAAAGTATATCTAAATGGATGTGTCCTCTGTGTGAGCAGGTGTTTATAATAATATGTTTTATTGTGGCCTCAGCTTTCATGTGCAAGACTTGAATAAAATCCTTGCCCATATGGGTCTATTTATTCTTCAGCATCACCAAACATAAATTTATAGTATGGTCAATTCTCAATATTTTTAAATTTATTACAAAAGGATAGTGAATGATGCATACCTCACACAGAACGTGCATAAAGTAAACATAAAAATAACATTTACAGTATAAAAAAGAAGACTCACAGTTGTTCATAACTGGTTTGGCAGGTTGAGAATTTGTATTCAATGTTCTGTACAGGTGTTATTGGGTGTGGGCAGAAGTGCAAGTACATGTATTTTATGGTCCTGCAAAAATAAGGTGTGTTTAGTTTCCTTCTGAAAGGCAGATAAGAAGAACCTGAATTTGTACTCCAACAGCAGGGTGCTTAGAATCCTGAGTAAGCAGTAGTCACAGAGCAAGAAGAGTCAAACTCTGTATTTTTTCTACTTCATCTCTGCACTTCTGTCACATTTTTTGCGTCTTGCTGCTGAAGGACACCTCACATCTCATTGACTGTTTGCTATAGATGTTACAGAAACATACCCAACCTTAATTTATCTTATAAACTAGTAAAATTTTGGATTGTCCTTTCATTACAGGATTATTTCGTGTACAGGTGCAAACATGGATGTGTGTCTTTGAGTTAGCAGTTGTCATTAATAAGGACACACAAATGGGAGCATATAAAGCATGACTGAACCTGAGGGTTGCTGTGCTTTAATCAGGTTTTAGGCATCAAGGCAAAATATAAAGCAGGGAATTTGGGGGGAAGATGGGAATCTGTGACCTTAAGTGAAATATTTACTTTTAATATCTTTTTCTCAGTTTGAGAATTGTTGCTTCTCCCTCTCCATCAGTATTTCCCCATTTGTGTGTGGAGGTGTGTCCCTCAAAACTTGAAGACCTTTGCCAGGATTATGCCCAGGCATCTGCATTTAATGTGTGCTCAGGGTTCCCAGCCAAGTGTCTGCAGTTCAGCGTGGGGGTGTGAATACTTGCGTAACAAAATGTAAACAAACTTAGCAAATTTCTCTGTGTGGTCAGCCAGAAAACGGAAGCTGGGTGATTCTAAGTGGTAATAAATGTTTGGCAGGTGAGTGGTTCTTTCTGTCTTGCTTATAGTGCAGTTGAAGCAGCAAGAAAAAAATAGGAAGAAAAATTTGGTGAGGAGGCTGGGTTTCTCTCTTCTCAACAGACATAAAATTCTATAATTTTTCTTTTTCAGTTCTTACTGTTGTAATTTATTGCTTGCTGTACTTTGACTGGATGAATCACAGGAATTGGTTTTGTGGCATGGCTGCAGAAGATTTTCAGGTGTAAACCCTGGAAGTGCAGTCATGTAATATTATCCTAGCCAGGTTGCCCAGCTCTGTTGTAAAATATGAGCATTAGAAGGTTACAGAGGAAAGAAAAAATACAAAATTTCTACTGTGTAGTATAAGGATATTAACTGAACATATCCCACCCTATGTATGTGCTCTGGAATCAAAGTAATTATGTCTTTTCCATCAGGACTACATATATTTTTTATAATTACTTGCTTTGCAATTATAATTATTTTATTGATAAATTAGTGAAAAATAATCCATTTCATCCATATAATCCAAATAATATTTGAGGCTATTTCAGAAATTACTATTGGCAATTTGGGTTTGGTATCAAATTGGTTAATATATTTTAACATCTTCCCCTCTCAATCCCCTGCGTGAGGAATGAGTGTGTTTGTGTGTGGATGTTTGCACACATTTGAGTGCTCTTAAATCACTGGCAGCCTCTGTTAGGATGTTGTGAACTGCAAGATTTGTGTGTAGTAGTTAGCATGTGTGCTGACAAGTGTGAACCTATCTGATCTTCTCCTTTCCATAATCTGATCCTCTGCAAATAACCATGCATATTAATCTCTGCATAAATGTTGTTTATATTTCAGTCCACACCGACAACCAAAGCAGGAACTGAAAAAAACACCCAGTCAGACAAGGTAAATACCTACCTTTCACCTTTGCAGAGCTGCTGCACTTTGGTCTTTTACTAACTTTGAAAAAAAGAGTCTGAACTCTTGGCTGTTTCTGTGTCACATGAAACTGGTGTGTGACCAGTGCATAAACTTCAGAACAGCCCAAGAAGTGTCCTCTTAAACATCTTTAGATCTGTCTTGTGCTTGTTTGGACTAGCATGGATCACGTTCTCTAGCACTGAGTGGTGGAAATGGTAAATTATCTCAATATTTTATTTTATGACAGCCAACAGACTCTCAAAATAAACAGCTGTCTGAAGAGAAGCAAAAGGAACCCAATGATGTAAGTTGTGTAATTTCTACCTCCCTCTCTCTCTGTCTGTATCTCTGTCTCTCTTTGAATTTTTTAATGAGGGTTTCTTCTGGTATTTTACTTTAATTTTAATAAGGGTTTCTTCTCGTACTTTACTTCTGTCTTTCACTTAAAAGAAATAGTTTGAAAAAACAAAAAACTAGCCCTCCATATCTAGTGATAATAGTTTATCTCTACACAGGGAAAAAACCAAACCACACCTACTGTGTCAACAGCTTCTAAACCAAATAACACAGGAAAAGTAACTACAACTCAAGCTGGCCAGCCTCCACCAGCAACCTCCACAGAGACAGCAAAGGTATCATAGAAACACAACCAGTTTTTATTATTTAAGCTATTTTTTTATTATTTTATTGAGGGAGCGTTAGGAATCCACATCAATATGGATTGTTTAGCTGAGTATTGTCAAGTGAGACTTTTGGGCCCCCAAAAATCACTGTGTAGTTAAGCTTTTGGCCAAGGAAATAACAGTAAGAACATCACAGTTTTAGACAGACAGTTTCTGTGTGTTGGGGGCATTTCTGTTTTTCTCTCAGTGTTTTTTTTTTTTTAAGTTCCTTGTAGCTTCACAGCTGTCATTGGTTCTTTGTCAGGCTCTTCCCTTGCCCCCTCACTGCAATGCTGGCTCCAAACGTAGCAAGTCAGCCCTGAATGCAAGGCTCTGAAAAAAATTAAAGTGGTGAAAGCTGGGGAAAAAAGCTGGGAAGGGGTAATTTCCACAGGGTAAATGGAGAAAAAATGTGAAGGAAAAGCATGTGGTGGCATCAAGATGTGGATGTTTTGGTCTGCTGGGGTGCACATGTCTGGTGACAAGGCTGGGGTAACACAAGGGCTCCTGCAGCTCTGCTCCAACACCCATATTTTTGGCAGTAAATGACAGTGTCAGTAATGCAGAAGTCTGCATTTTGTGTCGTGGTGTTGCCTCTCCACTTCCCTGCCTGCAGCAGCTTTCACCCCACTTGCTTGAGCACCTTTTGCTGCTGGGGTTTAATGGTGCATTGAGAGCTACCAGAAGTAAATGACAGCTTTCCAGAAAGACTTGGAAGGGGCCTCAAAGTCTTTCCTGCCCTGCAGATTTCTTTCACTGGCAGAATAAAAGAAGGAGGTAGAGTGCTTAAAATAGAAAGCTTTCTTTCCCATAGCAGAATCTCACTGGAAACAGAGCTTTTATGGTGGTAGCTCACTCTGCCCAAGTGCTGTGCATTATTATTATATATCTGGGTGCTGTGCATTAGAACCAGCCAGTTGCTGAGTCAAAAACATTGTGCACAGCCTCAGCATTGGATTTTTACTTTGTTTTGTCTGTCTTTTAACATTGTGATAAACTATCTCTTAATTTTTCTCTTTTTCTTCTCCGGCAAAAGTCCGAGGAGATGTCCACAGTGACTGGTGCAGCTGCTGGGACAGGCACAGCTGGTGCAAGTGTGGTTGCTGCTGCTGACAAATCAAGTACTGAGGTTGGTAAACATAGCCCCAGACAAAGGATTTGCTTGTAATAATGTCTCAGAGGGTGCTTCTCTCTCTGAAATACTTCGTTTTCAGGAAAAAAAAATGAATGGGTAACTGCTGAAGTGCTGATATATCCTCAGTGTATGTATGGTGGTGGAGAGCCATCTGCAGGAAGAGGTGAAAAACAACTGGTGTGTTATTTGTGTTTTGTTAAATAGGACTTCTTTAGAAGGTAGCTCAGAATTACACAAGCTTAAAATCAGTTACTCCCTGTCTTCGGTTATATTTGAATATATATGTGTGTCCACTGATACACAAATAAAAATATAAATTAAATAAATAAATTAAATACCTTGTTAATAACACTGGAGAATTGAGTTTAGAACTATTCTCACTGAAAAATCTGGCAAGTACACATCCTGCTAAAAGAAAGCTTTTAGGTTTGTTTCTAGGAGTATTCTACAGATTCACCAAATGCTTCAGTTTTTCATTTTCCCCTGTGCACACCTTTGTAACTGCTGTAATTGTTTGCTTATTTTTTTAGCCTGGTATGGATGAGTCAGCGCTTGATAGCCTAATAGATACCCTTGGTGGACCTGAGGAAGACGTGCCTACTACTCCTGTTTACACTGGCCCAGAAATTACGGTATTTTACACGTCACATTCTTATTTCTTAGAAGATTCATCTCTAAATTACATCTGTAGTTGCTCATTACTGTGTTGATCCAGGACTTGTACCCGTGATCTGTGAAGAGTTAAAACTGAGCGTGCACAGTTACATATTTATGTTGGTTTTGTTAATATGGAAATGACACAGTTTTGAGAATTTGTTGAAGAATGCATAACTTTTTGAGTGTGAATGGGAGAATCATGTAAAAAGGATTAGATTACAAGCTTAATGGCTCAGTAAAACATGACAAAATTTTGGAATACATAAATATTTAAAAAGCAGTCTAGGTTCAGCAATACATCATATGGTCTGAGACAGAGAAATGGCTTAAATTAGGAATCTGGGAATGTTCTGCTGGATGATGAGCGCTGTTGAAGCAGGTGAGGAGGTATGTGCATGACAGTAGGTACTGAAAGACACCGTAGAGTGCCCCAGTCAATATTTGCATTTTCTTTTTGGTGATATCACTGTAGGTGGCTCTGTCAGAAACTTATTTCTGATAAAGAGCAGTACACAAATATTAATGTGGGAATTATTTTCACAGGAAGATATATATTCAAGATACTTGGAAGAATTGGGCAAACGGGAAGGTAGTCTCCCTCCAGAGTATGTTAAACTGTTGAAGGTGAGTGAGTTAAAAATTAATACATTCTTCGTGTGTGTTTTCTATAATATTGGATATTTCTGCTTCCCATTTACTACAAAATTAATTCTCATTTTAGAGCAAAGGATATGGCAAAGACGTGGTCCCACCGAAACCGAATGAACAAGATGAAGTAAGACTTTTTTTTTAATATATTGGAAGGTGAAAGTAACCCAGGGGAAATAACCCAGTTATCACTGAATTCTTAGGAAAATATAAAGTTACCTGTTCTCCAAAAGTCCCCGGCAATGGCAGGGGGATGTGGGATGCCAAATAACCTAGCTACTGATAAAAATAAATAGAACTTGGCACAGATGTTTTTAATAAAGCTGTGGGGAATTTTGCAATGCTTAAGCTGAAATGAGTCAAATAAGTGTTTACAGAAATATTGGGCATACAAATAACAAAGGGGAGAAATACTGTGCAAGCAGGAGTCTCTCTGCAATGCCTTCAGCAAAGACTACTTGTTTTTCTACACTTGGCCAGAGATTTCTGTCAGCCAGCATTATTTTGCTGTTTGGGAAGTTTGACATACTAAAAATAAAAGCTTATCTGAGACATGAATCAACCAGTGGGGGCAAGCACCTTTATTTTTTGTTGTGTCAGGAACTTTTTCAGGAATTGTTGTGTTCAGGAATTTTTTGTTGTGCCAGTGAGGTTGCTGTGTGAGTAATTGTGGGACACACTCAAGCTGTAAACTGAGCTTGACCCATGATGATATTTGAAGTTTCTCATGGTCATAACTTGGTTTGCAATTCCTTGCTCAGAAGCCAATGACGGATGATGAGCTTGCCGAGGCCCTGTCATCTGACTTCACCTGCAGTGCTGATTCTGCTCAGGAGAAGAGAAGTCTGACAGAGGTACTGACACTTTCCTTGCCACTGCATGCATTTATTGTGTGGAAAAGTTGGCACTGTTATCATATTTCATTTTAAAGTAGGTAAAATTTCCTGCTTCTTTTCTGTATTTGCAAATTTGCCTGTAATTTCATGTCACTTGTAGAAACCAAATAAAGAAGGAGAAATTGTGCAAGCACAAGCAGCAAGTTCAGTTAAGACCTCAGTTCCTCCTAAGGAGAAGAAAACAAAATCAACAGAGGTATGCGTAATCCTTCTTTCACTGGTTACCTTATAATTAAAATTTACAGGCATATGCTGCTGTCATGTGTTTTTGTTCCCATAAAGATGCTCATCATTCTCATTTTCAATTGTAAATCCTCTTTATTATAGAAAATATAGGAATTACATGAAATGCCATTGCCCAGATTCCATTGTGCCTTAAAGATCTTACTTTAGTGTATCAGAGGATTTTCCTTCTGGATTCTGAGAAATTACTATGGTTCTTCTCACTAGTGGAAGTAGAGTAGAAATATTTGTAGGAAAATTTTCTTAGCTCTGTGATCTGTGTTTAAAACTTGGATATGATGTAACTTTCTCATGGTTTATGAACTTTCTGTTTTTTCCCTCTGAAAACAGAAAAGAGCAAGTGTGACCTTACACTTTTTCAGTTTGCCAAGTCAAAGCATATGAGAATTGTGTTAGATGACATTGTGACACTGTGGTTTTTGGGGGGGTTTTTTACTTCCTTTTTTTTTTCATTCTTTCCTCTTAAGAAAAGCCTAATGTTTGACTAAAACTGTGCTAATTCTGTCACTTAATTTGGTGTTAAGTGAACTGGGTTCACGTAACAAAAAGCCAAACAAAAATGACCAATCTGGTGCTGGCTATTTTCTTTGTATACAATATAAAAATACTTGAGGTAAAAACCTGTGCCAGTTTAAAGAAATTACAAAGTGGTTTGCACATTTTCTTAAAATACAGGAAATGAAAGATGATGCAATGGATGCTCTTCTTGATACTCTTGGAGGACCTGAACCTGAACCTGAAGAAGATCTTACCCCTATTGTGGAGGTGTCAGAGGTAACACCTCACTCCTTTTTTACCCTGGCTTCCAGGCTCTGGCTGTGGAATCCTAAGTTTCTTTGTTAGACACTGGAAAAATGTGTAAAATAACAAGAAAGTGACTTTGATATCAAAGGCCTAAGGAACGTGTGAGCCTTCAGTGATTAAGAAAATGAAAAACATTCAGAATCCCAAGTGGATACAGGTAGAGCAGAACACAGTAAGGCTGTCTGGAAAATTATGAGCATGTAATTTGTTTGGTTATACAAGCAAACATACATATATACATACATACATTCATGGGTAGATACAGCTCTGTTTTGTGGTTTTTTCCCACAGCACTCTATACAATTTATAGCAAGCTTTCATTTCGCACATATTTGCTGTTTGAGTTTTGACTTCCAGTGTGCGTGCTCCTTTTTCCGTCAAACTCCATTATCTTTCTAATTTGAGTCCTGCCTTCACTGTCTTTTGAGAGTTTTGTTTTTCCCCAACAGATGGAATTTAAACAGTTACCCTGTGTTTGCATGTTAAGCTTTAACTTTTTGGTTTAGTTTTTCAAACTCTATCTATAACAATAGTTAGAGCAGGTTTTTTCTGTCTTCACTTATAGCTCAGACCAAGCAAACAATGGGGAAATACTAAAAAAATTCTTCTGTTGTTGAGCTAAATTTTGACTAAAAAAGAGCTTCTTGTATTGCAGATTTAGTCAATCTGGGCTTTCAGATAATTTAGCAGTTGCATTTATTCATTAAGAAGGCCCAGAGAATTAAATACTTTGCTTTGGTGCCAGTGATGGAAAAATACACAGAATTATGGGTTCTGTAATCAGAGTGCTGAAGTGCAAGAAAACCTGACAATTTTGTACACACAAAATTCTAAAAGTGGCTGCCACAAAGAGCTCTGAATACTGTCTAGAGTTTTTTAGGATTTAAAATAATTTAGCTGTATTCACACATGGCATTGAATCTTAAACCATTATGATATTACTGCAGACGTTTGACAAGAATAAATTGAGGGATTTTAGTATCTTGCTACACAGAATAATTTCATCTGTTGCCAATCCTTTTGTACAGCAGGCAGAATAATCCTGATAGTGGAGTTGTGAAAAGGAACTTTTATTTTAATTTCTTTGAGTGGTTTTGGTTTTTTAATGTTGTTTCTTTTCAAGGCAAAAGCCAAAGAGAAAAAGGAACAAAAGGCTGGAGAACGTGATGATACAATACCTCCAGAGTACAGGTTAACACCAGAGTTGGTAAGTTTTTCATATCTCCATTGCTTTGCAGGCAGGGCACTGTGCCTGACCCTTTCTTTCATTACAGAGAAAGAACATGGGCAAAACAAACTAAACTAGTATTTAATCAATGGCTTTCTCCTTGGTGATTCCTGTACCTCTTATTTCCTCCTCTTCCTTTGTGGGCACCACTGTTTTTTCAGGCACTCTGGGCAAAGATCTCATCTTATCCATGAGATGAGTGAGTAATCTCAAATGGCAAAGTCACCCATTCCTTCTCCAAGAGTGATGTTTCGTGTTTCTGACATTAAATCTCAGCCTTGTAAAATCCATCCTTTTGCAGTAGTGCTCTTTGGTATCACTTTGCAATGTAACCTTGAAGCACTGATGTCATATAGTGGGAAATTATTGGGAACTGATGGGAAAATTGCAATTTTTTTTTGGTTTTTTTTGTGGTTTGTTTGTTTTTGGGGTTTTTTGGTTGGTTTTTTTTTTGTTTGGCTTTTTTTGTTTTGTTTTGTTTTGTGGTTGTTTTTTTTTTTTTTTTTTTTTTTTTTTGTGTGTTTGTTTTGTTTTTTGTTTGGGTTGTCACCCAAAGTGATGGAGATTGAGTCAAAGTTAACCAAAACAACAGCAGAACACTTTTTGGTCTCTTGTAATGTCCTGACATCCCATTTGCTTTTTTTGATCTACATATCTGACATATCTGGCCATGTAAAAAATTCCCCAGTCAGGGGAATTCCTGTCACTGATTAATTCTTGAGTATGTGATTTACTTTACCTTATTTTGCTGATGATTACAGAGTATGGCACTTCTTGTAACAAGAGAAAAATGTCAATAATACTTAATTTCCTTCTAGGATAAAGATGGAAAACCAATATTGCCGAAACCTGAAGAAAAACCAAAGGTTAGAAAACTGACAATATTGTAGGAGTGTGGCTAGATATCCTGTTTTTTCCCTCTCTGTCATCACTTCTCTCTGTACCGTGATGTAAGTCTCTTGGTCTGCTTGTGTGTTTTTACTTCCTTGCACAAAACCTGCTGGTCAGAAGCATCAGGTGGAAGTTGGTTTTATTGAAATTCACTTGTCTGTGAATGAAGAGCTCATGTAAGGAGAAAGTTTAGAGAGTTCAGGACAGGAGAGATTTACAAAAATTACTGCTGACTCAAAAAAAGGCTGTGTGAGGAGTTACTATAAAGTATTCTATAGACTTCTGTTGGAGCTGTTAAGGATAGAGAGAGGTGAAGCAGGGAAATCTTTTGTTTTCTTTGCAGTTTCCTCTTGCTAGTGATCAAATATAAAGGAATTTGACTGGAAAGAAGGAAAAAAAACTGCTGTGGACATTTGCAAAGTCCAGGTTGTTCTTTGTGATTAGGAAAAGAGTATCCATCATGGCCTAGAAAGTGCAAGAGAGGATTCAAATACTGAAAAAGACAGTTGTGAATACTAATTTTAAAGGCACAGAAAGAAAGAAAGCAAAGGAACTGTGCACTGAAGAAACTGAGGGCTCCACTTTGTCAGCTCGAGAGTGCTGCCAAAATTTGGAAAAGCAAAGGAAATCTCTGCTCTCCTGAAATGAGGGTGAAGGTCAGGACCAGTTCGAGTCCCTTCTGGACTGAAATATGAAGTTTGGGGTTAAAGTGTGGGCAAAGTGCTGGAAAAAAAAGACTTTAGGTCTCTGAAAATTGTTATTTCAGGTCTCAGACATGTTGATTGTCGTGAGTGGTGGATGTTTGACAGCTGGACAGAAGGGAACTCCTACCAGGCCTGTCATGAGGAGGAAAAGGGAGCAGCTCTGCTGTGGGGGGAACTAGGCCCTGCTGCCAGGGATCACCACTAGTATTGAGATCAGTGAAAGCAAAATCAGCAAAATTGGAAAAGTTGTGTTAATAGCTATGTTAAAAGCTTTGCTAATAGCTGGGAACCATCAGCCACTTGCCGTTCTTCCATGATTTCTGGTGAAGGCAAAGTCTTTCCTTCAGGAGTTCAGCTGGTGTTTGTCTTTTTCTGGGCCTCCCCTCTGTGTGGCCTTAAGCAGCGGCATTACTCTTAGTGAATAAAATTTACTACCTAAATGCCTTTTCTTATTTAGTGTCTGAAGGAGGATTTCAGGCATTATGAAAGTGGGGCCTTATGTGTTTATTTGGGGCCTTATGTCTTTATCAAGTGGGGCCTTATGTCTTTATCAAGTGTCTCAGACTTTATCAAGTGTGAGACACTTGATAAAGGATTAAGGAAAGGGAATGAGGGAGGGATTTCTCTCACAGAAATGTCATTTTATGCATTATGAGTCTGTCCCTAAGCTGTTAAGTTCCATGCAGCAGGTGAAGGGCCATCACTGCTAGCAAAGATTTAAACATTTAGCTTTGAACAGCAATTTAGAGGATCCCAGGAACTTCAGATGAATGGATGTAAGGATATATGGCTTGCAGAGGCCTAGTTCACATAGCATCAGTAGATTGTAATATATCACAAACAGCAGGAAACTAAAACTGAATTTTTATTCACCAAAACACACACAGTGAAAACAACTGAGTTTCAGCAGTCAGTGGTCCGGCTAAGGGAACTTTGAGGGAGCTCTAGTTCTGCTAGTAAATATTAGCATTTTCTTCCTAATTAAGGAGTTGTATTTTCCTTTTCAGTAGCCCTGTCTTGAACATTATATGTCTGGTTCTCTATATTATGTTTTATATTATATGTACAATTCTCAACATTATATTGACTTATGATAACAAAGAAACTTAATCTGAAGTGTTTTTCTTAATTTTATGCACTGCAAAATTAATTCTGTTTTGTTGCACATAATTGTGAAAGGTTATTTCAGTGTAAATTACAGATGTTTTCCTGCTTTATGAGTAGCTGTAATACAGTTCTTGAAAAAGTAAATTAAAAAGAGGCAGTGAGTCACCTGTGTCACGTTTTTTGTTTGTTTTTTGGGGTTTTTTTGCAGCCTATGAGTGAATCTGATCTTGTTGATGAATTTTCAAAGGACTTTGCCTGCCCTGCACAGCCTGCAGTACAATCCAAAGCACCAAAGCCCAACAACATATCCAAAGTAAGTCTTTCTGGTTCACTGGAGAAGCTGACACTGACAGTTTTGCTAATACTGGGAAGTGCTACTGTTCTTTCAAAAAAAACCGTTTTCTTCTCTTCCTGTTTTACCCTTCCAATTGCCTTTAGTGGAACATAAGTATTGGCAGTCAGCTCCTTATTGAGTCTCTTCAGCCTTTAAATTCAGACTTTTCTTTCTCATTTAGTACTGTATTTAGAAAAAAATAGGCCATTTAACGGGCACATTTTATGTTTTCTAAGCATATTCACTAAAATACAGTGTAAATTATTCTGTTTCAGAAGCAATCAGATTCTGTGTCTGTGAAAGCTGCTGAGGATAAGGTGGCGGGCACATTTTATGTTTTCTAAGCATATTCACTAAAATACAGTGTAAATTATTCTGTTTCAGAAGCAATCAGATTCTGTGTCTGCAAAAGCTGCTGAGGATAAGGTGGTCCCCCGAGCCACAGCTTGCACTGTGCAGTCTGCAGCTTCTGTGCCTTCAGTAAGTAGTGGAGCCCCTTCAGCCGGAGCTGAAGCAAAATTCAATGTTTTATTTAGGGACTGGTAGAGCATGTTGTCAGGATGCTCATTTCATTATTGCATGTTCTTCCTCCATCGTGGTAACCCACAAAGGCTGAGTGGTTCACAAAAGAAAAAAAAAACAAACCAAACCAAACAAAAACAAAAACAAAAACAAAAACAAAAACAAAAACAAAAACAAAAACAAAAACAAAAACAAAAACAAAAACAAAAACAAAAAACAAAAAAACAAACAAAAAAACAAAAAAAAAAAAAACCAAAAATCCACAAAAAAACCCCAAAAAACCTAAAAAAAACCCAGGTCAAGCACAAACTGAATGATCAGTGACCTTCCCCAGAGAGGGAGCCAAACTGATCATTCTGCGGTGTCCTGTGCTCTTACTGCCCTAAAGGGGATGCTGTTTGTGAACCTAGTAGGGACTGCAGGAGAAGACAAAACCAGGTTTCTTCAAACTAAAAATTGTTTTTTCCTGTATCAACACCCATTCAGGTTGGTCCTGTGTCAGATGAAGCACTGGAAGCCTTGTCCAGTAGCCTAGGAAAGAGGGAGCCTGATCCAGATGAGAAAAAGCCTGCTGTGGACAAAGTTAAGGTAGAGGAAAAAAAACAGACCTCAACAAATAGACTGTTGATGTAATTACCTTCAGCGCTACTCCATTTCCTCAGGTCACAAACAAAGTAGATGTTACATTTTCACTTTCTTTACAAACAAAATGTACTGTTGAAAGCAGTTCTGTTCTGATTAGGAAGTACTAGAAGGATTTCAGCACAATGAATACACTTTCATAATAATTCTGACTATTTCAGTGCAGTAGTTCCCTCAGTTTCTGAAAACTGTGTTTTGTTGTGTCTTGCTGAACTGAAGTAGAATTAAGATGCACATCATGGGTACCACGCAGTATGGTTCTTTTTCTGCAGGAAACAGCTTTATGACGAGGGGTTTAAATTAGGAATTATGCACAAAACTTTTGAGGTTTATGTATTTTAAGTGGGGAGCCATAAGTAAATCACTGAAATCCTGTCCAAGGTAATGCTGTTCATAGGCACAGACTGAATGCTCCCATGTGCCACCCTAAACCAGATGGAATTGGCTGGAGTCAGAAACAGCCCTTCTAGAGGCTGGAACTCTGTCAGGCAGAAGTTCCCGAAGTTGGTTTTAGTCTTTTCTCTTAGTTGGCATTTTCCCAGCATAACTTGTATGGGGATAATAATTTTTGAAGTGGGCCACTGACTTCTCTCTTCAACCTTCCTTTGCATGCAGCCCCAACAGCTGTTGAGTGAATTTGCAAAAATGTCAAGAATTAAGACTCAGAGGTGTTTTTGGTTTTGGTTGACCCTTGCCTATTCACTTGCCTCTGCTAGCTTCACTGAAATAGGTAGAGCTAGTTCTAATACACAGAGGAAGAAACAGGCAGGGGAATGAGAAAATGCTCTCTTTTAAGTTTCATGAGATTTGTATGTGGTGGTTGGATTGAATGAGAAAGACCAGCTAGAATCAGAGGACTGAAGGCTGGAAGATTGCTCATGTGAATTTCTATGGGTAGTTGTTTTTCTTACTGTGATTCTTATTTTTCCTTCACAGGAGAAAAACAAAAAGGAACAACACAAAAAACTGGGTGAAGAAGAAGAAACAATTCCTCCAGAGTACAGATTAACAGAAGCCAAAGTAATTTATTTAGTGTGCTTAGTCTTCCCTTTCATTCCTCAGAACTTGTGGGTGAAACTGAGACTCCCATTTCATTTTGAAACGCTGATGTTTTGGTTCAGCCATTTTTATAATATCTAGAAATTCTGGTTTGTAGTTCCCACAAATATCTGTCATCTATCATTGGATGCCTGCATGGGCACAGAAGTAGTTTAGATGCAGGTACCTGCAGATTAATAATTCTGAGATTAGTCCACTGGCGTTTTTCTGTAGCTTCTGGTACTTTAGAAATAATTAAATTGTGATTGGTTAAAGCTGTTAAGAAAACCCCAAGGACCTGGATGTTTTAAGTGGCATTTTGAGTAGCAGCAGTAGATGCTATAGAAGCTGCTGGTTTTGTCCCTGTCCCCTGTAACACTTTCTGTTGCTCAGAGAATGCTCCCAGGATGCTTGAATTGCATGGCTGTTTAAGGGTTAATGCAAGGGGTTTTTTTTTTCTTTATAGGATAAAGATGGAAAACCACTCCTACCAAAACCAGAAGAGAAGTCACAGGTAAAAAAAGTGATTATTTCAAACAACTGTTTCATTCAAGACTTGCTTACCAAATGCCAGCAGTGTTCAGTTTAAAAATGGCATACATTACATGCTTACTTTTTACAAGATAAAGAGATTTATAATCTTCTTCTTTTTCTTTCCAATGGCAGCCTATGAGTGAAAATGACCTTTTAGAGGGTTTGACAGAAGGATTCTCCTGTTCTCCATCACCACCTGCACCATTACCTACATCAACTGTAGTAAAGGTATGTTAGATTTCTGAAATCTGGTTTTATTTTCAAGTTGTTTGAATAATCATGACATTTTCTATGTTTTCTTCATATCAAGTTCCTTAAATGAAATCCAATAACTAAAAATTTAAAATACGTCTTGTAGTAAGTTAATAGAAGATCAGGACTTTAAAAAACAAACAAAAACTAGTTATGTGACATATTTTTTACTAGTTGCTTGCATGAGTACTGCTTTCCAGCTGAGGATTTTAAAAGTGTTTTTTGGGAATATTAGATGGCTTGGTGAGATCTTAGTTCTTTTAGAGTCCTGTAAAACCTGTTTAAACTTCAGCTGTGGTGAGGTTTAACCCAGTGGTTGAGATGGAAGAACAAACTGAGATGAGGAACAGTTGCACAGTGTGGGGGATGTGTTTCAATCTGAAATAAGCAAAGCTTCTCAAGAAATTAAATCCTAGAAATCAGCTGTGTGGGTGCTGTGTTTTGGATGTGGTTTTGGGTCTAATGAGTGTTTTCCTCTTGTTCCCCTGTGTGCCTTGTTCTTCCAGAAATCCAAGGGTGGTGCCAAGCCTGCGAGTTCCTCGGATGTGATCTCTGCTGCTACAGTTTCCTCAGTGCACTCAGCAGCCCCTGCACCTTCTGCCACTGTAAGAAACCTCTCCTGTAGGTTCTTACCCCAAAACAAGGCACTGATTAGTGAGGAGAGGCAGCCCCATGATCTGGACAGTGTGACCAGTGTGGACTGTTGCAGAATTTAATAACTTATTGCTAAAAATGGCTATTGCAAAGAAGGAAAAATGTTCCCCTGGGGGAAAAAAAATGGAGAAAAAAAGAATGAGTGGACACTCCATTTTCAACAGAGTTCCACAGGTAGTGCCATGACCCCCTTTGAATACCAGGGGAACTTTCCTTCCTGGTGTTTCTTGTAATGTTGCTCACACATTTTGATCCATCCTGAGGGATCTTCCCCTGGTGCTCCCAGCCTGGCTTGGAAAGGGAATATAAAGCTCCTGCCTGGTTGGCTTTAAGGGCTTTTTTTCTATCCAACTTCTGTATAAAATTGCAAAATCCATGGTAACTGCCAAACAATAATTGCCACACAATTGCCAATTATTTCATAGATCTGTTCTCATTACAGCAGCTAGGCTTATTTATAAAAAAAAAAAAAGAAAACCATTGAAGACAATTCCATAAGCCCTTCTTGAAATTATGTTTTCTGCAGGTCAGAAATATTCTGTATTTTCCCCCAGATATTGTGCTACACTGCAAGTACAACACGAGTGCTCTTTGTTCACTCAAGTTCTACAGTTCATTAGCTAGTACTTACAGTAGATTCATGAATTACATCATTTTTGCAGCAGATGTGCTTTCACAAATGTGTTTCTGCTTTGTTAGGGAGGAAAAGAGATGGATGAAGCCTTGGATCTCCTGTCTGATTCCCTGGGACAGAGGGAACCTGACCCTGATGAGAACAAACCAGTTGTGGATAAAGTGAAGGTAAGAAAAGACATTCTGAAACTTAAGCAATTTGGGAAGAAGGGTGGGAGGGAATAAACCAAACCAACAAAAAAAAAACCTCCAAACCCCCCAGAATCTGCAATGGTTCCCATACGCTCAGAGGAGTATGTGGCATTGGGATTTTAGATGTTGTAAGAGTAAGGTTATTGGAGAAAAAAGTCCATGCTCTTACGTATAGATATATCAACCACTTTTTAGTCTTCTGGATTACCTGTGTTCTGTGAAAAATGATGATTTGGTTAATATACTTCAGCCACTTGAGGCAAGTGTTGAAATGTTATGGAAGATTTGAAATAATTTTAGTTCAGTGCCTTTCATTGCCATTATTCTCATCATTTTTCAGGTGTGTTCTCAGGCCTCAGTTTCTAAAATCGATTTTCTGGCCCTCTTTTTGTCAAGCTTTGACTTTCATAACCATAAGTTCACTTAATCAGGCACATTTTTAAACTTCCTTGTTTCTGCTGGTTTTGTCTTCATTTAGTCTCTCATAAAATCCTATAAAGGCCCTTCTGCTAACAAGAAAATAGAATTCTGCATAATAGTAGTAATAGTAGTAATAAATTGTAATTTGAAATAGCTAAGGTAAAGTACATTACTGGGGAAAATCAAAATCACCATATACTGCTTTCCATAAGTTTAGGCTGGAATCTTAGCTGGAGAAAAAAGAAAAAAGATATACTAAAATGTCTGCATTAAGAAAGACAAAAATGTTCTTTAACAGTCTGCTTAAAAACATCCTTGTGGTGTTCTGTGTATGGTGTGTTCCTGGTATGCTGCCAAAAATCAGAGCAGCATAAGTTGAAAAATAAATGGAGTTTTAAAAACTTTCAGGCATAAAACACGCTTCATAGGGAAATGAATATATGGGGGATTTCTCAGTAGTTTTAAAATTTTAAAGTAAAAAGGATATCTGTCCTGAGTGTGATATGCCCTCTGACTTATTGATTGCTAGTATTTTTAACATGGGTATTAAAGTTTTTAAAATCTAAATACTTTTCAGGAAAAGGCTAAATCTGAGCGCAGAGACAAGCTTGGAGAGAGGGATGAAACAATCCCACCTGACTATCGGAAACTTCTGGAGTCAGGTGAGCAGGTAAGGAAAAACTTCCCTAGTTTTTATTTGCAACGGAGGAAATTTAGTCTATTTGAGCCAGTCTGTCCTCTTTGGGATTACAAGTGGAATAAGTGAGTGTCTGTACTGAGTTATGCTAAAAAACATGGAAATATCCTTCAGTGAGAGTAGCTCTATCATCACATGCTTATAAATCAAAAAACAAAAGGGAGGGAAAAAAAAGTTTTGGTCTTGTTTTGTTGGTGGTTTTTTCTTTTTCACCTGGGCAGTCTGAACAAATAAATCACTTTGAACTACTAAAGAAATCCATTCAGAATGGTGCAGGTTCATTGGCAAGCTCTGAACACCCATTAGTGCCATATGTAAATACTTGTATTTTAAAACTAATCTGTCTGGTTCAAAATGAGTGAGGAACTGCTTTTTTTTTCCTTCCCAAGAGTAAACCAGCAAAGCCAACAGCAAAGGATGATGTGAAACACAAAGGAAAGAAGGTAACATTTATGATGGGGTTTATTGAGGGTTTTTTTTAATATTTATGATATTTATTCTCTGTTTTTTTCATGCTGTGGTCTTTGATTTTGTTTCAAAGTTGTGTCACTGTAGGCTTAAGGGGTGATTAATTGCAAATACTCATAAATGAAGGCAGGAACAGGAGCAGTAGTGGACAGTAAAACTTTTTTGAGGAGTAACTCTTCACAAAAATGCAGTTTTTATGTACAACAGCATTATGAATGTTCAGGAAATCATGCCTCTTGGGAGCCTCAAATAGATATCTCTAACATATGTATGGAGTTCAGGTGTGCTTTTCTTTAAGAAAAGGGATAATTAAAGCAGACATAAATTCCTGAAGCACTATTTTGACTGTAGGAAGCTGGGTTGCACATTTTGTAACTTCAAAATTAAAATTATTGCAGAAACCTATGGATGACAGTGCAGCTATTGATGCCTTATCAGGTGACTTTGATACTTGTGCAAAGGCTCCTGCTGCACCCCAGCACTCAAAGGTAGGACATTTTCTGCTAATAACTTGTAAAATAAACAGTTTTTCACTCCTCGCTTTTCCTTGCAGTAGCTCATTTTAGGTTTACAGAAAGCCTGTCCAGATGCAGGGGTTGTGTCATTTCTGCAGTGGAAGTTGGATGTACTTTGTTGTGTACTAAATATTGTTGGATGTATTTTTGTGTTCTAAATATTTGGAAGAAGGAATGTTTGTGGTAATTATAGCCTTTCAGACAGGCTTGGAGAAGTAAATTGAGCAGAGAAATGTGGTAACAGTTTTTTAAGTGTTCATAAACTGCAGAGAGGCAGAGAAACCTTTGCTCAATGATAGGAGGCACTGTGTAGCAATGGTTGTTGGCTGGAGCTGAGACACAGCCCAAGAGGGTTTTGTAGAGAGAAAAGCAGGGAGCAGCAAAGACTTTCAGATGTGTTAGGGAAAACAGTAGAGTTGACAAGAAGAAAGGAGAAGGAATGGACTGGAGAGGCCCTGCAACTGAGAAAAGGAGCAGCAGCTTTGAAACTGAGGTTCAAATCAGCTGAATTCCTGGGAGGAAAGAGCTGTTTCCAAAGAGCTCTGCTGGCCACTGCAGTGCTTCCCCCAGGGCCTTCCCTCAGTCAGCTGAAGGAAGGTCCATTGGTCTTTCAAGTGCTGCTTCATCTGCTTGTGAAATCCAGGGCTAAATCTGCTGCTGCAGCATTATTGCTGGTGGTAAATACAAAATCTGCCCATCTCTACCAGGTTTTTCTGATGCAGTCCCCTGTCAGCACGGCCTGTGCTGCTGCCAGACCCATTCAAAAGATTGTGTTTTGGCAGATGTCAAAGCAGGAGCCACCAGTGCTCTATTCTCCTTGTAACTGTAATTATTTTTTTTTCTTTGGAGTGTAGGACAAAAGTGGAAAGGAATCTACGACCACTAAACCAGGCTCCAAGGATAAAGGAAAGCCCAGAGACCCTAAAACGGTACAAACACATTTATTGTAGTATGGACAGTCATACTACAAGAGGGGCAGAGGAGCAGCTGGATTTTGGGCTCAAATTACAGGGTTGTTATTTTGGGGGGAGTTTTACATCAATATGTTGAATTTGATCCATTTTTGTAAATATGCATATAGGAGAAAGGCCCCTCTCTATTTCAAGAGAAATTGGCAGTTAAACAGGGGCAAAAATATACATATCTTTCAGACAGAGTGTTGTCCTCTGAGGGGGTTGCTCAGTGCTCCACAGGCTTCTCCTTCCCTTTGTAGATCTAAGAGTCCCACTTTGCATGTCTATAGCTGCCTTGGGCAGGATCCCCACCACCTCTCTCATTTCTTGACAGTTTTGAGTAACAGCGTCCCAAAAGTGATTAAAAAGTGCTCCAACAACTACAGCCAGGTTCCCAAGTTATTATAATAAATTATTTTTTAAAATTAATGAAGACCTACATACTTTCATTAAAAGAGTATGAATTAACATGGTGGGGAAAGGTAGGCAGCTGTTTCTATATTCAAAAAAAAAGGAAAAAAAAAAGGGGGGGCAGAAGGGGAAGGTAAAAAGGGTTGTTTAGTTTTTTTTATCCAGAAGTAGAGAAAATTGATTCAGGTCAGGGTGAAGCTTGTTCCATCATGTTGTTCTCACAGAGGGTATGTGCAGTAGATGCCTGAATCAGATGATTGCATCTGTCCTGGGAGTTCTACATTTCACATGTCAGTGATGGGATTTCTGGTTGTTGTTATTATTAAATCACCACAGGTGCCTTTTTTGAGACCCCAGAACTGACTTGCAGCTCTCAGTGTAAAATTGAGGGGTGTCTTTATCTCCTCTTCAGGAGGATGTTCTGAGCTGTGGCCTGATCACTGTTGTGGATAAAAGGGTGTTTAGGAACAGGGAATGATGAGGTCAGGCACAACCCACCCTGTCTGAAGGAAAGCAATTGATGGTGAAAAGGTGAAAATATTTGTACACAGTAGGAGTCACAAATACTCTTGCTAAACTATCTGTATTTCAGGCGCAGTTTGTATTTATGTATGAACTGTGACTCTGACGAGTGTCTTGTCACTGCCTGATTTCAGGTTTAACTTGGTTCAGTTTCTCATTGTCTCATCCTCTCTTCAGGCAAAGGGACAGTCCTCCAGCAGCAAATCTGAGAAGCAGAAAACAAGCTAAACGTTAACCTTGCCAGGTGAGATTTCTTCTTCCCTGCTCCCTGGGCTACCACAAAGACAATTTCATGCTTGTGAATTAAAGCTGAGTTTTGCTAGCAGTTTTTGAGCCAAACCAAGACATGGTTAAAACTGCTGCTAAATCAGAATGCTTGGGATGACTTTGCACTTCAGGGTTCCCAGGCAGGAAAGCTTTTTCACACCCATTATCCATTCAGTATTTACAGAACTACTTCACGGAACTAAACTCCTTTAGGCTGGTGGAATTCCAAGCATTCCAAGGTGTAACATGCTGCTTCCCTAAGACATTTTCACAGAGTAATGAGGATCTCAGCTGGGAGTTTTGATCTTTAGGATATTGACCTTGTGTCATTACCTCTGCTCTGGACCCATCTGGAGGCTTAGTTTCCATAATTCTTCCCAGATTTACATTGTGAGTTTTATTTCCAATTAACAGAAGATGAGCACTCTGACTTTATTTTTTTTGTTTGTTTGTTTTCTCCCCCCACCAGGATCCTGCTGCATCGTGTAAAATGTCTTCTTTCTGTGGGTGGATGATTATTCCTGAGGAACAAAAGCTGATGGCAAAAGCACATAGTTTTTCTGGGTGGTTTTTGTACAGTGATACTTGCTGGACTTTTCCTCATCTTTTCTTTTTTTCCCAGTAGTAGACTCAGGTTTGTTTCTTTCCCCCAGCAATTCAGTTTATTTGGACTCACATAGTCTGACTTAGTTGTAATTTCCTTCAGCATTCAGGGGGAAAGAATGCTTTCTATTTGCAGGAAATATATTGCATCAATGAAGAGCTATGCCAAAAAGAAAAAAAAAGAGAAAAAATATCTGCAGACTTTTGCACATAATCTTCACATAGTGCCTGTAAATCTCTGAAGAGTTCATATGTGCTAGCATTTTTTAACGTTGCAGTGGATGCATTAAGTATTCTGGAACATAGTGAGCTTTAGTTACTCTCAGCTGGGCTGTGCAGCCTTCTGCTCAGGCCAGTTCCTGGTGGGAAGCTGCAGGCCAGCTGTGGGGTGGCTAAAGAGTGAGAAATTGGGGATTAGCTGCTTCTTCCAGCACGTCTGGACATCAAGCAGGTATTTGGGATGCTGCCTTTAGCAGTAGTTAAAACACACTAGGGCAGGACTTCTTTTTTTTTTTTTTAACTATTATTATTACCATTATTTCCAATTGTATCTGTACTGTTATCTCATAATTTCAGGAGTCTCCTGGACTGAACAAATCACAAATGTAACACAGAGGGTGGGGAATGAAAGGAGGGGCGCGAGCCCCAGCAGCGATCAAAGCTCAGGTCCAGTGTTGGGCTCCTTTTTATCTTATTTTGCACTGTTTCCAGTCCTCCTGTTCCTGGCACTCCATCAGGGAATGCAGGG
>NW_005054468.1:149936-151552 GCF_000277835.1 Geospiza fortis
TTCCTGCTGTTCCCTGCAAGGACAGGCACGGCCAGGCGCCTCTCACGGGCCTCCGTGGGCTTTCCTCCGCCTCCCTGCCCTGCAGAATGTCCTTCTGCTCATCCTGACACGTGCACAGCTTTGCCCTGGGCTGGCAAGGGGAGGCCACTGGCAGCAGGGCCCGGGCTCTGCAGGCAGAGATGGCACAGGGACTGAAGTTGGGGATATTTTGACTCGTGACTGTACTTGCAGTCTGCACCGTGCCACTCCAATAAAGGTTTTAAGGATGCACTGTGCCCTTCCTGGCTTTTCATTCATCACCGCTGCTGTCAGGCAGAAGAAAGCCTAGAAATAAAAAAAAACTTCACAAATGTTAGCATATTAAAATTGAATCTAACATTTCAAAAATAATCCTGCAAAATACAGAATTGCAGAATCAGGTAGGTTGGGAAAGACCTTTGAGATCATGAGGTCCAAGCGATGACTGAACACCAGCTTGTCAGCCACACCATGGCACTGGGTGACACATCCAGCCTTTTCTTAAACACCTCCTGCAACTCCACCACCTCCCTGGACAGCCCCTTCCAGTGCCCAATCCATCTTTCTTTACATTTTGGTGACACTTTCCATGTTGGTGGCTCCAGGAAAGCCTTCACAAGATCAGCAAGACCCTGCTACATTTTTTTTTGCCCCTTTTCCTTTGCCTTTCAAAGCTGCATCGTAGCTGACCAAGAGCAAATCTAACTTTTTAACTGCTACCATGCTGGGAGGCAGCTGTAAGAGCAAGATGCAATTCACTGAAATTGTTTGTGCCCAGATAAATTGACAGGTCCTGAAATACCTGTGTGTGAGGTCCCATCTCTTCTGTAGGAGGGCTGCAGTGCACTTGGGAGAACAGGCACATCCCAAGTTAAAGGGTGGGGAGGGAATAATAAGAGAGGGCTCTGGGGTACCAGGAAGGCCACCTAATTTTGCCCTCAGAACTGAGAAGTTAAAAGCAGAAAGCAGAAATGACATTTACTGCTCAAAAAAAGAAGTGAATGCACAAAAGGGGACAAAAAAAAGACCTTGCAGAAAAATCACCTGCAATTTGAGTTTTTGTCAAATTCCCCATTAGGCTCTTAAGATGCTTTAAAAGCAGCAGTTGACAATGCTTGAATAGCACAAAATGTCACTGGCGTGACGCAGAGCTTTCTCAGAATTCCTGATTTACATATAAATATATGTATATATTTAAAAATGCATGGAATTTGGCATGAGCAGGAGGAAGTGGTGCTTTCTGCAGGGTTTTGTCAGACCTGCTGGCTCTCAGCAGTGCAACAGGGAGAGGGTTTGGACTCCTTGGGCAGGCTTGATCTCCAGGTGGGAGAAAAGGGAGGCATGGTCAAGTCAAATGCTTGGGATTAATTCTAGATTATGGGGTTTTTTTTCCCCTCTTCAGTCTTTACCTCTGTTAAAATTCCAACTGTTTGGGCACAGCCATGAGGAAGCTGAGACAGGCTGGAAGCACACAGGAAATAAACACCAGGGACTCAATGTCAAGGGCATGTTGCAAGAGCAAGGAAATCAAGTGCCCTCAAGCACAAATGGCAATTAACAGATTTGGGTTTAAATTCAATAGAAAAATAAGAGTTTTC
>NW_005054468.1:151856-152244 GCF_000277835.1 Geospiza fortis
CCCGGCGGCGCCGCCTCGCGCCCGCCGCGGCCTCCCATTGGCTGCGGGTGCCTCTGTTGTTGTTATTGCTGTTACTGCTGTAAACAGGAGCGGAGCGGTGTCACCTGCCAGCTCTGTCACCTCTGGTCACCTTTGGTCAGCTCTGATCACCTTTGGTCTTTTCTGGTCACCTCTGGTCAGCTCTGGTAACCGCTGATCACCGCTGGTCACCTTTTGTCCCCTCTTACCGCCTCTTATCGCCTCTTACCACGCCTCATCTCTCACCCGTTACCTATTTTCACCGCTCGCTCCTTGTCAACTCCTTGTCCCCTGTCGCCGCTCGCTTGCCGGAGCTCGACCCTCGCTCGCCCGGGCCATGTCCCTGCGCAGGCTGCCCGGGCTGGCGGCC
>NW_005054468.1:153357-153770 GCF_000277835.1 Geospiza fortis
CCCCGTGCTCTGTCCTTGTCCCTGTTCCAAAAGCCAGGCTGTCCCCGTGTCCAGGCTGTCCCTGTCCCAGACCCAAAAGCCAGGCTGTCCTGTGTCCAGGCTGTCCCTGTCCCAAAAGCCGGGCTGTCCCCGTGTCCCTCCTGGTGTCTCACTCAGGCCATTGGTGCTCGCTCAATGCCTGGAAGTGCTGTTGCCCCAGGTCCCTTTGGGGAACAGCCCTGGGGAGGTCTTACCCAACCCTGAGACATAGGGGACAGAGGTGACAATGGCAGAGGGGTGGGACACAGCGGTCAGGGACGCCTGCAGTCATTCGATGCTTCCCTTTCCCGGCTCTTGCATCAGGAAGCTCCTTTGCCAGAGGATCAGCTCCTTGCCGGTGAGTGCTCCAGGATCCTGCCGGGTCTCCGGCCGAG
>NW_005054468.1:154213-154532 GCF_000277835.1 Geospiza fortis
CCCTGCGGCGCTCCAGAGCTGCTGGTGAGAGAGGCTGGAGCGATCAGGAGGAGTCACGGATGGGTGATCACGGGCAAATTGGCATTTGCTGCTCCAACCTGCCCTGGAGGCGTGTGCATGTGGGCTGGTCACCCTGGGGTCACCCGGGGGACACCCTGACTCCAAAGCTGCGAGGCACTGGGAGGTGGATGGACCTTGGGTACGGGATCCGTCCCTGACCGAGGGGTGGGAAGCAGCTGGAATCCCCTTCACGATCTCCTCTGCTTTTTCCCCAAGTTCCCCCAGCTGCCGCCGTGGCAGAGCGATGCCACCGTGCCCC
>NW_005054468.1:155084-155765 GCF_000277835.1 Geospiza fortis
GAGGCCCTGAGCAGGAGGCGTCGCGGGAGCCGGTGGGTGATGGCGAAGGTGTGGGGGGAGAGCCAGCCTGTTCCTGGCAGCACTGGGACACTGTGCCAGGGCCCCTGCTGACATCTGGGGCTGTCTCTGGTTGGTGCCTCCGCAGGAAGCACGGCTGGAGCCCTGCAGGTCTGCCCAGCTCCAGGAGATGGAGAACCTGCTGGCCAACGATGACCAGGAGCTCATTGGGGACTTCTCCAAGGTAGGGCCACCAGGATGGGGCAGCTCCGGGGGTGCTGTCCCCGTTATTCTGAGCAGGGACCATCATCGGAGCCCCGCAGTGCCGCCAAAGAGAGCTCAAAGTGAGCTGGTGGCCCTTGCTTGGGGACACGGGGCCTTGGGGCTGTGACCTTGCAGGGAGTGAAGAGCCCCCTCACTGCTCCTCTGCTCCGTGCCCGTGCCACAGGCACATTCGTCTGTCCCTTCCCCGCCCAGGGATGCAGAACCGGCCACGGGGGGCTCCTGGGCTGGGGGGACAGTCCCACCCCCTGGGACAGAGCTGAGCCCAGGGTTTGTCTCCTCCAGCCTCACCTCCTGCCGACGGTGGAGGGCAAGGACCCGGGCCTGAAGTACATCTCCCCTGGCACGGTAAGAGGACAGCCACCCTTCCGCCTGTCCCCCCGCCCCGCCCGGCCCCACGTG
>NW_005054468.1:156717-175297 GCF_000277835.1 Geospiza fortis
GGTGGGGGGCACAGGGCGGCGGGGAGGGGCGGCTCTGGCTCAGAGCGTCTTCCCTGCCGTGGGAAGGGATCTCGGCGCTGACGGGGACGTGGGTTGCAGGGCCACTGCGAGCCCCGGGACTATCGGCCCATGGAGCACCCGGCGTTCAAGGAGGAGCTGCGCAAGTTCCGCGGGCAGAGCCGGCGCGGGCGGCGGGCACTCTCCATCCTCTGAGCGCCCCGGGAGAACGCCGGAGCTGGGATTGTAGGAAGGGTTCCCTTGGATGGGGGATGCACCTCAGCTTGGGCTGGCTTGTCGATGAGTTTGGGATGGTATTTAGTGTTAGGATTGGTATTTAGCGTTAGGATTGGGTATTTAGTGTATTGGGTATTTAGGATTGGGTTTGCGTTTGTTTGCTGTTATAAATATTTTTTTGTCTATTGTTATGAATATTTTTTGTGTTTATTGTTATGCTTTTTCGGTTGTTAGTATAATTGTTTGTTTGTTGTTATAAATATTTTTGTGTTACTTGTTATAAATATTTTTGTGTTCCTCGTTATAAATATTTTTGTTTTTATTGCTATGAAATTTTGGTTATTGGTATATTTGCTTATTGGGTATATTGGTATATTTGGTATATTGATATATTGGGTTTTGGTTATTGGTTATTTGCTTATTTGTTTGTTTGTTCATGATAAATATTTTTATGTTTATTGCTATGAAATTTTGGTTATTGGCATATTTGCTTATTTGGTATATTGGTATATTTGGTATATTGGTATATTTGCTTATTGATATATTTGCTTTTTTGTTTGTTTGTTCATTATAAATACTTTTGTGTTGCCCGTTACAAATATTTTTGTGTTTGTCTGTTGTTGGGGCCGTTTGTCGCAGTCTCTGTTAATAAATTCCTCTTACAGGAGAACAAACGCAGCTCCTGAGCTCTCCAGTTTGGGGTCAGGGCTCATGGGGGCACTCAGGAGCATCAACCCCTCAAATTCTGAGAAACAATTCCCAATGACCTGTTAAAATATGCTGTGGGGGGGAAAAGATAATATCAAAGCAAATTAACTTTATATAAAGGGTTACCGCAACAGTTTGGCTGTCACACAATACATTCCCTCACTTGTAAATAAGAAGGACTATTTATTTAATTGCTGATATCTTTTAAATTTCCCTTGAAATGCTAAAACGTTGACCTTCTGGTCTACAGGTTCATAGGCCCTCTGGTATCCATGGCACCTGCCTTGCTATGGATCTATGTCATAGTAACAAAACACCAAACCTGACTCTTTCTCCAGGAGTCTTTATATGCTAAAGCTTCAGCAGGCTTTGGTGCTCCACAGCTACCATAAAATAATGATAATAATATTATATCACTAAGTAATTTTTCATTACAGAGAGGAATTTACCACCACGAGAAATGGGAAATATAATCTACACTGCCACCCTTTGTGACGTGGCCGTGAAATACACAATGACTAAATAGCAAACAAAACCAATGAGTATGGTAATGCTTCATCATAACCCCATTTTAAACAGGCTGCTGAGTAACTTTGGCATGGAAACAGCATGACAGCAAAAGCATATTGCCTGAAACTCACTTAGTGTTTATCTGAGCAGTGTCACAAAGAAGCCAGGAAGGAATTTTCATCGTGGGCTGCCAGCAAGAGGGATTTCCCTGAAGGATGCTGTGCTCAGACCAGTGATGAAGACCAAACTTTCTGTGTGGAACCCTTGTCCTAGCACAGCCAGGAGGACACAGTTATAAAAGCCGCCTGCAAAGGTTTTAGGCTGCCCACATGGATCTGCAGCCACCCAGTGTTAGGCTCAGCTCTGTAAAATCCTCCATAAATAATTGCATTTGACCCATACTTATTATTCTGGGACACTCCTGGCCTGCTCTTTACCCTATGCATGATCAGGAAACTGAACCAGACCTGCTCATTCTGCTGCAGATCCTTGAAAATTGAGTTTTCTGGGACTGCTGGATCTTGCTAGCAGCTCAGAGCTCATTAGTGAATCTAATTTAACATCCTGGCAGTGTACAACTGCTTCCCACAGCATGCATGGACACATAGCAGCCCCTGGATTTGGAAGCCCCACAGCAATGGTGTTCCCACTGTTCCAACTGGAGACTGAGCACAACTCTCTGAAAGGAAATAGTGACATTTTTTTCTGCCTCTGGTTTTTTTCCTCCACTGCTCTTTCTTACATCTGTTCTAGGCCTCTAACAAACCAGCAAAGGGCTGTTAGTGCCCTGAGAGCCCATGACATGGTATCTTTGACCAAAAAAATAATCCAAATAATCAGTCTCCAGTCTTCAAAGGCATTTCCTGGAGCAGCTGCTGCTGGGGACAGCCCTGTTCTGAGTGAGGTGGGCTGTGTGACTCAGTGTGCCTGGTACGCAGGCAGCCCAGGAGTGCTGTGGTGCGATGTAATAGCCTGTCTCAGTTATCCCGGTTCTTTTCCCCAGGTGTGTCAATCACCTCTCCTTTCCCCCACCCTGACCCCTGCTGAGTGCTGTCTGTCAGTCCTGGCATTCCAGAAGGGCATCAAGTGATTGGCAGAGTTCAAAAGATGCCTTACACCCCTGGAGGACATGGGGCCATCCTGGTGTCATTTGTCCCCTGAGACTTCTCCCCCCTACCTGGTTGGTGGGATCCCTGCCCCTTTCCTCCCCCTCTCCCCAGGGTTAAAAGGAACAGCAATCATGCAGTTCGAGAAGTTCTGTTAGAGCTGTTACTGGATTCAGAGGCCTGTGGGCCAGGAATAAAGCTCTGGATCGACTCCTTTCCTTCATCCTCACCTTAAAGCTTCTCTGCCAAGGCAAACCCGAGCTCCTGCATGTCTAGACTTGTCTCTAGCGCCCAGCTGCAGCATCTAGGAGTGCTGCCAGAAATAGGAAGAATAGAAGTTTGTGTCTCAGCTATTCCAGAGTCAGGATCTCTCCAGGCTCCTGTGTGACCAAACTGCTCTCCAAGAGATGGCAGAGAATCAGCCTTTGGCACAAAGCTCATCTGCCTGTTTCATTTACATAAAGAGTAGGACAGGGTCAGAACACCCATTTCTCGCTCCCCAGATTTGTGTTACCTTATCATGCCCAACCATACTGTGGAGTTTTCTTCTTGCTGCCAGTCTTTAGCCCTGCAAAATCCGGCAAGCCAAGGCATCAGGTCCATCATCCACTGCTGCTTTTCTAAGAGGGCACACAAGAACACACAACACTGCCTTTGCAGAGGTGCAGAAATGCAACTTTCAACCTTTCTGTAATCCTCTTATTGTCCCCCAGGCTCACACACCCTGAATTTTGCTTTTTACCTTACCTCAGTCACTGTAGTCCTAATTTTTCTTTTCTTTGAACGCGCAGGAAGTCCTCATGCCACATGTAAAATTCAGCCTGGCCTTCTGCTGACAGTTTCCTTCTCCATCATCTGGCTTAAGCCCCTTCTCTCTCCCACACTCTCACCTGGTTGTGCCTCCCTCTCTTTTCTGCTGCCCCATCATCCTCCAAGACCAAGTCCATGGCCCCAGACTTGCGCACCATGTATGATCCACACCTCTCCTCTCTCAGGGTCTCTCGCTGCTCAGAGAGACCCTGAGATGCGTTAGAAAGTCTCTTTTCCCAGCCTGGCAGTCGAAGAAGGAGTCAGAGCTCTTAATTTCTCAGTCTCAAGGTTGTTTGTTTCTTATCTATAAAATTCTTTCTCCTGTCCTGTCGTGGTCCACTCAGCAAGACAGTCCAAGGCACTCTGCCTGCCCCTGGGCAGTGTTATCTTTTTATACTAAAAACTACGGGTACAATATTTACCATAACTTCCCAATACCTATCACCTATGTTAGACAGTGAGTTTCTACTCTAAACCAATCTAAAAGTGCCAGCACCACAGCAGAAGATGGAGGCCAAGAAGAAGAAGAAGGAGAAAGGCTGGACACACTCAGATTCCCTAATCTTGTCTCCTGAACCTCCATTCTAAAAACCCCAAAAAATCTATTTTTCACCCATGATAAATTCACTGTCATTCTACTTAAACTTTCATGGCTTGTAATTCTTAATATAAAGGTTCGTAATTGTTTTTTCCAAGGGCTAAATCTAAGGTACAGGGGTCTTGGGCTCTGTGCCAAGGTCTCTGAGCCCCCTGACATGATCTTGAGTCCTCCAGGGCAGCCAGAGGAATTTCCTGGGTTCTGACACTCCTCCACCCCGACTTTTCCCCCAGGTCACTTCTCCTCCATCTCAGACTTGAGGTGTCACACAGCCACAGCTGCGCACCCCAGCTCTGCTCCTGAAACTTGGGACAAAGTTCCTCGCCTTTCCACCTCTCTCTCTTTCTCTCTGTCATTTGTCGAGCCAGATATAAAATCTGTCTGTCCCACAGATTAAACATCACCTGAGAGAAAGGAAAAAAGAATGGAAGCTGTCTCCAACTCTGGCTTGCCCTGATGGGGAAATGTATTGAAATCTCTGCCCTGCCTTTTGTGAGATCAGTCGATGACCTGTTCTGCAGCTGTTTTAAGCTTTAATCTCCTTGCTTTCTGCTGGCAACAGTTAAAGTGGGTGCAAGTTCCTTGCACATCCCTGCTGCAGTTCCTCTCTCTGTGGAGGAAACCAGGGGTGCCAATCCATAAAATGTCTTGGTGGGATTTTCTACTGCTCTTGGCTCTGACCCCCTCAGCAAACAAAGGGGAGGGCAGAAAGGCACTTTCAAGTAGTTTTAACCATCCCACCTTAAAATTACTTAAACAAGGAACTCTTATGTAGGGTGGGTTTGAACTTAACCCTTCAGGTACCGTGAATGTGGAAGTGGAAGATGCAGGGTCACTTGTTAGCACTGCATTCTCCACAAGACAACAAAAAACACAAATAGAAGCAGCACTTTGTCTACGTTTTCATTCAGAGGCAAAATCCAGACTCAGGTCTTGTGGTGATGTGGCAGAATCCCTGGGATGGTGCAGGCCATGTCAAAGCCAGTAGAAATGCTGGCAAATTCACACCCTCCATTTCTCTGGCTTGTCTTTGCTCCTCAGACCTTTGACAAAGTCGTCCAAATGTGCCCAACAACTTCTATTGGCCTGAGCAAAACTGCAACTACTTCAGAAGAGCTCAAAGTACTGGAAAGCCACAAGCCAACCTTGGCCCAAGTGGTTCAATTAAAGGCTGTGGCCATGGCATTCCAGAGATTTTCTCAACAGTACCTGATAATTGTATACTGTCACACCTGATTAATTTCAAATAGTTGTTAGAAACTTTTTTTAGCAGTTTTTTTTTAAGACTCAGCAATTCTCTTGCGAAGAGTGCTGCAGCCACACGTCCCCAGGAGGATCGGGGTAAAAACACTTTTAAAAATAAAATTCCCGGCGGATTAATTAAACCCTGCGGCTCGTTCGGCCAGCAAAAGACACGCTGGCTTTTCCATCCAGGAAAAAGATGCATCGCCTTCTCCTTGTTATGAATAAGAAGCTTGACCAATAAGAATAAGAATAAGAAGCTAGGCCAATATGCAAGCAGCAATCAATTTATTAATTAATATGGTAAAGTATGAGCAATACAATGCTGGGTACAGTGGGGGAAGTTTTCCCTCCAACTGCACACTGATAGTTGAGGGTTACAGGTATTTATAGGGGTACTCATAAGCTTTCTCAGCAGTTTTTATTCCCAATTTTTACGTCACAATTCTATACACTATTGTGATTTAGTTTTTCTCAGGATGTATCCCAGAAAGGAGTATTCCCAGATGGTGGTGGTCTGGTTTCTGAAAGAAGGAAGAAGCATCCCATCTGGTGAGGTCCAGCTCTCCAGATGTGGGTCCAGCTTTTGATTGCAAGGATTATAAATCTCATAACAGTGATGTCCAGCTTCCCTTGGTCGAAACCATAAATCCTTGAGGTGATGTTCATCTTCCTATCTCAAGCTGTTTTTCTCTGCTTTATTAAGGTGTGAGATAAGCATATTTCCTTTATTTATATTCCAAAGCTATAGTTTCAAGGATACAGCAATATCCTAAAAGTATAGTTCAAAAGTTTATTATTGCAGAGCTCTTTAAGGATTAACTACAAGCAAAAAGCAACATCCTTAATGCTTTAATTCCAGTGCTCCTAAATAAACCAAGGTTAATTGCAAACAAGAGATAGATTCAAAGGCCTTCTTCCATGCTTTACTTTCCTCAGTTATTATTAGAATTCGCAACTGTCCTATTGTTGGTCTCTGCACATATCACAATCACAAATACACACGTTGCCTGTATGTACCTGACACGAAACACAGCTTTGTATTTCACATCCTCGGGCCGGGCAGACTGAAGGGACACAGTGCCATCAGCTGGGCACTGGCAGCCACCATGCAAGCGCTTTTCCAGCCAGGAAGGGTGGCAGGAGCTCACTCCACCGCATCCCCTCCCTGGAGAAGTTCCTCGCACAGACAGCAGCACCCGCAGAGCCTGTGCCCGCCCCGGGTGAGGAGAGCAAGCCAGCACAAAACCAGGATTAGCAGCTCCTGAGCCCATTAAGAGGACAGCAGCTAATCCTTGCTGCAAAGGAGCTTTAGGGACCTTGTGTCCTGCAAGGTGCACCAGCATTTATTACCTGTTTCGGGCTGGGATTGAGTTAATTTTCCTCTAGGCTGCTGGGAAGGGCTGGTTTTGGCTCTGTGCTGGAAACAGTCTTGACAGCCCAGGTGTTGGAACCCAGGGCACAGGGAGTGTCTCCCTGCCTGTCCTGAGAAGTCCTGACTGCCAGGTGAACACTGCTTTTAACCTTCATCCACGGAGAAAGCTTCCAAGACTTTGGGATGAATTGGAATCTACGAGTGTGTGAAGTAGATTGTAGTATAGGTTATCACAGGGTGAAAAAACTTAGAGCTTTGGGATTTTAATACAGAGGTAGATAGAAGACAAGATGGAGGACTTTGGGTGTTGTCTGATCTCCTTGTTCTTCTGTGGGAACCCAGGAAATTCCTCTGGCTGCCCTGGAGGACTCAAAACACTGTCAGGGGGCTCAGAGACCTTGGCACAGAGCCCAAGACCCCTGTGCCTTTGATTTAGCCCTTGGAAAAAACAATTACCAACGTTTATATGAAGAATTACAAGCCATGACAGTTTAAGCAGAATGATAGTGAACTTATCACGGGGTGAAAAAATAGATTTTTGGGGGTTTTTAGAATGGGAGTTCAGGGAGCAAGATGGAGGAATCTGGGTGTGTCCAGCCTTTCTCCTTCTTCTTCTTGGCCTCCATCTTCTGCTGTGATGCTGGCAGTTTTAGATTGGTTTAGAGTAGAAACTCACTGTCTAACATGGGTGATAGGTATTGGGAAGTTATGGTCAATAATGTACATGTAGTTTTTAATACAAAAAGCTAACACCACCTCTGAGGCGGGCAGTGTGCCTGGAACTGTCCTGCTGGACGGACCTCGGCAGGACAGGAGAGAGAATTTTACAGATAAGGAACAACAACCTTGAGACCGAGAAATGAAGAGTTCTGACTCCTTCTTTGAGTGCCAGGCTGGGAAAAGAGACTTTCTAACACTTCTTGGGGTCACTCTGACCAGCAGAGACCCCAAGATTCTTCATCTACTCCATTTTCTGCTGTGTTGGGAGCACTGAGTAATTGGTTAGAAAGAGCTGCAATGCACATGTTGCGTGAACAAACAAATTAATTATTGGTAGAAAGGTAGAAACAAAATATGTTATAAGAGTTAATTGGACAAAATAGTTTTAAAAGACCTTGAACATGTGTGTCTTGTGACTTTTGATCCCCTTCTCCTTGTACACTACGTCTGGTGTGCCCATGGAGTGCTGAACTGTTGATAAGAGAAAAAATAAACAACAACCTGAAGACCAAAAAAAACCCCACCAAAAGTCCCATCCATCTCTCAATCCTGGCACAGAACTTTTTAGGGGTCTCCCCATCAGAGGGATCCTCAGGGAAGGTTTCCACACCCAGGGATCTATTTGTTATTGCTGAAGAGAACTTGCACAGCATCAAAACCTTTCCTGCTTCTCACACCGCCCTGCCAGTGGGGGAGATGCACAAGGATCTGGGAGGAGGCACAGCTGGGAGAGCTGATCCCAATTGACCAGAGGGATATTCCAGACCATATCGTGTCGGGGTCAGCAGGCAGAGCTGGGGGGAGAAGGAGGAAGGGGCTGTGTTTGGAGGGATGGCCTTTGTCTTCCCAAGCCACCTTGATGGAGCCTGGCTTTCCTGGACATGGCTGAACACTGCCTGCCCATGGTGAATGAATTCCTCATTTTGCTTTCCTTGTGTATATTTTTAAAGATTCAAAACCTCATTTGACACCATATTTATACTGGGCATGAAGGTAGCACTAAGTGAAGAGCTATTCAAATCTCGGGTTTGTGGTTTTTTTTGGTCTCATCCCACAAGTTTTCTCACTTTCACACTTTTGATTCTCTCCCCCATCCAGCTGGTGGGGCAGTCAGTGCGTGGCTGTGTGATGGTTGGTTGCCAGGTGGGGTTAAAACTACAATATGTGTATAAAACTAGAAAGGAAATGGAATTTAATGGGAATTCCAGGGGAGAAAAAAAAAATCTGAATTTATCTTAAACTTTTGAACTTTTTTTTTAAACTTTTAAACTTTTTTAAGCTTAAACTGTATTTATCTTGTCCCATGAGTTTTATCACTTTTACCCTTCTAATTCTCTCCCCAGTCCTGGTGCAGGGACAGTGAGTGAGCAGTTGTTGGCCAGGGTTCGATCAGTGACATCAGTGGTGGCCCTGGCCCTAGCAGCAATCTGCCATGGAGGCAAAAGCTTCTGCCCACAATTTGCTCTGGGACCTCTGAAAAAGCAATGGGAGGTCCACGTGACAAGCTGGAGAAGCAGTATTCCTTAATCTTTAATGGCCAGAGGAGTGCAGCTGAGTGCATAGCCCAGCAAAAAGTGCAGACAGCCTTGAAAACCTCATTAATTGTGCTCCTTGTCTTCCAAACCACAACTGGCCTCTCCACTGGAGTATGCCAGCACATCCCTCCCTGAAGGGGAGAGCTCTTATTTTCTCTTCTCCTCTTACCTTCTGCTACATGAAAAAGCCAGGCAGCTGCACACCCTTTTCCCCAGGTGTGCTTGCTATTATGCCAGGTAAAAAAAACCAACAAACTCCCTTTCTCTTCTTTTCCCCTCTTTTTGTTACCTCTGTAGTTTATCTCCTCACTGCCTGCCTTCCTTCTGCTGCTGTCTGGCTGCAGGGCATCTCAAACCTGGTTTTAAAATGTAAAGTGACTTTCTGACTGTGTGGCTCTGAGCCAAGCCTTCACAGGCAGTGGCTAGGAAAATGCACTTATTCCCTGTCCTCTGAGGTGGGTCAAAGCTTATTCCAAGAGCTGCTTTGGCATGAGAGCAAAAGAAAACTTCAGAAACTGACAAAGCAATGTGATTTGAAGGACTTAGACTTCAGCTTCATGGGTGGGTGACTCCTGACCACTGTCCATGGAATGAGTATTTTTGTTTCTTTCCAGCAGCTCTCATGGACTCCTCTGGCTCTGCCTAATTTGAGCCATGTATGTGGATGTATCCTAGTTATACAGGAAATAGGTATATCCTATTTATAAAGGAAATATTTATACAAATATTTTCTCTCCTAAGAGCTTCTCTTTCTCTCTCTCTCTCTTTCTCTCTCTCCCCCTCTCTCTCTCAGGGGTTGTTAAACATGAAGGTAGCACTAAGTGAAGAGCTATTCAAATCTCGGGTTTGTGGTTTTTTTTGGTCTCATCCCACAAGTTTTCTCACTTTCACACTTTTGATTCTCTCCCCCATCCAGCTGGTGGGGCAGTCAGTGCGTGGCTGTGTGATGGTTGGTTGCCAGGTGGGGTTAAAACTACAATATGTGTATAAAACTAGAAAGGAAATGGAATTTAATGGGAATTCCAGGGGAGAAAAAAAAAATCTGAATTTATCTTAAACTTTTGAACTTTTTTTTTAAACTTTTAAACTTTTTTAAGCTTAAACTGTATTTATCTTGTCCCATGAGTTTTATCACTTTTACCCTTCTAATTCTCTCCCCAGTCCTGGTGCAGGGACAGTGAGTGAGCAGTTGTTGGCCAGGGTTCGATCAGTGACATCAGTGGTGGCCCTGGCCCTAGCAGCAATCTGCCATGGAGGCAAAAGCTTCTGCCCACAATTTGCTCTGGGACCTCTGAAAAAGCAATGGGAGGTCCACGTGACAAGCTGGAGAAGCAGTATTCCTTAATCTTTAATGGCCAGAGGAGTGCAGCTGAGTGCATAGCCCAGCAAAAAGTGCAGACAGCCTTGAAAACCTCATTAATTGTGCTCCTTGTCTTCCAAACCACAACTGGCCTCTCCACTGGAGTATGCCAGCACATCCCTCCCTGAAGGGGAGAGCTCTTATTTTCTCTTCTCCTCTTACCTTCTGCTACATGAAAAAGCCAGGCAGCTGCACACCCTTTTCCCCAGGTGTGCTTGCTATTATGCCAGGTAAAAAAAACCAACAAACTCCCTTTCTCTTCTTTTCCCCTCTTTTTGTTACCTCTGTAGTTTATCTCCTCACTGCCTGCCTTCCTTCTGCTGCTGTCTGGCTGCAGGGCATCTCAAACCTGGTTTTAAAATGTAAAGTGACTTTCTGACTGTGTGGCTCTGAGCCAAGCCTTCACAGGCAGTGGCTAGGAAAATGCACTTATTCCCTGTCCTCTGAGGTGGGTCAAAGCTTATTCCAAGAGCTGCTTTGGCATGAGAGCAAAAGAAAACTTCAGAAACTGACAAAGCAATGTGATTTGAAGGACTTAGACTTCAGCTTCATGGGTGGGTGACTCCTGACCACTGTCCATGGAATGAGTATTTTTGTTTCTTTCCAGCAGCTCTCATGGACTCCTCTGGCTCTGCCTAATTTGAGCCATGTATGTGGATGTATCCTAGTTATACAGGAAATAGGTATATCCTATTTATAAAGGAAATATTTATACAAATATTTTCTCTCCTAAGAGCTTCTCTTTCTCTCTCTCTCTCTTTCTCTCTCTCCCCCTCTCTCTCTCAGGGGTTGTTAAAGGAATTTTCCAGCCTGACCATTCAGACACTCTGGGATGAACCACACTCCCACTACCCAAATCTTTAACTGCTGAAGCCGTTTCACAGCACACAGTGAGAGGGGTCAGAAAAGAAAGAAACTCACAGTAGTTAAGTGAAATTGAAGGCCAAACTCGACTGAACCGGGTCCCTTCGAAACCTACCCAATGGAATGATTAGTAGGAAAAAGAAATTCACAGCAGGGCCGTGTCCCAGCCATGGCACAAGCCTTGTCAAGGCACTGCTGTGATACCAGAGCAGCACAGGGCAATGCATGGCATAAGCAGAACTGATTTTGCTGGGCTTGGATATTCCCTTTTATCCCCACAGCTCACGAAATTTAATGCCAGGCCAATTTTCAAGGATGGAGAATGTCTATTTTCTTTCAGTCCTGGCTACCATGAGCTCTGTACCACCTTGTGGCACTGAAGGTTGTTTCCTGCAGGCTTGGATGTACCCAAAACGTGCAGCACCTATTTCCTCTGCAGCCACATGCAGTTTTTGTTACCACTCTGAACAGGACTGTGACCCAGGCACAGCCCTGAGGGGCTCTGTGACACCTCTGGTGCCATGGTAGAAGTTTGTCTCAAAGGGGGACCAGGGTCTGACAAAGGAGCTGACTTAAAAAACGGGTGTGAAATGGTGTGTGGTGCTCAAGGGAAAGTCATGCATGGTGTCAATATCCAGAGTGTGAAACCTAGGGAAGTGGGAGAGAAAAGGAATGTGGATTTTAACCAATAAAATGTGCTCTGGAGAGCACAAGGCGTCTAACTGATTAGTTTAGCTATGGTTCTCTGTCATTTCTTCTGGAATATTTTTAATTGTAAGAATGATTTGTAAGAACATAAGGAGTACCAGGAGCCTGTACAGGTGTTTTCAACAAAAACCCACAAAATTAATCTGCAAGGGGCAGGATGTTTATGTCCTCTGGAAGAGGCTGTGTTTCAACACCAGGTCAGAAATTCTCTCCTCCAGGAGCTCCTGTGGGCCAGCCTGTCCTGCATCCACTGTCTGTCCATATCACTGTGCTTGCAGGAATCAGGTTTCTACCCAGGCAAACAGCAAAACTTCCAAATCCAAGTGCTGTGATTGACAAAGGAAGTGCTCCATGCCACATTTCCTTTTTTGTGTGTGGGGGGTTTTTTTGGGTTTTTTTTTTTTTGGTTGGTTGGTTGGTTTTTGGGGTTTCTTTTGTTTTGTTTTTGCGGGAACAGGGTTTTTTCTGGGTTTTTTCTGTTTTTTTTATTTTCTGGATTTTTTTCTGTTTTTTTTTTTTTTTGTTTTTTTTGTTTTTTGGGGGCTTTTTGGGGGTTTTGGTTTTTTTGGGGTTTTTTGTTTGTTTGGTTTTGGTTTTTGGGGTTTTTCCCTTCCCCTCAGAAATATCCAAAGTTTGAACTCCAGGCTGCAGGGAGCAGGTGGGGAGAGAGCTAGGACAGCCACGCTGCTACCTGGTACAGGATGTGTCCTTAAAGGGTTCAGACTCCCAAGTTTTTCTGTCACATTGATGATGTGAAGCTGGGGTTGAGGACAAAAAGGTTTCATCCCACCTATCCTGATTTATGATGCACTAAGTGATGACTGTGGGTTTTACATCAATCTCACTAAACTCTTTTCCTCCCTCCTTGCAGTTCCACTGGCGACAGCTTTACCACTGACTTGGAGTGCTTTAAATGATAAAAATACTATTTTTAAAGATTCAAACACTCATTTGACACCATATTTATACTGGGCATGAAGGTAGCACTAAGTGAAGAGCTATTCAAATCTCAGGGTTTGTGGGTTTTTTTGTCTCATCCCACAAGTTTTCTCACTTTTATGCTTCTGATTCTCTCCCCCATCCAGCCGGTGGGGCAGTGAGTGCGTGGCTGTGTGATGGTTGGTTGCCAGGTGAAGTTAAAACTACAATATGTGTATAAAACTAGAAAGGAAATGGATTTCAATGGGAATTCCAGGGGAGAAAAATCAGTTGCTCAAGTCTCAGAACACATTTTACTTTCCCCTGTTTCTAACTGGAAATTACTACCGAGAAAACCCATGAAGAATCAAAGCTCTGCTATACTAAGTGTAGGTACATAACACACAGTTCTTATCACAGAGCTGTGCTTGTGTGCAGATTTTAAATTCAAATAGGTGCAGAGCCTACAGTAGAAACAATAAAGCAGATCTGATAGTCACAGCTTTCTCTGCGCGCACACAAATAAAACCTCACTGTGCCTCCTCCAGTGCAAGGGCTGATTCAGAGAGCTGAGGGAAAGCCTGTTCTCCTCTGCCCAGCCCTCTGCTCTTGCTGTGCAGCAGAACCCTACGAAACAGGCTGCAGAAGCTGTTAGTGGGAAGCAGGGAACTTGACAAACCTTGTTTTCTTGGGTTGTGATGGAAACGCTGCATTAATTGCATCCGAAGACAAACGAGCCATCAGCAGAGTGACTTCAGAGGCTTTGCTGCTCATCGAGGTAATGAAGTGATAAACAAGCATTGTCATGATCTTCCAGCCCACCCACAGCGACTCCCTGCAGGCAGCTCAGCCATTTCCAGGTAGTTTGATGGGTGGAAAACCGGGGAAGTGTATGGTTCTCAGATTATTTCATGCCCTGCTCGCAGAGGCTTCTCTGCTGCTCCACCGACCTCCCCCTGGCTGGCTGCTTGTGCTGGTGGCTCCCGGCCTTCTCCAAATAGGGACAAAATAGGGAAAAACCAAGAAAGGAATGATGCATGCAAGAAAAGCCTGCACAATGAAGAGCCTGCTGAGGCAGTTTGTGACTCACTCCTTGCTTTGTCTGCTTACAGACCCCAAAAACACAGGAAGGCTCCAGGTTGGTGATTGCAGATTTAGTTTGACCACCCCAAAAAAAGGGTTTCCAAAGGCACAGTGACCTGGAGCTGCCCAGGGAGAGGGGTTAGCTGGTGCCAGAGCCACGCTGAGTTGCACATTAGAGCTGCTTCTCAAAGCCAGCTTAAAGAATATTTACTGCGTCATAAAGGCCTTCTTCCTCTCCTGTTATTTGGTTAGCTTGGTTTCTCAGAAAGAGTTTTTGTGTAATTTTTAACTACTTCCAAGCCTTCTTCCATACAGAATGCAACAAGCTGCTGCCTCCTGACATTACATATACATTCATCTGGCACTGCAAATAAATTAAAGTGTTGTGGTCCGGCTATTGTTTGAAAAAACCACAAAAACAGCCTTATCTTACGCCTGGAGCAGCAAGAATAGTGTGTTAATATTCTATTTCTTGTGACATTCAAGATAGTAAGTGCTTTTTGGAGGTGGCCAGGTGAGGCTAACTCTTGGTTTATGCTTCAGGGGTAAAGTGTAAGGAAACACTGTGTTTGGTGGCAGAAGAAAACTGCTCAGGCAAAAATGCCTCCCTTAAAATTCTAAGCCTTGTTTCAAAGAAAAAATTGTTAAAGAGATGCATCTAATTCCCCACCCTGCATGGAGATGGATAAAATGCAACTTCTACTTGTATTATTTGTGGTTGCCCTAGCTGGTCCATTATTGTTTTGAGGGCCTGAAGTATTTCTTCCCCCTCCAACTTCTTGCCATTGTTTCCTTCGGGTCTTCTGTCTGTGACATTTCTTTTTGGCCTAAAATACATGAAGATTGTTAACTTTGAAGACATTTTTTATCCCCTCTAGCACCACCACCTGCGACAGGACCTTACCACCCTCAGAAGGAAGAATTTTATTCCCAATGCTTAATCTAACCCTGCCCTGTGCCAGTGAGAAGCCATTTCCCCTGGCCCTGTCACCCTAGGTCCTTGTAAATTCTCTCTCTCCATCTTTCTTGTTGGCTGCTTCAGGTATGGGGATTAGGTCTGCCCACAGCCCTCTCCTCTCCAGGCTGAACAATCTTGTATGGGATGTGTTCCACCCCTCTGGTGCCCTTCTCTGGACTCATTATCACAAGAGTGCTGGAGAAACCCACAAAACTCTGGAAATATTTCTCCATTATGACATTTCCCCTCCTCTCACAGTTTAGAAAGGAATTTGTGATCGAATCTTCCTGCACAATCCAACCTGGAATTAAGAAATGGTCCCACAGCTCCAGAAATCAATTTAACCACCCACCCCAGTACACCCCAGAGGGTTTCAGTGTTACCCCTGGGTGTCTGGCCACAGGCACTATTTCTTACCCTGCTGCCTCTCAGGCCAAGAGATGAAAAAATCTCATTGGATTTTAGTATTTTGTTTCTAAACTGTTTGGGGAAAACCTTGATTTATGAGCTCATGGTCATTGTCTTTGCCTCTGGACAGCCAGAGGCATGGCATGACCAGACTTGATTTTCTCTCATCTTCTGACTGGCTGCAAATTGAAACTACCACTACCAGCCCAGGTTGTGGGTGCTAATTAGAAAAAAATAAGATATCAGGTACTTGGAGAAAACACAAATATTCAAACCACAGCCAAGGCCCTGCCTGGTGCCAGTGAATGCAGCCCCAGGAGGTCTCTGGATGGAGCTGGGGAGACTGGAGCAATGCTGCTGCATCCTCCTGCCCTGGATTTGTGTCAAGCGTAATTTATGCCCTTTGAACTGACTGACTTTCACAGCATTAAATTGCTGTATTGTGATATAGCAATGCTTAGTGCAAGCAAAAAGATGCTTTAAGTAGGTAATAAGCAGAAATATTATAGTAAGGCTATGAAAAGCATGGTAGTAATAAATGACACGGTTATGAAGGTTTCTTTTTAGGTGAACAGAGAGGGGGAATTGTGGGAATCCACAAAATTAGAGGGTTTTGGGAAAGCTGCAAAAGGCAGGCCTCAGAGACAGCAGAACTGTGATTAGAACAAAGCAGTAGCCATGAGATAGGTCAGCAGAAAAATTATTTAAAAGTAGAAAAGCAAGGACAAATAGAACAATGGTGTGTGTATTAACGCTTGTCTACAATAACTCCCTAAGCTACAGAAAAGTATATCTAGCAAGATATGAGCAAGTTCTAAGCTTAATACTGGAGCTCTGTGCATTGTGTTTTAAGACTTACAAGCAGGTATTGTATTTGAAATAAGCAAGCATTGCTTTAACAAAAGAGACGTGTGCTTGTAGTGGTTGGATAGAACTACTGTCAATATGCTTTTGCTTTGTGTGATTGGTCAAAAAACTTAAAAACTAAGTTGTAACATTAAGTTCTTTGTCTGCTGCCTGGGATGTGAGATGCTGGCATCTTCCCATTGTCATTAACACGGAATGAGACCGATACTGAAAAACAACACAGCTCAAGGCACGTTCCACAGCAGTCCCATCCCATTTGTGATTTGTATATAGACCTCTGCTGACGTCAAAGCTGATAATGGAGAAGGCACAGCCGGGGTGGGAGGGGACTCACAGAGGCAGAGATGGCCTTAGAGAGGCAGCCTTTGCCACCTTCACTGGCAGGGGGCAAAATCTCCCCACACTGGTGAATTTCCACACTGGAAGCGGGCTCCTATTGCCGTGTCCATGCCAAAAGAGCTGCTTTTTAATTCCAGCACAGTGCTCAGAGCTGCCAGGAAACCACCACACTGCACTCCAGCCCAGTGGCTGCATCTCTGCCAAATGCCATCATCATCATCATGAAGTTACTATTCCTTTCCAACACCACAGCTTTGGAAAAAAAGAAAAATCTCCCTAAGATTGGATTAGTGAGATGTGAGCTAAAGTAAAGCTGCCTCGCAGGACATCCAACCTCATACAAACGTCATGGAATGATGTCCAGAGAAGAGAACGGAGCTGGGGAAGGGAATGGAGCCCCAGGAGAGGCTGAGGGAGCTGGGAAGGGGGGCAGCCTGGAGCAAAGGAGGCTCAGGGGGGACCTTGTGGCTCCGCACAGCTCCTGCCAGGAGGGACAGCCGGGGGGGTCGGGCTGTGCTCCCAAATCCAACTGGACCATCCAGTGCAGGGACACCTGGAGCAGGTGACACAGGAACACATCCAGATGGAGTCTGAATGTCTTCAGAGAGGCAGCCCTCCCCAAAAGTGTGGAAAATGATTGCATTATAGATATGTAATGTGACGGTGTTCACAGGGGTCCGAGGATGAGGGAAGAGATGAGGATCTGACTCCATGTTTCAGAAGGCTTGATTTATTATTTTATGATATGTATTATATTAAAACTATACTAAAAGAATAGAGGAAAGGATTTCACCAGAAGGCTAGCTAAGAATAGCAAAAGGAAGAATGAATAACAAAGGCTTGTGTCTCAGACAGAAAGTCTGAGCCAGCTGGGCTGTGATTGGCCATTAATTAGAAACAACCACATGAGATCAATCACAGATCCACCTGTTGCATTCCACAGCAGCAGATAATCATTGTTTACATTTTGTTCCTGAGGCCTCTCAGCTTCTCAGAAGGAAAAATCCCAAGGAAAGGATTTTTCAGAAAATATCATGGCTACAATGTAATGTGTCAGAGGGTCTCCTAGGCAACTTCCAAACCTCTTGGTCACTTAGGGCACGAGCATTTCAAGCACTGAGCACAGGTAAGCTGCATTGCACAGTAATTTCTTGCACAGCTATCACTGTTTCTTGTGTTTAATGCATCTCCACGAATTTTGACAGCCTTGTCTGTGTCACAGTTATTGTCTTTAGGTCTCCTCCTTCACCTCTAAATAATTTCCTGCACTTAAGTATCATTATTCCTTCGGTTGTACAATTATGCCACCCCCTTAAAATCCATGCTATATTTGGGCATGAAGAACACGCTGTTGGAAGCATCCACTCTTTTTTATTTCCTTTTAAACCAAAAATAACCGGTAATGAAAGGAATAAACGCCCACAAAGTCTCAGTATTGCCCTGTTACACAGCAGCCACTGAGACCCCAGGTCAGAAGCAGCTTCTCCAACAAAGACTTGCTGGAGGAGATTCAAAGTGAGAGGAACAGTGGATTTGTCTTTACAAACAAGCTGTGGGTCTGCTGGTGGATAAAACCAGCACTGAGAGATAAAAGATACAATGGGAAGGATTCTACTGATTGATGACTGGAAAAAGATATTTGCTTTTACAAATAAAGTTCAGGTTTGCTGGTAAATGAAATTATACTTTGAAAGATGAAAGAAACAATGGGTAAGAAAAATCCCTAAATCCCATAAGAATTAAAAATGAAAAGGGAGGCTTATACATTATACAAATGCCTGGTATCAGGCATATTGGGAAGTCTGTACCTCCGAAGTACCTCAGCCAATGGGGAAAGAGAGAAGGGAAATGTGGCCCGGAAATTGGGATAAAAAGGGAGGCTGCGTCCTCCAGAAACGTGAGAGATCCCAGGGGAATGCCCCATGGCCTCTCTCTTTATTTGAATGAAGTAAAAGGACTCCTCTGTCTCCTTTTTAGACATAAACCTCTGGTGTTTACAGATTAATTTTCCTAACAAAAGAAATGCTGGTGGGTGAGCTGACCAGTGTCCTGCCATCCTCAATGGAAAAACTGAGGGGGAAGATCTGGTGTGAAGTTTATGACAGTGAGCACCACCAAGATGAGTTTGGAGGTACTGGTATGAATTGGAGGTATCGGTATGGATTGACGGACACGCTTTCTCAGGGCGAACGGAGCAGCACCCCCCACGCCGCCCATCTCCGCTCCGGGGCCGGGAC
>NW_005054468.1:175448-198280 GCF_000277835.1 Geospiza fortis
CCTGGGAAGAGGCGCGGTGCGGGAGGGCAGCGGCGCGGGGAAGGGATGCTGCCGACGGAGTTGTGGGGGATCCCGAGTCCGCTTCCCTGCTGGGTGTGTCTCCCTCCTTCTGGAGACGTTCCGGTGTGAGCCTGCTCTGCCACAGGGATTGGGTTGATGCTTTCCAGCCTTGGCTGTTCCGCGGTTTTCTGGAATGAAGTGCTCCAGCGGTTGTGGAGCTCTTTCATTCTGTGTATTCCTGTCATAAGTAATTATGGTGCGTGCGTAAGCCCTTCTGTTTGCCATTGATGTCATCTAGTGTGGAAGGGAACTAATGCATAAAAGGGTTTTTTTGGGGATTTTTTTTTTTCCGGCGTGGTTGCTGCCTGCCCTGTAATTCCTTCTTTGCATTTCTTGCCATCAGACCCCTCGGGGAGCTCACTGAAGGGCAGAGATGCGCGCACCCAAGCGTTGGGGCTTTCTTGAACAGATATTCCTGTGCAGAAAGTTGTGGTTCAGCCTTTTGGCTTCCAGTCCCTCGGTGCAGAAGGGCTCCTCGTTCTGTGTCCTGTGGATGCTGTGCTTTACTCAGCTTGGGTCTGTGTGTGTGAGGTGTGAGTAATTTGGTGCTGATAATGAAATTTACAGATCTGAAATTTGGTGTTGATGATGAAATTTACAGATCTGAAATTTACTGTAAATTACAGAAATTTACAGTAGTTTTCTCTTGCTAAAGCCAAGCCCCAGCACTGTAGGAGTTACTGGGAAGTTACTGAGGAAATTAACTGTATCCCAGACAGATACCGAACTTGCTGTGAGTTCACAGCTGGCAGCCCAAACCTTCAGCAAATCCAGCTCCTCATCCTAAGCAAGCAACACCCTAAATCACAAAACACCGTAATTCCGTATAACTTATTTTACATAAAACTTATTTATGCTAATGTCTCTGAAGGTGTGCTTTGGAATGTGAGATGTGAAATGCCATAAAAGGTGTGTTTCTGGTAGGAACTGTCAATTTGAGTCTGTCTGCCTGCTCCATGTGAGATTTGTCCCTCTGGGGGAAGAGTAAATGAGGAGTGACCCTTTTGTGGATGTTTCTCAGGGGGGTCATTGATCGTATTTGAGTCTCAGAGGTTCTGGATGCAGCAGTAAAACTGCAGTGGATCTTGTATTTTACAGTACCTTCTCTGCCAATGGTAAATTTGGTAATGTCACCTGTACTGTATGAAGTTCTTCAGACTCTAGCAGCCTCACTGTGTTGACAAGTGCGGGAGTTTAAATTAATGGAAGCTAGGCAAGCATGACCTCCTTGAAATTTGATCTGGATATGAAGGTTATAATGTCTCGTGATTTTGTCCTAGACCCAGGACTGTTTCAGAAACTGTTCTGCCTGCAGCCAGCTCATGAGCCTTCAGCGTGATCTTGAGCAACTTTGTAACTTGCTTCCTATGCAGCATTGCCGTGATTGTTTAATTTATCAAAGTTTAGTTTTTATGACGTGCCTGTCTGCTTCAAGAGGTGCCATGTCATGTTAGTCACTCACTTTCAAAGGTGGCTGTTCTGTTTTTATCCACCTGGCAAGACTGCAAACTACATGTTGTAGGGCTTCCTTATATTTTTTCTATCCTTTTTTACTGTTCATCCTTTGCTCATCCGCACTCTTGCTTTACCAGTGGCATGTTCGAGTTGTTTTTCTTTTTTTTTTCCCCTAACAAAGTGCATTAGATTCAGAGAGGAAAATTAGGACACAAAAAGGAAAAACATCATGAAACTCACTGGCAGCGGCAAAAATTACCTCTGTAATAAACATTTCATGATGCTTTGAAAATCCATTTGAAACTGACCTCGCATAGAGAGGTCAGAGAGAAAGCTCAAAGAAAATTGGTTGAAATAGAATTCTGTGAAATACTGCATTCATCAGTGGGCAGTAGAATTAAATGTCCTTTAGTGCAGAAATACCAAGAAACTTTACTGGGCTTAGTGCTGTTGAAATTCTTCTATAAACTAATGTAAAACCTAGGCCTCATCTGCTGCTTACATTGATAATTTTTCTAGAAGCCTTTTTTCCATTAAATTATATTGGCTTTTTCAGAAATTCCCCTTAAAGGAAGAAATGGAAATATTGGAGCATGTTTTTAATTTGGCATGTATGGTATGTCTGGAAGGAAATCTATTTATTGCTTATTAGTGAAGAAAAAATTATGTTGGAAAATAGAGTAAGATAGTGGTTCCTAAGAGCAACCTTTGTTGTTTTGGTACCTTGTGCATTGGTGTTTTAGAAAAGTTCTCTCTAGTATTGGTGGATACTTTTAAAGAGCATTCATACTCATTAAAATTTCACCAAACCTGGTTGAATTTTGTAACTGAGAGATGGGTAGCTTTCTTAAAAAGAGCCATACCAACCCGCATTTAGTCAGCTAACTGTAACTTTAGGTGAAAATCTTCTTTAACAGCTGGTTTGCAGTTGCTGCCACGCGTTTGGCTGTGTAAAGGCCTTTTAAATGTTCCTCACATGTAGATACTCCCCTTTAACCAGGATGTGGCTATAAACCCAAGCAGCATTGTTCAGCACTGCACACAAGAACACTTTTCCCCCATATGCTGCAGCTGAGTAAGCCCTAAGATCCGTGCTGAAAGAGGATTGTGAGTTTTCCGTGTTCATCCAAATTGACAGTTGTGCTCATAGGATCTAAGGCTTATCTCCAGGCTATCTGGCCTGTGGAAACAATTGCCTCTGGTCAGTGGTGAATGCAGAAGCAGCTGGCTGGACAATGGCTATTCATCTGGCGTTCTGATGTGTACAAAACTGCCTTCAAACATGCTCAGTTTTCACCAGGCGAGGAGAAGGCTCAGTAATGAAGTGGTCAAGATTTTCTGTGCCTCTGTTTTCTGTGAGAAGCCAAGGTCTTGTTTCTGTTCCCCCCAGAGTCCAGACCTGAGTCAGTGCTGTCTGTTCTGTTGCCTCTGTGTGTAACACCATCCAACACCCGTGGTAGAAGCACTAAAATTTGTTTTTTCTACTTGTGGTTTAACTTCCTGGGTATGGCACTATTAAACAGGCAGGGGCTGGAGTACCCATAAATATCTCTTTGCAGATTTGTTGGCAGCTGCCTGGGGAGTTGTCAGGGGAAAGAGGAAGGAGCACAGCTTAGGAATAGTGGAGAAGTTCTTTAAATTTCGTGTAGTGTTGAGGTTCCCTGTGGGTGTTGTGAAAGGATAAAACATTTTTCTTGGTTTTAGCAAACAAATGTGGTCTGGATAGTACGTGGTTACTGAGAAACTGCTTCTGGGAGGGACTTTGCAACATCCCTTTGGTGGTCTGGTTGTTTCCAAGGTGTATTTTATTATCTCCCTGTGCCTTGGCTTTCTAAATTTTATCAAATAACAACATTAAGATGAGCATTTGAAACTCTGGATCAGCTGATTAAAAATTTATTAATTGAGACTATGTTTACCTGTCTTTTTAGAGTTAGATTTGCTTCTAAAACTTATCAGCCAGCCTGAGTTAAATTACAGAAAATTCTTAGTTAACTCCTCATATTATCCTTTGTTTCTACTTACATGTCCTGATATGCTTTAATAATACAACTTTACTTAAAATTCTTGAACAATACAACTTGACTTAATTTTATTAAGTACCAAGGATTGATGTGTTTTTGTCACATTCTTAGATTATGTGACTAGCTGCTCAACAAAATTAGACATGGTGGTCTTATTTAATTTAAAATAAGTTTTGGTGTACTTTAATAGTTTTGCTGGCTTCGTATGTATTTTGTCAGCTGAATCTACTGTTTTTTTAACTGCTGGGATGCACATCACTGAAATAACCTTCTCTTTCTCAGCTGTCAGTAGGCTTTCCTCTTTGAGGTCACTTTTAATTGGAATATAGAAATTACTCACCCAAAATATTTTCCCAGAATAAGTTTACAAATCACTTTTACAGATTTATTCTGCATGTAGAACAAACTGTCAGCATGGTTATTTCACAGTTGCTTCTTTTGACATGAGGAGACCTCAGCTTTTCTTCTGGGTTTCCTTTTACCAGCTTTAAAAATTTTCGTTGTTGGTTCTCTGTTTGGCTGCACAAGCACCAGCTTTTTCATCTGGAGCTGTGGTGCCAGTGGATATTTTGGTGCAGGTGACTTGTGTAGAAAAACATGTCAAACAGTGGGGTATCTTAAAGCAGGTTCTTGATTTCTCTCAGACTAACTCCTCAAGATCTTGCATGCTTCCTAGAGGTCTAATATTCTTTCACTGTCCTGAGAAAATGCCTTTTCTCATCTTGTCAGAACTGAATTTGCTGTAGGTGGAATGTCTGTGATGAATCGTCATGCCTGTTTAAATGGTGATGATTTGAAAAAAAAATCGCAAGACAATTTTTTACAACTTCTCTCACTTGTTTTGTAATTCTAGGAGACTCTGCAAAGGATTGTCAGTACTCTAGTGAACAAAAATGATGAAATTCACAACTTCATTGACATGCTGAACCATACAATATCAAATGTTCAGGTATTTATTTTAGGGTTCATAGCTTGTGTCTGAGAGGGGGGCACCTTTGTACTTTTGTTAGTCTCAAACTACGTACTGTCTAAAGGATGGGCTGTGAGAATCCAGTTCAAAATACATCTTCATGTTGGAACTAGATAGAAGAACATTTTATTTTTTAAGTCTGTCTCTAGATGACAGGTGTCGTGGCCTTGCATTTTGTGTAAAGAGGTTTTGTAGAACTTCCTTTGTGTGGGAAAGATAATCTTTAATCTGATGCAAGATCTGAGTCTCCCATTAGTGGAAATAGTCTCTATTTTCTGCTCTGTTTGGAAGACTGAAAGATGATACTTGAGAGAAAGTTCTTTCTGTTTTCACCAGTTTCAAATTGTTTGGCTCAAGTTTAGAGTTAGGCATGCCTGTTAGAGCATCTGCATGAGGATGAGGTTTAGGTTCCTTCAGCCTGTCAGTCAGCCAAAAGTTGTTTCATCCTAAAGCTGAGTCAGGTTGGCTGCAGAAATGGAAATTATCCAGCAAATCTTTAAACTGCCTTCTTGAGTGCAGTTTTTAGCATCAAATGAAATATTTTTATTTGGAACTGGGCAACTTCCTCCTTCCAAACATCTAGCAATCCATATACGATTGTGCAAGGAAAATCAAGGCTTTTGGCGTGGAACAAAGTTGCCAAGTGTGCTGGTTTTGTGCAAGTTTGAGTATCATGGAATTTTCACAGATTGCAGCATTCAGTGTCCTGATGTAGAGTCTGCTTAGGAGACTGTTAGATCATTCCTAATATTTTTTCCCTTTTTGATAAGCTGAGCAGCAGTCACAAAGTATCCAGTGGTCATGGCAATACATATGTAGGGAATTGTGTGACCTTCAGTTTCTTGGCATTGTTTCCGGTGTAAACAGCATTTTCAATTCTCCTTTCAGGTAAACTCCTCTAATGCCATCAGCGAGCTGGATGAGGAGTTTGATGGTCTGTATTCTGTCCTACATGAGATGAAGGGGAGCATGGCCAACACTATTCAGCAAGAAGAAGCTCGTAAAATTCAAGCTCTGCAGGTAAATAAATAACTCCTTCTGAAAAAAATTTTGCAGCTGCAAAGAAGCATTTTAAAACTTCCTCTGTTCCTGTTATGCTATCCCCATTTGTTACACAGCAATATTGATTTTCAGGATTGTCTTGTGACAGTTCTAGAGCTGGTAAAGTCACCATCTTTTTCAAGGCTATTGCTACACAGTCATTCAGTGATGAAGTGCAGTCCTGTAAATAGAAATTGTAGTGCACATGAATATAAGTGTTTATTTCTCTGCTTTCTGAAACCCTGAAGCTGGGGGAAACAGGACATTGAAATTAAATCTGGCTTTTAAGTCAGACTTCAGCTTTCGTCCCCTTGGATTTGTGGGATGTGCCAAGTATCACTGTGCGCTTGTCAAGCATGGTGAAGTGAGGGCACTGTCAGGGGCCTTGGTTATATAAGGGAATAAGTTGTCACAAATGCATAACAAATCCATGAAGTTCCTAGGACTGGTGCCTCACAAACTGCTGGTTTTGTGGGAATACATCACATTATTCTTTCTGCTTTTGCTCCAGGATCAGCTGAGCCAGTGCAGTCGTGCCCTGGAGAGCTCAGAAGAGCTGCTGGAACTTGCTGTGCAGTCGCTGGACATAAAGAACCCCGTGGAGCTCTTAGAGGTAGAAAACATTGACTGGATGTCTGTGAGACAGGTGTTGACATCTGTCTTGATTTGAAATATCCTTTGCATTACTCTCCTGGACACTGCAAACTTACCAGGTGTACTTAGAGTGAGGATAGACAGGTGCATAAAAATACTGTTCTGCTGAAAAGCCAAGTTAAACATTGTAGTCCTGAATTTTTATGCAATTTCTGTAAAACAAGTTGGCTTTTTTCTTATTTAGGGTGACGGGAAGGGAATACAGTGCCTTCTCCTGGACATCTGTCATTGTTAAGCAAACTTGCACAATGACCCCAGAAAGGGAGGGTGAAATAACATGTATCTAACTGGAAGAATATACTTGCAAATTAGGGAAACAGTTCCACATATCCGCTGAATCAGTACAGTTATGCTTGCTACAGTAATCCTGCTGGTAGCAGTGGGATCAGCCACGCCAAATCCAAGGCCCAATTACTTTTTTTTTTTCTCCACATTTTAATGGGAACAAGGACACAAATCAATTTGAAAGAGTGAGGAGGAAAGCTGTCTTCCTGTGTCAGTTTTACCTTTTGGCTGCATGTTTGTGTGATGTCATGCTTTCTGGGTGCCAGCTTTGATTTATTTGCCTCTAAGAGCACCAATTCCTAAACAATATTTTTCTTCAGCTGGAGCTGTCCTTTCTGCCTTGTAGCAAGACATTAATTTGGCTCTTGAACTCTGTGCAAAATGCAGCTTTGACTTTCTTGGAAGTTGTTCTATTTCAGATTTCTCTAATGCCTTTTTTTTTCTAATCAAACACACCAAGGAAAGCTGTCTGAGCATTTGCTGGGGGAGAACCTCTTCAGATTTGGAGTCTGAAGATTAAGATACTGAAATCCAATTCAGTGAGCCCTAATATGTAGGATTTGATACTGGTATTACACTTGCACACTCGGGGATGATGTTTTAAGGTAATATTGCCTTAGCTATTAGGCAGCTAATTGTATTGCTCTCCTGGTAGGAGTAGCCAGTGTTCCTGAAGGGGCAGCTCCAGCCCTGACTCTCGTATATTCACAAATTTTCCTTGGATATTCCAGTGAATCAGTTCAGGAGCAAATAGCATAAGATAATTTTATTTTTTTTTCCCTATGTTATATTTTTGTGGCTTTATTCTCAGAATTAATTTACCTGGAAGTCAAAAGAACATGAGTGGCAGATTGCAGGGGGATTCAGTGTTTAGGTAGGATGTGATCAGACGCTGCTGGGCAGCTCCTGTGGGATGGGCTGATCCTGCTCTGTCAGTAGCCTGGAAACAAAGTAAAGTCAGTGAAGTTAAGCTGGGACTGTCTTGCAGAAGATGTTGAGTCCTGGCTTCCTCATATTTTACAAGATATGGAAATGAAACCCAGAGATTTTGTTGGGAGGTATCTCTGTTTTATGCCATGTAGGAAAATCAGTCAGTAATTCCTACAGTAACTTTGTTTTGAGGTAAAGCAAAGCTGCCTCTTAAGCTAAATTATTTCTGAACACTTCGTTTGGTTTTTTTCTGCGTCCCATTTTATGACTATATAATCAATTTTGTAGCAGGGACAGCCTGATTTCCTATTTATTTTTCTCAATGAGATTTGTATTTAGTGAAAAATTGGGAAGTTCTCCACTTTTTACTTCAAACTGGGAAGCTGCCTGGTGATTCTTGGCTCTGTGAAAGGGAAAATAATTCAGCTGAATGAGCAACTGGATCAAGGAGCAGTGTTGAAGTGAGGCTTCAGCAGACACAACCAAGCCCTCACTACTTCAGCAATAATCTTTTGTCTTAGGTTTGCAGCTCCTTTTGGTGAAGGAGGGAGATTTTTCTCTTTCAACATACCAGTTGATATTTGTCTTTTAAATGTCATCACTTCTGCATCTGCTTCAGTGCTATTATTTGAGAAGAACTGTTATTTTTGAATGCTGATATACAGAGAGAGTATTATTGTACTTTTCCAACAACACTTTGTAACTTTTGGAGCAAAAGTTAGAATAAGTCCTGTTTTTTCTGATTGCTCAGGGCATGCATCCAGGTTGTGTAGTTCAGCAAGTCAGGCATGGTTAATGCCACAAATAAACACTTAGTTTCACAGAAAATACCATGGCAGTTAAATGTTAATGGCTTGGTTCTGTAGCTCTTTTAAAAAGCCATGGAGAGTAACTCAAAATTATTAAGAGAAATCTGAAAATACAAAATCACACTCAGAAAGTTGAGTAATTTGGAATTGGTTTGGTGTGGTTCTGGAAATCAGGTTTTTTCTCCCCCAGATGTTAGTGTTGCTGTGCTAACCCATGCTATTAACATGCTTCACAGGGCAGTTTATTTTGAGGAAAATGTTAAACTCATTTTGAACTTCAAATCTGAGCAATGCAGCAGAGATTGTTCTTGGCCTTCTTGCATGTTGCTGTCATTGATACTTGCATGGAAATACTAACTACTTTCTCTCTCTTCTCCCTGACATGCATCAAGGCTTCCAGACAGATCAAAGATAGGTACAGTACAAAATCTGTCACTTTTGTGTCTTTGAATTAATCTTATCCTTGAAAATGCATTTACTGTAAAAGGGCCATAGTCAGCTGTAATCAAATTCATTGACTCTTTTCTAAGTGTTAGTTATCACAGCTTCTGAGAGGGAACTAAAAACTTCTGTGCTGCTCATGTAGTATGGTTTTTCCTGGCTTTCTGTAACTTTAAATAAAAATATATTTTTGATGCAGGGAAGTGGAGCTCTGCATCAGCTGCTGCTGCAATTATTGTCTTTGAATATATATGTATATCATTAATTATTATTGTTAATAAGCTTATTATTAATACCTCATAGCTGAAATTTAACGATGTTTCAAGCTGACTCTGCCCCTTTTAGTTGTGAGAGACTCTTGTTGGTTTTTTGTTTTTCAAGTACTTAGAGACTTTTGCTAGCTAATTTTTCTTCAAAATGTAAAAAGTGTTGTAGCTGTTAAAATACTTTTGGTGACACTAGTACCATGAAATTATTTCTGGTAACTTTTCTTTGAACAATTGTTTAAAAAGCAAAACTTTGCTGTTTGAAAATCAATACTAAGGCCATTTTCTTTGCTTGGAAGAATATTAACTCCATTTCAAGAGTATGACCTTCTGGTTCAGAAAACTTTCTGTGGTGTACAAAATATTTTGAGAAGCAGCTCACAGAATGTTGTTGCTTTTTTGGACCAAATAGGTTGGCTTTCAATGTTCAGGGTTTTCAGTGAAGGCTCTGATTTACTGAATTCTCTGAATTTCTGTGTAAAATGAGTAATTGTTAGAGTTTAATTTAATCTTTGCTTTTCCAGAGGTAAAGATTTAGTATCCTTAACAGGTCAGAGGGAGAGTGGATAGTGTCAGTGATGGGACTTTTTAGTACTTTTTGTCAGTAATAAGCATCCTCTTCTGATTTCTTGAAATTATCACTAAATCCTTTGTGGTTCTCTGTCCAAGACTGGTGTCTGAGCAGAAGTTGAAAAGTTGTCTGAAGCCCACTGTTCCCTGGTGTTCTCTTACTGCTAATCAGAGGATTATTATTCCTTAAGGAGAGATTTTCTCTACCCATCTGGCTGAGCACTGATGTGCTAGGCAGCCCATGCTGAATTTCAGAGTGTGAGCTTTGTCTTGGGAAATCAATTGAATTGTCTTTCATGATGTTCAGCTCAGTCTCATAATTGTCTCATACCTCAAAATTGCAAAGCTCATCACTCCTGACTTGCATATATCTTTAATATTAAACTTCACATTTCCTCTTCCTTCCACACTACTAGATTTTTTGGTTTTTGGTGTTCTTTGATGTATCTGTGGTTAGCATACAATCTCTCTTACATACTAGTGGAGTGCAGGAAGCAGTATGTATTAGGTGTTCAAAAGGTGCCACACATCAGTGGGTGTAAAATGGATTCAGGTCTTGGCAGTTTTGTGGCATATATATTACTTTGTAATTGAGAATCTTTTTTTTAAAGGAGGAATTGGGATCTCTGTGCAGTCTGAATCAATGTTACTCAAAATCTGCTTCATGGCCTGGTATCTTCAGAGTTAGAGAATTACATGAGAGCCTTGGGGGGTTTTGGGGGGTTTTTTGGTGGTGTAGTTGGAGTACAAAAATGTCTTGGGGGCGTTCGTAATAGTACGCAGCTAGGATTTCAGGAGTGGAAATGGGAGCTGTGCTTCACAGAATCCCAGCATGGGTCAGGTTGGGAGCACAGTGGGTCATCTCCCCTAATGTCCCTGCTCCAGCAGAGTGACCCTAGAGTACATGGCACAGGGTTGTGTCCAGGTTCTGGAATATCTCCAGTGAAGAGAAACTCCACAGCCTCTCTTGCAGTCTGTTCAGGGCTCAGTCACTGCACAGGGAAGGAGTTCTGCCTCATGCCCAGGTGGAACTTCCTGGGTATCAATTCCTGTCCATTCCTCTTGTCCCATTGTCCCTACAGAGCAGAGCCTGGTCTGTGCTCTGAGCCCTCCCTGCAGACAGGGACACACAGGGATGAGGGCCCTCTTATGCCCGTACCCATCTATCTAGATATGTATCAGAAATATATACATTATATTTACATATATATAAGAAACACACTCATGTTTCTGATTGTTTCTGGCGCCAAAAGGAGCAATAAGTAATAGGCTGAATCACACATTCCCCTCTTCTTTTTATTCATACTCCCTCTCAATCTTCCCTGACTCTACTTCAATGCTTTTTTTTTTTCTCCACATACCTTTTCTCTTCCCTCAGGTTCTGATTCATTTAGTGGCTTTGATGAGTTAAGGTCCTTCAGTGTATAGTGTATCTTGTAAAATTGGTCTGGTGCTTGCATGTTCTAATTTGCAGCTTGAAAAATCTCTTAATCACTTGATAAGGTAATAGATAGATATAATATCATCATCATCTTGTTAATTTCTGTTTAGAAATGCATAAACATGATCCTGAGTCTGCACTTCTTCAAACTTTTCATACTTGCTGAATTTATGTCAAGTGATGTGAATTTTGTTTTGTTTCTTATCCAGTTTTTTTTGTCACTAGTAAAGGGTTTTAAACTCATCTCTAGTGATCTCTTTAGTATTTATTTGCTTAGTAATATGGAACAGCTGGTAGCTCACACCATTATTCTGAGACAGTCACATCAGAAAAACTTTCTATTTTGAGTGTGCTAAATGGTAAACAGTTATGTGTTAGAAAAATGTTCTAACCTTTGATCGGTTGTTTGACGTCAGTGATACAGATTGTCTGATTGCTGTTTTGGAAAATGGGATATAGGACTTGACAATGGGAAATACATTTTGGTAATGCTGGTTTCTTGGCTTCAGTGTCACAGTGGCTTCAGCATTCCGCCTCTCTCTGAAACCAAAAGTCAGTGACAGTATGACTCATATGATGGTGGACTTTGCCCTGGAGAAGAGGATGCTCCAAGCTGTGAAGTTTTTGCCAGGTAAAAACCATATCCAGGGAGTTTAATTTGTTGCTACATGAACAGCTTGCTATATTTAAACCAACCAAACAAAAGAAAATTGCACCTCTTGCACCGTAATAAGCAAAATTTTCAGAGTACCTAAACTCATTCTTACTCATTGTATGTTAAATTGGATACCTTGAGGATGAGAGTTTTCTAGTTTTATTGTGTTAATTTCTACACAAGACACCGTTTTGGACAACAATATTGATCTCAGAAGTGAGAATGAGTCTTCCGGACCATGTTTTTTCATGAGTTGTGAGTTCCTTTGTACTCTGTGAAGTTACCTGAGGTTTCTTAGGACTGTCCATACCAGCTTGATCCTGAGTGACACCCCAAAGTCCTGCTCGTGTGCAGGAGTGTTATGTGTGAAACTGTAAACTTTCACATTGCTTACAAGAGTGGTGACATAGTCTGAAATACAGGTGAGGGACAGTCCACTATACAGTGATATTTCCATATTACAAATTGTGTATTAATGCATCTGTTCCTCTTTGATAGTAAACTTGGGTGCATTAGACGAGTGTGTATCTTTCATGCCTTTTTAATCCTATTGCTTTCCAATTTAAAACACTTTGCCCTTGGCTGTTACTGAGAATATATTGACAAGAGCACTGCTGGCAGGGATGTAAAGTTGTTTCGTCTCTAGGTCATGAATCCAAATCTGTTAAGGACTTCGCAGCATCAGTTTTCATTTCTGCCCCATGTGTTGCAGATACAGTATGTCGTAGCAGGTGTAGTAAATGACCACTGTTATTCCTAGTGGTCATCTGTCAGTGTCCAGGCAGAAATTCACCATCTAGTCTTGGACGCTGGATGTCAATCACTGCCCTGCATTTCACAGTGCATGTGTTCAACAGAGTGGAAAGATATAACAGCAAGTGTGAGCAAAGTTTTGCATCTAGATAAAGGTATTATTTAGTGTGACTCTTAAACATTTTTCCTTGTCAGATATATAGGAATTTGAAATAGGCCTCTGATTTGTTAACAGGAAAATTGACTGTCTGGATATCAATCTTGCTTTTTCTACTGTAGTGCTCTGCTTCCAAATTACTCAGACGCCAAAAGCTCAAACTGAAAACAATAAAACTTCTTTTTCATTTCCCGCAGCAAAAGTCTTCCTTGCATGTCCTTTAGACTCTACAAATAGTATGTAAATGCCTTCTTTTTCAAAACTTTTTTCCCACAGACTTAAGTGCTCTTTGATTTCATGTAAGTAGAATTCTGTTGCCTGTAAACAAAACTTCAGTCTTTAGTGGACCTGCGGAACTGTTTCCCCCTTCCTTTCAAGGCAGAGGGGTGAAAAGAAAGGAAAACTGGGTAACTGAAGAGAAACTAGTGCAAAATATTAGTGTCTGTAGGGATGAAAATTAATAAAAGTTATGCTGTATGAGGGGTGTAGCTGAACTTACCTTCCACAGACATAGGAACAGAAGTTTGTTTCTTGGTGTTCTTCCTGTAGGTTCATATTTTTAAGTCCACTCTTTTCTAGCCTTCTCTTTTTCAAACTGACCTATGTGCTTGTCTTTCTGCAGTCCCTAAAGCTCCAGAGATAGATGTAGCAGCATGTCTGGTTGCTGACAACTGCATAACAATATCGTGGAGAATGCCTGAGGAGGACAGCAGAATTGATCATTTTGTGCTGGAGTATAGGAAAACCAACTTTGATGGGCTCCCTCGACTAAAAGGAGAACAGCATTGGGAGCTGGTTGACTACATTAAAGCTACTCAGTACACATTATCAGGTAAAGGTTTTTTATACTTCAAACCCAAGAATATTGATATAACTCTTTATGCTTGGAAGTTTTGCAAAATGCCCATTTTTCTGCATGTAATGAAGCTGCCATTATATCACATCAGTCACGGGTGCTTTGTACAATAACAGTTCTGTCTTTTATTTTGACTTTGAGGTTTTATCAAAAGTTGTGTGTTAAATGAAGTTCACATTGGTATTCAAGCATGTTTTTTGCAGATTGAGATAAATGAAAGACAGCTACATGGGGATAGATCTTAGTCTTGTAGGAGTCATCAGTAATGAATGCAACTTCAAATTTGTAAACATTTGCTTTGTAGGTCTGAGATTTGATACAAAATACATGAACCTTAGAGTACAGGCTTGCAACAAAGCTGTGGCAGGTGAATACTCCGACCCCGTGACTCTGGAAACCAAAGGTAAAGTTTGAAAAACTCCTGAACCTTATCTGTGGTGAAAATCCTGCACTTAAACTTCTCTGCCTTCATACATGAACCTGTTATGTTCAGTCTGCTTCTGCATGAGCCCTGCTGAAACACTTCCTAAGTGGAAAGGGAAACAACTGTAAAGGATTAAGAAGCTTATTGGCACAGAGCTGCCCTTTTGGCATTCAGATCCTGAAAAAAATGGGGCAGTTAATGTCACTTTCTCCAAAAGCTTGGCATTGGTTGCTTTGAACTGTGGACTGACAGTCCCATGTGCTGCTCCATGATGCCAACATACAGCAAGAAGGAGGATGAATGTTGTGGGTGACTCTTTGGGCATCTAAACAGTTGGTGTGATTATCCTGTTATTAGTGGCAGACAGCATTCTGTAAGTAGAAGTTGCTGGAAAGGGTTTTCTTGACTTTGTAGCTGCAGTTTCTATTCCCTGTCAATATTTAAAAAGCTGGCAGCTTCAAATTGCCTAAGGTGTGCAGTCATGATGTTAGTTGATCTGAGAATTCTTAGAGTGGCTTCCTAACATTCTGTAAATAAACTGAAAGAGAAATTTCTTGGAACAGATGTTTTGTGACAGAACACAAATCTTAGCTATTAAGGTGAGAGTGATCCTGAGGTTTGATTTACATCCAGGTCTCGTAAAAAGGGCAAAATGACTGGTATCAACTGTATAATTTATATAAGTATAAATTCACTTCCTTTTGAATGTTGTTTCATAAGAATAAAGCTGTGTAGAAATTTAATGAGCTGATGGGCATCCTGGTAACTTTACTATAATTATTTTAATACTCTTAAGCAACAGTCATTGTCAGAGACATAGTATCTGTTTAATAGCCATATAATTCCCTAGTCCAGTATCAGAAAGCTAATTCTGGTTTTGATTGTCTGGGCAGTTACCATGCTTCCCATATTATTTTAATTATTCCTGGGTGAGCATTTAGTTCACTTTCTTTAATAATCAACCCAGAGAAAATCAATTTCCTTGTCCATATGCTTAACCTGACTGTTGTTTACACTTGTGCATTTCTGAGCTCTTAAAAATCTCAAGTATATGTTCTTTCAGGGTCAGACTGTAATATGTGATGATATCAGGATGTTTATGGAACACTCTCTAAATATATTTAGGAAATTCAGTCTGCTGTATTAGTTTTTTTGATTCCACATGTCAGACTGAAAAGCTGGTATTTTCATTATGCTCAATAACACTCTGTAACAATTTTACTACTGGTTCTATCATTTTCTCTGAATAACCATTATACCATTTCGCTGTTTTCTGTTTTGTCTTGACCAGCATTTGTGTTCAGTTTGGACAGTACTTCATCTCATCTGAACTTGAAAGTTGAAGACACCTATGTTGAATGGGATCCTACTGGAGGCAAAGGCCAAGAAAAAATAAAAGGAAAGGAAAATAAAAACAGGTAAGAACTCTGTTTTGTAAGTGTCTGGTATATCTCATCTTACAGTTAAAGGAAGAGGGCAGGAGTGAATTAAAGCACTTGGGGACAGTGGGACATGAAAGGAATTTTCATTCAGAAGTGTTTCTCTGGAAGAAATTTTAATTTTTTTTTATTTCCCTTCCTCTGCCACACTGATGAAGAGGCTAGAATTGTGTCATAATTGTTAAATAATATTTCTTTATTTTAAAAATGCATTTGTTAGGGTATCATTCAGTGTACTGAGCTAAGGTGTAGCTGTGATGGACTGACCTTGGCTACCCACCAGCTGCTCACCCACCTCTTCTATGGCTTCTTCTTCTCCTGGTACCAAAACCTTGCCACATAAGGCCAGAACAGTAGATAAGGTAAATGTGAACAGGCAGCTGATGTAATTCTGTCTTTACTAGTGTTGCAGGTCAATTCTGGTCAATAGACAGCATTTCTACTATAAAAAAAGTAAGGAAAGAGCTGACTGCCTTGTCTTTTTGAGAAAGAAGAGGTTAAATAAAACTGGTACTATATATAGGTGATGTCTGAATTTATCTCAAACCCTCATTGGAGGGGGAAAAAGTACCAATAAAACAGAACAGACAGCAAAAGGTAATGGATAATGAAACATAACTATTGTGGATGTGGCAGCTCTAAACATACTGATTTCGTCCAGGAAAAGCACTTAACTTCAGTAGAGCTCTTGGTAGATTTGTTAGATGTCTGCTGTTCTGAGTCATTGGATAAACACTGTTGGAAGAATGTTTAACTCTGCCTACTGTGGCTGAGCCTTGAATATTTCCAAGGATGAAGACTGTGTGGATGAGGAATGTGTTAACTTGCTAGCCCTCTGTTCCAGGCCACTTTTCTGGGAGGGGAGGAATATCGTGACTGGAATCCCTTGTGGTTCAGTGACTCCCAGGTGCTTCTCAGCCATCAGTGTGACCCCTGTGAGGACAGCCTGGCTTGATCTTCTGTGCTCCCCTTCCTGTTACCTCATTAAAGACGGCAATTGGTTCTTGTCTTCCTCAGGCAGAGCAAACCCCATTGTCTTTCTGTGCCCCAGACCTTAACTGTGGTGTTGGCTCTCCACAGACTTGCTCTGCTGTGTCAGGGTGTAAATTTGAGGAGCCCAGACCTGGACACAGCTGTCAAAAAAAGAGGAGAAGTCACTTGCCTTGGGCTCCTGGTCACTGTGTTGGGGCTGCAGGCTGGGTGTGCCTGTCCACGAGGGCACAGGGCACTGTTGTTTTCACCTTCTGCTTCCCAAACTCTTCAGTGGCTTTTCTGCAGGGCTGTTCTTCCCTTGGGTGTCCCCCAGCCTGTCCTGCTGTGTGGATTTCCCTTACCTGGAGAGCTGTGAGCCTGTCTGTGCCTCACCTCTTGGGCTTTGGGAATATTCTGTGGGAATGGGTCCACACAATTAGCTTCTCCCTCAGCCGTGGTTTTTTAGCTTTCCATAGTCACATAGTTTGAGATAATTTATGAACAAATACATTCTCCACAGGCATATATTGCCAGAAGCATGATAGAATAACTTCTACTGGCATTTTAAAACTGGGGATAATTTACTGCAGTGGTAGAACAGTTCTTTAATGACTACTTATTTCTGTCGACAGTGGCCAGAATCCTCTGCTGAAGAGCAATAGAAGGTGATAATATACCTCTTATTCCTAGAATCTAGCACCTAGTTTTGTTGGGAATCTGTGCTACTTTCCTTTGCTTGATGTCATGAGAAACAAATCTAATAGCCTTTATCAGTAACAGTGCATGTGTGCATTTAGAAGTTATTTTGCAGTTTAATTTGGATTCATAGAGATTATATATTCTCCAGTGACTGAAAGAGTCTTTCTGGAAGGATTCATCCTAATGTGTATGAAACCTGATTTGAAATGGCTGGAAGGGCATCATGTATTTTAATGTTGATCCAAAGATCCCTGTTACTTACAGACATATTGATGCTTTCTTAACCCTTTGGCAAATTTTTTACAAATACTGTAAAGATCTCCTTTCTGAGAATTTTAAAATGTTTTTTTGGTGCTTATTTTTGAACCTCAAAAACCTCCTTGCTTCTGAACTTGTGCTGCAGCTGTTAGACATCAGAGGGTAAGAAGCAAATGGTTTTACATGTTTGAAGAGAATGAAGCATATGTTGGAAGCTTCATGGCCATTCCAATTGCAGAACCAAGTGTTTGAATGAGAAGTCCTTTTCTTTGAGACACAAAGTTAGGTAAAATATTCTTCTATTCTTTGTGCAGTTGTGGTTTTTTAGTATCACATATTTTCATTGTTTTTCTAGTGAAACACCTTTTTGAGAAATTATTTTCCTATTTTTTTCCATTTTCCTATTCTCTTTTGTTCCTATTCTTGTTTTGTTGCTTTAGAAGTCATAGGACCAAAAGAAGTGCCCAGGATCCTAATTTCTTACAGGTTTTACTCCCCTGTTATTCATCTATCAGGTGGATCTATCTCTGGTTTGAAATCAGAAGTAAAGCAAAGCTTTTGTAAAAAGCAAAATAAGCTCTTGGAGCCATTCAGTTTCAATTGTTCTACTACACAAATTATAGCAATTTATACTAAACTAAATTTAAAAAATGTCTTGGAGATGCTCCTACCTGCTCAGCTCAGGGAATTTTACACCTTGGTCTCTCTTTGTAGCTGTCAGTAGAGAACTTCCCTAGTTCTTGGCTCTGCTTTGCTAGAAGGACATGGTCATATGTTCAGTTTCACATCTCAGACTGAGCTTGTCTAGCAGGGGATTTAGATGAGCTTTGTTCTGTAGGAGGCTTTTATTCCCACCTGAAAACATCTGTGGGATGTCTGCGTTAGAAGGGAAATTTGGAACTGCCTCCCTGGGAGCTGGATCCATGGGAGTTGGGGGAAAAATTGTAGTACAGTTACTTTAAACAAAAAATGTGCAGTTTTGAAGAGTTGGAAATACACAATGGCAACAAAATTCTTAATTATCTTTCATTTATTAGACCAGAAAAAAACCTCTCAATAATTTCTGATCTCCTTCCTTGACCTTTCTTCTGCAGAAGAGAATGCATGTTGTGTGGAGTATATTCTGAAATGGATAAGGAAATGGGGACTAATTGCAGTGCTGTAGGCAGCAATCCTAAACCATGAGACAAGAATATCTGGCCACTGAATATTGGAAGAAATGTGTCAGTTACTGGCTAATAAGGACTATGCTCTACTGGAAAAAGGGCACAAAGCTGAATTCCTGCTATAAAATTTGCTGCCTTCCATTGGAAGGGAGATATAAGCACTGTGGAGGAAAAAAAGCCTGAGCAACTGGTTTTTTGCAGCTTTTATGTCAAATAGTCAGTGTAATTTTCTGAACTGATAAAGGCTATTAAATTTTGAGAGGACAAAGCACATGCAGTGGCCATTTACAGACTTGAGCAAAGTAGATGATACCAAGAAGCTTTTAATGCTTTCTTAACCTTGTGAAAATTCTAGCAAAGTACCTGCATTTTTCTTATTGTAATTCTCTAAATGGCTACATTGCTTTCTGCATAGCCCATTTGTACTGGGTCTAATAGAAAATTTTCAACAGCATTTGTTGGGAATGTGAGTGGATGATGTCTGATGCACATGAAGCAGGTTGGAATCTGCAGAGTGCCTCCCTCTGAAATTATCCTTTAATTCTTGGCTTTGCTATTTTCTTTTTTTATGCTATCACTTGCTAACTTTTTCCTTTGGTAAGTAAACTGCAGCATCCCCCATATTTACAAAATCCAAAAGCACTTGATGTGGTGCACCTGTACAATGTACACTTAACCCCTCTGTGTATCTCTTGTGAGCAGTTTGGAAGCATAGTTGTCTTCTGTTACATGCTAAATAGTGATGCTTGAGTAAACAGCTTTTTCATCACTAATTTTTTTGTAGGCTTCTGTAAATGGAATTAAAAAAACTTTGTCATGAACTAGATTTTAGCATACCTACATCTGGCAGCTTAGTATCACTTAGCTTTTGATTCCCATGTGACTTTATTTTCATAAAATAGTAGTAGGAAAAAGGGACATATCCCAAACCTTTCTGGAATGGTTTTTGAGAATAGTGAATGAATTGGAAAGAAAACAAGCTGAACTTCACTGTATGAATGGACATAAAAGTAGCAAGTAGCTTTAGCAAATAGTAGCTGAAGGAGCAGCTGGATAGAAAACTCTTCTGTAGGTGATATTTCTTCCAAGGCTAATGTGTGATAGACTCCAGAGGATGAGAAACTGAAAATTACTTCTCAAATGTATTTCAGAGACTGACTTTGAACTTTTTTGGGGTTTTTGTCAAGGAAATTAAACTGTAAACCTGTACAGCTATTTCTGAGAAGTTAGAATTCTTTGCTACTGATTCCCTTTAAAGTAGTAAGCAGATGTGATTCTCTGTCTACTGAGGAATATTGCGAATAGCCCTCACTCAGTTTAATGGTTAAATTATTGGTAATTATTTCTGAGGGCCTAACCGAGGTTAAAAAAAGTTTGAAAACCTTACTAGGTTAAAATTATTATTTTATACAACTGATTGCTCCATATTGAATATGGATGAATATTCTCCATCCTAAAGTGTTTCATTCAAACCATGTGCCACACATCTGCTTTTCCCCCCTCTGTTTTCATTTTCAGCTGCCTCTGAACCTGTTTTTTTACAACATTCTGTATGTTTTCCTCTGTCACCTCTTCCCTCTCCGCTGTTGTGCATGCATGCTGTTAGAGTCATCAACTAATGTGTCCTTTCTAGAGTGTTTGTGTGTGTCTCTTGCGCCTGATGGGCTCAGGGACGCCTGAGTGTGCACTTCTGTGGCCATGCCCAGGTTTTGAGTGGTTGATTTCTCCTTCAGAAGCAACACAGCGTCTCCCAAGAGATCCACTAACAGCCCAAGGGCCTCAGCGAGGGGCAGCCGGGATCGCTTTGCTGGTGAATCCTACACAGTGCTGGGTGAGCTGAACTTGTTTGCTGTGTTAGGAAAGGGCAGATCAGTCAAGAATTAGAGGGAAAGTTTGTGATTGTTCAAGGCTGTGTACTCAACATTGTCCTGGAGCAGTTTGCCCAAGTAACACCAGAATTTTGTGTCTTCTGCTCTGCTTTGGATTACAAAGCTCTTAGTGACTGGCATGCACTGCTTTTGAAGATAAATTGGCGTTAAATGTATCTAGTTGTAATGAGTGTAGGTAAATACAGTCTCATTAATCTGTTTCATATTTATATTCTATTGTACAATTTTCTTGTTCCTTATAGTTCAGATTTCTTTGTCTTAAACCAAAATAGAGAAGACATTGCTGCTACCTATCAGGAAGGCAGCACTGTAAGGTACACCTAATTGTATTTAACTAGTCTCAGTTGTAATTAAATGTATTTCTGTTGGTAGGAGACACTGCTGTTGAAAGTGGACAGCATTACTGGGAAGTGAGAGCCCAGAAGGACTGCAAATCCTACAGCGTGGGAGTAACGTACAGAAACCCGGGGAAGTTTGACCAGCTGGGGAAGACTAATTCCAGCTGGTGCATCCATATCAACAACTGGCTGCAAACCACCTTCTCAGCAAAGCATAACAATAAAGCAAAGACTCTAGATATACCTGTCCCAGACAGAATAGGCGTATACTGTGACTTCGATGGAGGTAAATTACTCCTTAGGAGATTTAGTAGAAAATAGTTAGTTACTATTTCTGTTGAGCTGGAGCAGTCCAAGGCTGAGGAAGTGCATTACTCCCAGACTGATCCAGTCTTGGGTGACAACACAGTGCTTGTCATGCCAAATGTGCTTGTCATGCCAAATGACAGAGTTCATCTGTGTGATAGAGCTACTGAAATTCAGTGAAAATAATGAATTTTCACTCTTGAGGACTGCACTTAGCGTGTCCTGGAAAGGAATCAATTTTTTTGTACAAGTTAGCAACTGCATCTTAGCCTCAACTATGTTTAAGCTGAATTTCAACTTGTTCTCTGTCTTTCTCTCTCTCTTAGGTCAGCTTTCATTTTATAATGCAAGCTCAAAGGCATTGTTACACACCTTCAGAACAAAGTTTACCCAGCCATTGCTACCAGGCTTCATGGTCAGTATCTATAAAATCTTGCCATTTCTAGCACTGAATTCAGTCTTAATTGTTTTTTTTTTTTAAAGAAGGAAAGTGTATGCCCTTGGTTTGGCTGACTAGTAATTTTTAAAAATGTTTAACTGTTCTCTTTTGGATTTTGTGTGGTGCTTACAGTGGCACCCCAGCAGGACTCTGCACCTGGATGTCTCAGCCGTGTAAACAGAAGTCATTAAATTTGTGTGTGTGAAATTAACAGCACATTACAGTGGCTGATGAGCCCACTACGATAACTGATCTGAACTGAGGGAGTCCAGGATGTTCTGAGCCATCAGAGCAGGTGTCATGGGACAGAACAACTCCTGATGCTTTCCAGTGGGAAAAAAAGTCTCCACCTTTCACATCTTTAAAATCTCAGTGGGATTTTCTTGCCAGTCAGTTCAGTGCCCTGCATAACCTTTTTTGTCGCTCTAAGATAATTGGCAATAACTTTCTGCAGTGTTGAAGGCTCAAACCTTGCCCAAAACACAGAGGAGAAGGATTAGTTACTATTAGTTTTCCTTTAATTATTTAAGTAATTAGTTAAGCTAATTCGGGAGGTCTCAGCTGTGTTGTAAGGTGCTATCAAGTGCATCATGCTTTGGGAGCAGGGTGTGTAGGCCTGGGATTTTAACAGGTCTAGATTTTTTCATGGCTGTTTATTTGCCTTGCTGATCCGTTTCAGCACAGGGGGAAAAGAGCAGCTTCAGAACTACTGGGATACATGTGTTAGCCATTCCCTAGCATAGCAAAGGCTGACTCATGTAAATTCAGTTCCCAAGTCATCTGGGGAAACAGTTGCTTGCCAAAATTCAGGCTGTCCCTCTGCACCTCACACAGCCAGCCCCTCGCACAGTGACAACAGCCTTACTGACTGAACAGGACAAGTGAAAATGACAAACTACTTAATTACAGCTCTCAAACTTATTTATAAACATGAAAATAAAGCATTCTTTCATGTGCAGAATAGAAGTTGCTGACACCTGTGCCCCTGAAGCTTCTCATTTTTTTTGTTTTTGTAGTATGTTTATGCTGACATAATTATAGCACGACATGACAAAAATAAGCACTGTTTTGAGGCACTGGAGCATAGTGAGTGTTGCTTTTCATTGTCACTCTACTTGCTGCTGGCACATTTGCCTTCAAAGAATTTTTCTAGTTAGGAGCAAGGGATTTGAGTGCTAGGTCTTTGTTATAAATTTAGTTATGAATCATAGTATGTGAAGCATCTTAGACTTTATAGACTTAAAAATCAGCATGTCTGTCATTGGAATGTTTTACAGAGGGCTGTGACAGAGGACATGCAGCTGTGTTTGTGCTAGTTAATTGTGGGATGGGAGCAGAGCGATGTGTTTGGTCCATAATGCAGATTTTTTTCTTCTCCCCCCCCAGATCTGGTGTGGTGGGCTCACAGTGACAACTGGATTGCAGGTGCCAAGTGCTGTGAAAACTCTTCAGAAGAGTGAAAATGGATTGGGTGGTTCAACAAGCAGCCTAAATAATGTTTTCTTGTAATGTCTGTTTAAAACTTCTCCTGCTGA